>NC_041382.1:75696391-75711034 GCF_002162155.2 Triticum dicoccoides | reverse complement strand
CCACAACCCCCTCTTCTTCCCCACCGCTCCACGGGCCTCCGGAAGCCCTGCATCGCCGCCACGTCGCCGTTCCCCTCTTCGGGCTCCGACCATCATCGCCGACGAATTCGCCGTCTCCAGCGCGTCTCCGAGCCCGCTTCGACGCCCACTGCAACCGCGGTGAGCCCCCGAGTCGTTTCCCCCTTCTTCCCGGGTCTCTTTCGACCTCTAGGCCTTAGCCCCACCTTGGCCGAGAGCTCCACGCCGCCGGCGATGTCGCCGTCGTGGCCACGGTCACCGTAGCGCCCAACCGAGCACACTATCGTGCTCCACGCCTCACTAGGAGCATGCAGCACGCACCAACGCCTCCCCAAACACCCTGCAACGCTGACTCCGACCGCACCCGAACTCCGGCCGCCCCTTACGAGCTCGCCGTCGACGGTACCGGCCACCCCAGGCTCGGCCACCACCACCGTTCGACACGCGGGAGCAAGAGCTCTCCAACGAGCCCAAGAACGGCCTCGCCCGTGCCCTGTAGCGCGATCCCGCATCGCGCCGCCGTCTCGGGCCTCGTCGGCGTCACGTCGCCGGTGGGTTTGACCCACCTTGACCACGGCAGGACCCCCCTGAGTCCCTGACAGGTGGGCCCAGCCCTGTAGCTAATTAGGATTAGCGCTAACCACTGTTAGTTAACCCCCTGACACTGACCAGTGGGCCCCAGCGCCACTAATTAGTAATTAGGATTAATTTAACCCTGTTTAAGCCCCCTGTCACTGACGTGTGGGCCCCACACGTCAGGTTTGACCTCAGCCAGCCGCAGTTGACCACTGACGTCATGATGACGTCATGCTGGCGCAATAACTATAATTTCTGGATTTAATTTAAATCAGGAAATTCCAGAATATAATTTAAACTTCAAAAATTCATAACTTTTATTCTGTAACTCCAAATTGGACAAATTATATATGAAAAATGATCAGAAAAATCCAATCTATCCATCTGTACTATTTTCATGCATGATCAAACAAGTTAAATTGATGTTTTAAGCAGAACAAGGAAAAGCACTTTAAAAGGCCATATTTGAATTTGAAATTTGAATCCTTGATTCAAATTTGCTCAAACCCTTCTGGTTTTAGTTGCATTAGCCCAACACGCTCATATTGCCATGTTTCATGCATGCATCATATTGTTGCACATTGTTTGCTGATGGTTGTGTACCGGTGTCCTTTGCGACAGGTTCTGCCTCCGAGGAGTACCGTGATTACCCTAACGAAGAACCGTATCAGTGCATCGAACCATCAGGCAAGCAACCAACCATTTGATCATATCGATACAATCCCATGTTCTCGCTCCTGCTCTCTTTTACTGCATTAAGACAACGCGATTCAAACTGCTGTGTGCTACGGTAGTTGAACCCATTTCCTCTGCATGACCTGTCATTGCCACAGTAACTAGATGAAACCCACTAGCATGTGTACGAGTTGATTGAGCCATATGTATGTGTTGTTCCTACCTTGCTATGCCTGCTATGCTTAGAGTCGTGTCAGGTCTGGTTCATCTGGGTGATGGGCTAGAGTGAAATGATTATGTCGGTAATGAGAGTGGTGTGGTGAACACGATTTGGTAAAGGTATCGATGAGAGGCCATGTAGGAGTACATGGTGGGTTGTTTCATTGAAGCCGACCTTAAGCACTGAGATCTGTATGTGTGATTTAAGATACAGTTACTACCATGCATTGGGCCCTGAAATATGACCCCGCTCGACTTCTTATTCACCCTAGCTCTCTGTCCAGGAGTTGCAAGTAGTTTCTGGTGTTTGTAGCCTACTGGAGGCCGTGGACAGCGCTGACCATAGGGGTGGGCTGTGATGCGGTAGGTACGTGGCACGGTGTACCGAATACCCGTTAGGTATCTCGGGAACCCTGTTCACATCGTTCGGGGCCGTATGGGAAACCTCGGCCGGACTCCCTGCGGATGGAACCTGAATAGGCGATAAACCTGGACTAGAGGCTTAAGTGTTTAGGTAGGTCGTGGTCTACACCCACGTCGGCTTTCGCTTGAAGTCTGCCGAGCACATGTCGTGTGCAGACGCTAAGTGGTGGAAACATGTATGAAGAAGTACACCCCTGCAGGGTTATCATAATCTATTCGAATAGCCGCGTCCGCGGTAAAGGACTACTTGGTTGCCTATACAGTTCATAGACAAGTAAATGGAAACTGTTAAAAGCCTCAAGATAGTGTGAGTGCCGAGGATGGCTCTTCCGTAGGAAGACGGAGGTGGATCCTCGGTAGTGTATTGAAGTGGTGAGTAGTGGACTCGTGTGCGCAAAACCATTTCAAGTTGGAGTATCGTAGGATAGTCTAGCCAAGAGTCAAAGCTGGCTTGCTGCAATAACTCCACCAACCCTTCTTGATACTAAGCATGTATGTAGGATCTGATGTAAGTCTTGCTGAGTACCTTTGTACTCATGTTGCTATAATTTACATTTTTACAGAAGACGCTGCAACCCCATCTGATGGGTTCTATGTAGACGTCGACATCAACGAGTAGGCTAAAGACCCAGGTGGTGACCCTGAGCTTGTGAAGGACCACGTAGTATAGCTAGGCTTTCCGAGCCTCTTTTATTTTATTAGTTGTCTGTACTCAGACAAGTTACTTCCGCTGCTGGTTTGTATGACTGTATGACTTGTATGTTGGGTCGTGAGACCCGTACCTTTGTGTATGTTATGTATGGCTCCCTGAGCCTTAAATAAAGTACTTGTGTCGTAGAGTCATGTTGTGATGCTTCGTTGTATTTGCACATATCGAGCATATTGTGTGTATGATTGAAATGCTTGGTATGTGTGGGATCTGACTATCTAGTCGTTTATCTTTAGTAGCCTCTCTTACCGGGAAATGTCTCCTAGTGTTACCGCTGAGCCACGGTAGCTTGCTACTGCTCTGGAACACTTAGGCTGGCCGGCATGTGTCCTTCTTCGTTCCTGTGTCTGTCCCTTCTGGGAAATGTCACGCTTTGAGTACCGGAGTCCTGTTAGCCCGCTACAACCCGGTTTACCGGAGTCCTGCTAGCCCAGTGCTACAGCCCGGACCCACTTGCTGATGACCGACACGTTCGAAGTTGGGTCATGGATGCCTGTCCCTGTAAGTCTGTGCCACTTTGGGTTTACGACTAGTCATGTCAGCCCGGGCTCTATATCATATGGATGCTAGCGACACCATCATATACGTGAGCCAAAAGGCGCAAACGGTCCCGGGCAGAGGTAAGGCGACACCCGTGGGGATACCGTGCGTGAGGCCGCAAAGTGATATGAGGTGTTACCAGCTAGATCGATGTGACATCGAGTCGGGGTCCTGACATAAGTTCAAGAAGGGCAAGGGTAAAAAGAACTTCAAGAAGGACGGCAAGGTAGTTGCCGCGCCCAGCAAGCAAGCTGCCGGGAAGAAGCCAAAGAATGGACCCAAGCCCAAGACTGAGTGCTTTTATTGCAAGGAAAGTGGTCACTGGAAGCGAAACTGCCCCAAATACTTAGCGGACAAGAAGGCCGGCAAAACCAAAGGTATATTTGATATACATGTAATGATGTGTACCTTACCAGTAATCGTAGTGACTCCTGGGTATTTGATACCGGTGCCGTTGCTCATATTTGTAACACACAGCAGGAGTTGCGGAATAAACGGAGACTGGCAAAGGACGAGGTGACGATGCGCGTCGGGAATGGTTCCAAGGTCGATGTGATCGCCGTCGGCACGCTACCTCTACATTTACCTACGGGATTAGTTTTGAACCTCAATAATTGTTATTTAGTGCCAAGTTTGAGCATGAACATTGTATCAGGATCTCGTTTAATTCGAGATGGCTACTCATTTAAATCCGAGAATAATGGTTGTTCTATTTGTATGAGAGATATGTTTTATGGTCATGCTCCGATGGTGAATGGTTTATTCTTTATGAATCTCGAGCGTAATGCTACACATATTCATAGTGTAAGTACCAAAAAATGTAAGATTGATAGTGATAGTCCCACATACTTGTGGCACTGCCGCCTTGGTCACATAGGTGTCAAACGCATGAAGAAGCTCCATGCTGATGGACTTTTAGAGTCTCTTGATTACGAATCATTTGACACGTGCGAACCATGCCTCATGGGTAAAATGACCAAGACTCCATTCTCAGGAACAATGGAGCGAGCAACCAACTTATTTGAAATCATACATACTGATGTGTGCGGTCCAATGAGTGTTGAGGCTCGCGGTGGCTATCGTTATGTTCTCACCCTCACTGATGACTTGAGTAGATATGGGTATGTCTACTTAATGAAACACAAGTCTGAGACCTTTGAAAAGTTCAAGGAATTTCAGAGTGAAGTTGAGAATCAACGTGACAGGAAAATCAAGTTTCTACGATCAGATCGTGGAGGAGAATACTTGAGTCACGAGTTTGGTACACACTTAAGAAAATGTGGAATAGTTTCACAACTCACGCCGCCTGGAACACCTCAGCGTAATGGTGTGTCCGAACGTCGTAATCGCACTCTATTAGATATGGTACGATCTATGATGTCTCTTGCCGATTTACCACTATCTTTTTGGGGCTATGCTTTAGAGACTGCCGCATTCACTTTAAATAGGGCACCGTCGAAATCCGTTGAGACGACACCGTATGAATTGTGGTTTGGGAAGAAACCTAAGCTGTCGTTTCTAAAAGTTTGGGGATGCGATGCTTATGTCAGGAAACTTCAACCTGAAAAGCTCGAACCCAAATCGGAAAAATGCGTCTTCATAGGATACCCTAAAGAAACTGTTGGGTATATCTTCTACCTCAGATCCGAAGGCAAGATCTTTGTTGCCAAGAATGGGTCCTTTCTGGAGAAAGAGTTTCTCTCGAAAGAAGTAAGTGGGAGGAAAGTAGAGCTTGATGAAGTATTACCTCCTGAACCGGAAAATGGCGCAACTCAAGAAAATGTTCCTGAGGTGCCTGCACCGGCTAGAGAGGAAGTTAATGATAATGATCAAGATACTTCTGATCAAGCTCCTACTGAAATTCGAAGGTCCACAAGGACACGTTCCACACCAGAGTGGTACGGAAACCCTGTCTTGGAAATCATGTTGTTAGACAACAGTGAACCTTCGAACTATGAAGAAGCGATGGCGGGCCCGGATTCCGACAAATGGCTAGAAGCCATGAAATCCGAGATAGGATCCATGTATGAAAACGAAGTATGGACTTTGACTGACTTGCCCGTAGAACGGCGAGCCATAGAAAATAAATGGATCTTTAAGAAGAAGACAGACGCGGATGGTAATGTGACCATCTATAAAGCTTGGCTTGTCGCTAAGGGTTATCGACAAGTTCAAGGGGTTGACTACGATGAGACTTTCTCACCGGTAGCGAAGCTGAAGTCCGTCCGGATCATGTTAGCAATTGCCGCATTTTATGATTATGAAATTTGGCAAATGGACGTCAAAACGGCATTCCTTAATGGTTTCCTTAAGGAAGAATTGTATATGATGCAGCCGGAAGGTTTTGTCGACCCTAAAAATGCTGACAAGGTGTGCAGGCTCCAACGCTCGATTTATGGGCTGGTGCAAGCATCTCGGAGTTCGAACATTCGTTTTGATGAGATGATCAAAGCGTTTGGGTTTACACAGACTTATGGAGAAGCCTGTGTTTACAAGAAAGTGAGTGGGAGCTCTATAGCATTTCTCATACTATATGTACATGACATACTTTTGATGGGAAATGATATAGAACTTTTGGACAGCATTAAGGCCTACTTGAATAAGAGTTTTTCAATGAAGGACCTTGGAGAAGCTGCTTATATATTAGGCATCAAGATCTATAGGGATAGATCGAGACGCCTCATAGGTCTTTCACAAAGCACATATCTTGATAAGATTTTGAAGAAGTTCAAAATGGATCAGTCCAATAAAGGGTTCTTGCCTGTTTTGCAAGGTGTGAAATTGAGCTCAGCTCAATGTCCGACCACGGCAGAAGATATAGAAGAGATGAGTGTCATCCCCTATGCCTCAGCCATAGGTTCTATTATGTATGCCATGCTGTGTACCAGACCTGATGTAAACCTTGCCGTAAGTTTGGTAGGAAGGTACCAAAGTAATCCCGGCAAGGAACACTGGACAGCGGTCAAGAATATCCTGAAGTACCTGAAAAGGACTAAGGAAATGTTTCTCGTTTATGGAGGTGACGAAGAGCTCGTCGTAAAGGGTTACGTCGACGCTAGCTTCGACACAGATCTGGATGACTCTAAGTCACAAACCGGATATGTGTATATGTTGAATGGTGGAGCAGTAAGCTGGTGCAGCTGCAAGCAGAGCGTCGTGGCGGGATCTACATGTGAAGCGGAGTACATGGCAGCCTCGGAGGCAGCACATGAAGCAATTTGGATGAAGGAGTTCATCACCGACCTAGGAGTCATACCCAATGCGTCGGGGCCAATCAAGCTCTTCTGTGACAACACTGGAGCTATTGCACTTGCCAAGGAGCCCAGGTTTCACAAGAAGACAAGGCACATCAAGCGTCGCTTCAACTCCATTCATGAAAATGTTCAAGATGGAGACATAGAGATTTGTAAAGTACATACGGACCTGAATGTAGCGGATCCGTTGACTAAACCTCTCCCTAGAGCAAAACATGATCAACACCAGAATTCCATGGGTGTTCGATTCATCACAATGTAACTAGATTATTGACTCTAGTGCAAGTGGGAGACTGTTGGAAGTATGCCCTAGAGGCAATAATAAAAGCATTATTATTATATTTCTTTGTTCATGATAATTGTCTTTATTCATGCTATAATTGTATTATCCGGAAATCGTAATACATGTGTGAATAACAGACACCACCATGTCCCTAGTAAGCCTCTAGTTGACTAGCTCGTTGATCAATAGATAGTCATGGTTTCCTGGCTATGGACATTGGATGTCATTGATAACGGGATCACATCATTAGGATAATGATGTGATGGACAAGACCCAATCCTAAGCATAGCACAAAGATTGTGTAGTTCGTTTGCTAGAGCTTTGCCAATGTCAAGTATCTCTTCCTTTGACCATGAGAGCGTGTAACTCCTGGATACCGTAGGAGTGCTTTGGGTGTATCAAACGTCACAACGTAACTGGGTGACTATAAAGGTGCACTACATGTATCTCCGAAAGTATCTATTGTTTTATGCGGATCGAGACTGGGATTTGTCACTCCGTATGACGGAGAGATATCACTGGGCCCACTCGGTAATGCATCATCATAATGAGCTCAAAGTGACCAAGTGTCTGGTCACGGGATCATGCATTACGGTACGAGTAAAGTGACTTGCCGGTAACGAGATTGAATGAGGTATTGGGATACCGACGATCGGATCTCGGGCAAGTAACATATCGATTGACAAAGGGAATTGCATACGGGGTTGATTAAATCCTCGACATCGTGGTTCATCCGATGAGATCATCGTAGAGCATGTGGGAGCCAACATGGGTATCCAGATCCCGCTGTTGGTTATTGACCGGAGAGCGATCTCGGTCATGTCTACATGTCTCCCGAACCCGTAGGGTCTACACACTTAAGGTTTAGTGACGCTAGGGTTGTAGGGATATGTATATGCAGTAACCCTAATGTTGTTCGGAGTCTCGGATGAGATCCCGGACGTCACGAGGAGTTCCGGAATGGTCCGTAGGTAAAGATTTATATATGGGAAGTCCTGTTTCAGGCATCGGGACAAGTTTCGGGGTTATCGGTATTGTACCGGGACCACCGGAAGGGTCCCGGGGGTCCACCGGGTGGGTCCACCTGTCCCGGGGGGGCACATGGGTTGTAGGGGGTGCTCCTTGGCCTACATGGGCCAAGGGCACTGGCCCCACATAGGCTCATGCACCTAGGGTTTGAGGGGGGAAGAGTCCTAGGAGGGGAAGGCACCTCCTAGGTGCCTTGGGGGGGAGGGAAACCCCCCTTGGCCGCCGCCCCCCTAGGAGATTGGATCTCCTAGGGCCGGCCACCCCCCCTTGGCCCTCCTATATATAGTGGGGAAAGGAGGGACTTCATACCTTGGCCTTTGGTTGCCTCCTTCTCCCTCTCCAACGCCTCCTCCTCCTCCATAGTGCTTGGCGTAGCCCTGCCGGAGTACTGCAGCTCCATCAACACCACGCCGTCGTGCTGCTGCTGGTGCCATCTCCCTCAACCTCTCCTCCCCCCTTGCTGGATCAAGAAGGAGGAGACGTGGCTGTTCCGTACGTGTGTTGAACGCGGAGGTGCCGTCAGTTCGGTGCTAGGATCTCCGGTGATTTGGATCACGTCGTGTTCGACTACATCATCCCCATTCTTTGAACGCTTCCGCTCACGATCTACAAGGTATGTAGATGCATCTAATCACTCGTTGCTAGATGAGATGGATCTTGGTGAAACCGTAGGAAAATTTTTGTTTTCTGCAACGTTCCCCAACAGTAGCAGCATCTACGATATAAAGTTTTGCGAAATACATAGGGATCTGAATATGGCAAGACCCGTTGACTACAACCTCTCTCACAAGCATAACATGATCAAACCCAGAACTCTTTGAGTGTTTATCACATAGTGATGTGAACTAGATCATTGAGTCTAGTAGACTCTTGGATGTTGGTCACATGGCGATGTGACCCGTGAGTGTTAATCACATGGCGATGTGAACTAGATTATTGACTCTACTGCAAGTGGGAGACTGTTGGAAATATGCCCTAGAGGCAATAATAAATTGGTTATTATTATATTTCCTTGTTCATGATAATCGTTTATTATCCATGCTAGAATTGTATTGATAGGAAACTCAGATACATGTGTGGATACATGACAACACCATGTCCCTAGTAAGCCTGTAGTTGACTAGCTCGTTGATCAATAGATGGTTACGGTTGCCTGACCATGGGCATTGGATGTCGTTGATAACGGGATCACATCATTAGGAGAATGATGTGATGGACAAGACCCAATCCTAAGCCTAGCACAAGATCGTGTAGTTCGTATGCTAAAGCTTTTCTAATGTCAAGTATCATTTCCTTAGACCATGAGATTGTGCAACTCCCGGATACCGTAGGAGTGCTTTGGGTGTGTCAAACGTCACAACGTAACTGGGTGGCTATAAAGGCACACTACAGGTATCTCCGAAAGTGTCTATTGGGTTGGCACGAATCGAGACTGGGATTTGTCACTCCGTGTAAACGGAGAGGTATCTCTGGGCCCACTCGGTAGGACATCATCATAATGTGCACAATGTGATCAAGGAGTTGATCACGGGATGATGTGTTACGGAACGAGTAAAGAGACTTGCCGGTAACGAGATTGAACAAGGTATCGGGATACCGACGATCGAATCTCGGGCAAGTATTGTACCGCATAGACAAAGGGAATTGTATACGGGATTGATTAAATCCTTGACATCATGGTTCATCCGATGAGATCATCGTGGAGCATGTGGGAGCCAACATGGGTATCTAGATCCCGCTGTTGGTTATTGACCAGAGAATTGTCTCGGCCATGTCTGCATGACTCCCGAACCCGTAGAGTCTACACACTTAAGGTTCGATGATGCTAGGGTTATAGGGAAAGTATGTACGCTGTTACCGAATGTTATTCGGAGTCTCGGATGAGATCCCGGACGTCACGAGGAGTTCCGGAATGGTCCGGAGGTAAAGATTAATATATAGGAAGTATGGTTTTGGCCACCGGAAGTGTTCCGGGCATCACCGGTAGTGTACCGGGACCACCGGAGGGGTCCGGGGGTCCACCAGGTGGGGCCACCAGCCCCGGAGGCCTACATGGGCCAGTAGTGGGAGGGACCAGCCCCTAGGTGGGTTGGGGTGCCTCCCACCAAGGCCCAAGGCGCCTCCAAGAGGGGAGGGGGGCAAACCCTAGGGCAGATGGGCCCTATGGCCCACCTCAGGTGCGCCTCCCCCTCTCTCCCTTATGGCCGCCACCCTAGATGGGATCTAGCGCTGCCGCCACCCCTAGGGAGGAAACCCTAGGTGGGGCGCAGCCCTCCCTCTTCCCCTATATATAGTGGAGGCAAAGGGGTAGCCCAACACATGAAGTTCCTCCCCTGTTGGCGCAGCCCTACCCCTCTCCCTCCTCGTCTCTCGTAGTGCTTGGCGAAGCCCTGCTAGAGTCCCGCGCTCCTCCACCACCACCACGTCGTCGTGCTGCTGCTGGATGGAGTCTTCCCCAACCTCTCCTTCTGCCCTTGCTGGATCAAGGCGTAGGAGACGTCACCGGGCTGTACGTGTGTTGAACGCGGAGGTGCCGTCCGTTCGGCACTAGGATCATCGGTGATTTGGATCACGACGAGTACGACTCCATCAACCCCGTTCACTTGAACGCTTTCGCTTAGCGATCTACAAGGGTATGTAGATGCACTCTCCTTCCCCTCGTTGCTAGATTACTCCATAGATTGATCTTGGTGATGCGTAGAAAATTTTAAATTTCTGCTACGATCCCCAACACTAGGGTCGTAGAAGAGGTCGTCGGGGAGGAGGCGGCGGCGGCGCTCGATCTCCTCGTCGCGCGCACGGCCGCTCTTCGGGACCGGCGGGATCGGGACCCGGTCGGCGGAGAGATGCCAGTTATTGGGGAGATGGACGTCACTCCAGGGGAGCGGCGTCCTCGTCTCCCAATAACGGCGACACACCGACGCGCGGATGTAATGTCGGTCGTGCTCGCCGGCGGACGTGGGCGCGATGGAGAAGGCGGGCGGCGCGGGGGGCCCGGCGTGGTGGCGATGGCGAGGCGGGCTCCTCTTTCTTCACCGAGCCGCAGCGGCCTCCCGACGAGGAACCAGCCTCGCGGTCGTGCTTGCCTTTGCGGCCGTAGTTCCAGAGGCCCATGGCTGCGGGCGGCCGGCCGGCGAGGTTTTGGCTAGGGTTTGGGAGCAGCCGCTGTCGGGTTTCGAGGAGGCCACGGGGTGGCGTGGGGCAGTGTGGACGACGACCCGTCCACGCTTCCCACTTAAAGAAGGACGGCGATCGTTCGACGTGCGGATGACAGGTGGGGCCGCCCGCTCGTGCGCATTGATGTGGGCGGGTTGGAGGTAGGTGGCCGCTTGCCACACGGCCCCGACGCGGACGAGCGCGCGTCCGTTTGTTGTCCGTCGCGACCCAAACCCGGCGCAAGTTTGCGCTCAAAATGGGTCGGCCCGGACACAAAACAGACAAGATGGGTCCGGGCCATTGCACGCTGGGCTGCCTCCTTTGTTCATTTTGCCCCAAACGGACGGGACCGGACAGGATAGAGTCGCTCGGTGGAGTTGGCCTTAGAAACTTAAACCAGCCGTTGCCATCCAATATCTCTCTTCGTGAACTAAGCGAACATGCGATGTTGTCTCTGGTGAATTTAAATTTGGAGACAACCAAACTGGTAAATATATTATGTTAAAAGATAAATATTGTCTACTTGACATATGCAAGTTTGTTTTTCGAGAAATTTTCAACTATTCATTTTTAATCATGGCAGTACAAAGAACAACAGAGGTAATAAAAATTACAATCATATTCATGGACCACCTAGCACGACTGCAAGCACCGGAGCGATTGAAGGCACGTCGCCGTCATCGCCCTTCTCTCGCCGAAGCCAGGCAAATCTTGTTGTAGGAGACAGTCAGGTAATCGTCGTGCTAAAGTCCCATAGAACCAACACACCAGAGTAGTAACCATCGCTGATGTCGAGAGTTGTAGAACAGAAGGATCAAACCTGTAAACACCCGAACGGAGAAGAACAAAACCGGATCCACCCAATACCAGCACCGACCGAACCCCGCAAGATCCGGTGGAGACACACCTCCACACACACTCTCCGACGATGCTAGACGCACCATCGGGACGAGATAGAATGTGAGACACATTATTCCTACTACTAAAGGATATCGCCGCGGTCACACATATGCAATATGCAAGTTGAACACTACTACTACGCAATGACAACGAGCTGGCATTTTCACACTTTTCGTCCATTTTTCAACAAATATGAGTGGATGGTAACTTCTGGTAGTACAGATCACACTCACACAGATCTTTTTAGAGATCTTTGGGGTCAGTTCCTTTCTGGAGGGAGACCTATCGTTTCCGCCGTGAATTGAAGTGAAGCGATTGGTGTGGAGCCCGGGGCATCGATGCCCTTAATTATCTAGGTACGTGGTACGCGCTACAGTCAAAAGCTAGGCAGCGATTCGATTCCCGCGATCCGGCGCGTACCTTCCCGATCGGGTGATGGCAACCGCGACGCGTGGGTCGCTTTCTACCGGCCGCCCATGCTTTTTCACTACTTTGTAGATTGCACTAACGTGTACACGGCCGGTCGATCTTCTCATGATTTCTACCAAAGGTTGGCCGACCACATGGAACTAAAATACGGTTGCTCCTCCTACTGTCATCGCATGGACACACGCGCAAGATCTCTTTGCATGTTAGCAACACGATCTAGGTAAGGTAGGTTGTTGCTTCGTTTATTCAATTTTTGGTGTGGAAGGTTGCTTCATTTTGTTATTGTTATAATCAGTAAAACTCCATTGCAATGTTACGCAACTTGAGCCGCAATGTTGTCAATCAATGCAACAGCCCCACAAGGGAAGCGCGGCAAGAAGAACACGTAGGTGTGGCTGTGCTTGACTTGATCGGTACTCGCACAAACGCTCGTGAGAAA
Organism: Triticum dicoccoides; assembly: GCF_002162155.2. Lineage (NCBI taxonomy): Eukaryota > Viridiplantae > Streptophyta > Magnoliopsida > Poales > Poaceae > Triticum > Triticum dicoccoides. The sequence continues at coordinate 75,698,384 of NC_041382.1, read as the reverse complement.
TGTGCTTCGAATATCAACGCAAAGATTTTGGTGCCTCCGCGTGACCAATGAGGTTAGCCAGTCAAGCAATTAATACCGTGAGCAAGAGCAAGCAAAGGTCGGTCGGTCGGCCGATCCATCTCGATGAACATTTTCAACGTTGCAGATGGTCTCGATAGCTACGGTAGGACGACTGCCTCCGATGGCACACCCTGGCCGGGCTGCCGTGCCCCCAGATAGATGGACCGGGCCATGCACGGACGGTCAAACAACATGATTACATGAACCACGCACGCAACGGGCTGCGTTACGGCGTCCGTCTAACCACCGCAGCTTGAGTTTCACTTTTGCGCGTTGATAATTTTGTGTGAGCTCCACGCGAATAGTTGTAGGGCGCAAAACGATCTTATACCATAACAATCTAGCTAGCTATAGCTAGGTGGGCAGGTTGCCTCGCTTATTTATTTTGGCATACGTCGGAAGGTTGCTTCATTTGTTAAATCAATGAATCTTGATTAGTAGTACCATGTTCACGCAACACATGTTACATTATCACAGCTGCAGCGTTAATCAACGCCGCAAGCCCCACACGAAGGAGAAAAATGCAGCAACAAAGACGCTTGTTCAAGCAAAAAGCGCTTGGAGGAATATCAACAAAAGCAATTCTGCCTACCTGGCCGCGTGCGTACGTGACTTTTAAGTTTTAACAGGTCAATCAATCAACCGATCGATCAATACCGCGAACCGGACCAAGCAAGCGTCGGTCGGTCCGCGGCCCCATCCACCCATGAACAATTTCAAAGCTGCCGATCCATGGCTCGACAGGCGCCGTGCGATTGTCGCCGGTGGCAGCGGCTCGCCGTACGCAACGGGTTCAGGGCGGTACGGGTTGAGCTCGTGCCTGCCTGACGACCACAACTTTAGCTTACCTCTGTCCGAAAAATCTGTACAGGCTGCAGTAAAAGCTCCACGTGAAATCGTACTACGGCGCAGTCGAGTTGATGATGCCGTCAAGCTGAGGCTCAACTCTCAGTGCCCCGTCGCCGTCAGCCCCTGCTAGCAGCTGCCTAGAACAGTCGCCGGACTTGACCCGCACCCATCAGGCGTCGTCGGATGCTACGCGCAACGGAGAAATCCCCGACATGGATTTCAAGGCGCGACGGCGACGCGCCACCGGCCACCAGCCATCCGCCGTCCGGCGTCCGGCGGCGTCCACAGCACGAATTTACTGTCCGCGGTCTCTTCTCATTACTGGTACCGCTGCTGCTGCCTTGCAGTCCAGGCGGGCGGGAGGAAGGTGCAGACGGCAGATGAAAAGTTGAGAGAGGTAACCTGATCCACCCGGAGACCCACCGGCACTGGTCGATCGGGATTCGGGAGTGTGGCACACGCGTCCTGGCCTGCTTGGTTGCTCAGCCCTATAAAACCACCCCATATGCCATCTCCGGTTCTCCACACCACCATTCAGAGGAACCACACCGACACCCCATCCACTTTATCTCAGTTGAGAGGTTTAGAAGCGGTGAAGCACAGGTGCAGCAAGAGCTGCGAGAGGAAGGAGCGAGCAGCAATGGCGAGGCACAGCCTCCTTGCCGTGCTCCTCGTCGGGCTGGTCGCGGCCTCTGGTTTCAGCCAGGCCGCCGCCGCTGGTCGGGGCCTCGCCGAGAAGCTCCCCGAGCCGGAGCCCAAGCCGATGCCGTACCCGGAGCCCAAGCCGGAACCCAAGCCAGAGCCAATGCCTAAGCCTGAACCCATGCCAAAGCCAGAGCCTAAGCCTCTGCCTAAGCCTGAACCCATGCCAAAACCAGAGCCTAAGCCTCTGCCCAAACCTGAACCCATGCCAAAGCCAGAGCCCAAACCGGAGCCGAAGCCGGAGCCGATGCCAAAGCCCGAACCAAAGCCTGAGCCCAAGCCTGACCCGATGCCCAAACCTGAGCCTAAGCCTGAGCCCAAGCCAGAGCCGATGCCCAAACCGGAACCAAAGCCAGAGCCCAAGCCCGAGCCTATGCCAAAA
>NC_041382.1:75684044-75696062 GCF_002162155.2 Triticum dicoccoides | reverse complement strand
GATGCCAAAGCCGGAACCAAAGCCAGAGCCCAAACCCGAGCCCAAGCCAGAGCCGATGCCAAAGCCGGAACCAAAGCCCGAGCCCAAGCCCGAGCCAATGCCGAAGCCAGAACCGAAGCCAGAGCCCAAGCCTGAGCCGATGCCAAAGCCAGAGCCTAAGCCCAAACCATTGCCTAAACCAGAGCCTAAGCCTGAACCTATGCCTAAGCCAGAGCCCAAGCCTGAGCCCGAACCGAAGCCGGAGCCGCCTCCGAAGGGCAAGCCACCGATGACTGACAATTGATGTGATACTCACATATGACAGCTGAAGGAGGAGATCGACCCCGTCCGGAGCCACGATGTGCTATTTCTAGAATAAGTGGCATAGTATCCGGTTAGCGAGATAGTGATGATGCATCTTTTTGTATTCCTTGTATTCCACCATTCCTTTTAGTTTCTGTTGTTCCATGCACCCATGATGAGTACTACTATTCTGTAATTATCATTTGCGTGTTGGTATATGTTCATCTGTGCACATGACTCAGTTGTTCTTTCGTGTAGATACACATGCTTTTATTCGTTTGCATGAAAGACACATTTTGTCCAGCAGACTGCATTCTATGTTGTTTTCCTTTTGATTTATTTCGCCTCGTGGGTGCACCCTGGACATGCCCCTATTCCTCCACTGGACCGTCTCGAGCGTGTGTTTTTCAAACACGAGCCCGTAAATGCTTGTGTGGTTTCTAGTTAAATTCACCACCCAGCAACAGGTGATGGCAAAAAATGTGCAAAATTTACCTATAAAAATAGAGATGTGCAGAATTCCCCTAGAATCCTCTCTTTGTCCTCAGTAAGCACTGTATTTTCAGGATTCTAATGTGCGTACCCACCAGCAAACCTCCCACTCCCAGCTAACATCTACAGCATGCCCAACGCCATACTAAATCCCGCTTTCCACACAAATTATCTTCTTTTTTCTCAAATACTAAAATATATCTGCAGTTCCACACGATCCCCTACCTAGATGACACTTCTTTTTTGCCTTTTATCCTTTTTTTTCTAGCCAGTATAGTACTGCTTAGATTTCACCATGACAAGCGCATTTTTCAGAGTGATTCACGCACACAATATATAACCACAATGGTTCACGGAGACGACATATAACCACAATGTACAGATAGCCATGTTTACACGGTCTACAATATAGCACATGAGATCAGTACTCTTGGACGGTTCAACACAAAACAGAGTCTTAAGCAACGAAACAGAGTCTCAGTCTCTCCAGAGAATAACAGGCACGCATACCTTGGACTGGACATAGGAAAAGAGAATAACAGGCAGGCATGCATACCCTGGACTGGACATAGCAACGAAACAGCGCCTCAATCACTCCAGGAACGTCTCATTCCAAATGGGTGAAGGCACTCCAGCCCCCTGGTGCGAGGAGGATTCCTCGCCGTCTCTTGGGCTTCCCTGCGACGAAAAATATTTTTGGGGTAAGCAATGGGCGGGCGAGACTTCTATATGGCTCTTTTTTTTCGGCCTTTTTCACTGTTCTGATCTTATGAGGAAACTTTAGCACAAAATGAACTTCACACAAAACAATTTCACGATCTGACCCTTTTCAGAAACGCCAAAGACCGTGACGTTGCTGCACTATATGAAAACGCCGAACTAGCTAGCGTTATTGGCCTGATCGAGACGCTACGTAGCAGGGCTGAAACGCCAAAGTTTGTAACGTTGCTGGAAACGCCAATGGGGTGGGCGTTGCTGCACAAGCATGCAACGCCAAGGGTTGTTGGCGTTTCAACTAGTTTTTCACATTTTTCATTTATTTATGAAGTGAAGCAACGCTAGCTAGTTCGGCATTTTCAAATAGAGAAGAAACGCCACGGCTTGTGGCGTTACCAAAAGGGTCAGATTGTGAAATAGTTTTGTGTGGAGTTCATTTTGTGCTAAAGTTTTCTGAAAGGGTCAAAATAGTGAAAAGAGCCTTTTTTTTCCAGAGATTGAACAGAACAAAGGCATGCACAGGGCACCAGGACAAGGTGCTCTCTTTCTTTCCATGGATTTGAGAACCAGAGCTGTAGCTCCAAACTCACTCTTAATAGATCTTAAATCATTAAATCCGCATGATGCCCGAGTTTAGACCATCAAGACACAGAAAACACTTGCACTCCAGAAGGACTTCGATCTACGTACCACCTCTGTTTCTAAATATAAGACGTTTTGGCAGTTTAAATTGAACTGCAAAAACGTCTTATATTCAGGAACAGAGGGAGCATATAAGAAATAGTTCGTCCTTTTAGGGGACCAATCAAGCAGGTGGGACTGCACAAGATTCCTCGCAACATGGAGACATGGAACACACAATTACCTTAAAGCGTTTGCCATATCCGCATTTGTAGGGTCCAGTTTCAAGCCAGCTTCGAACGTCTGAGCTGCTTTTCCATAGTCCTGTGAGTAGACACCAGAAGATTATCAATTTCATCATGGTCACGAAAGAATAGCCGTAACAAATTTATTCTGTTTTACCTGTAGCAACATAAAGGCTGCTCCTAGTCGATAGTAACCTTTGGGCCAAAGAGGTCGTAGCACTGTGCACCTAGCAGAGTCGGAGAGAGCCTCTTTTCCTATTCCCGCGTGCAACATACAGAAACTCCTATGTGCTAGCAGGTTTGCAAGACCTTTTGGACTAGGCTGAAAACTCATTGCCTACAGTAGACCAATCACATGCAGATTTTGTTACAAGGTAGTAGTTTGCATAACACAGTAACAACATTTTCACTGACCCCACCAACATTTCCGATAATCCAGATCGAGACAGAGAGAAACCATTCACTTTTATGAAATCAGTATAACATTTCTGACAGAATTTTCACGAAAGATACATGGAAAATGATGCTGATTTTTTATGAATTAATATAGATAACTCCGGAATTTTAAATACCTTTGAATGTTCACATGGTTCCTCTAACTAAAACATAAGCAGTTCAACTCCAAAGCAGGGTTTGTGTGTGTGTGTGTGTGTGTGTGGCAATAGCAACTGCGAGCATAATCCAGACTGAATTTTGAGGACAAACAGTGCAAAACAACTGTTATAATAGCATGCAGCTGTAGTTCTAGATACTGTGGTTCTAGATACCCTTTGTTTTAGATACAGTGCAAAACACAGACTGCCCTTTGTTTTAGATACTGTGGTTCTAGTCTAGCTGCAGCTTAAACAGTTAGATTAGGACACTGAACAGTTTGACAGGGATTGAACCTTTTGGGCGTGTTCAAAATGTGAAGTGTCTTGCTAGATAACAATGACAAGCACATGTTTAATTGACACCGTAACTATCATAATCATCTAGGCTCAGTGACTCACACAAGTATATAGGTCTCCTGCTATGATATATTCCTTTCTCTTAAAAGCCTCTGTAGCTTGCAACTTTAGTTCAGCTCTTTTCGCTTCACATAGATGTATATCCTGATCAAAAAATATTTTTGGTCAAGACATATATACAGCACAAACACAGAAAAGAAGCTTCACTTAGAATCTTAGTTGACCCTAACAATGACATTAAAACTTTCTCAAATGTGGGGCGCTTATAAAAAGGGCAGCCCGGTGCATGTAGCTCCCGCTTGCGCAGGGTCTGGGTATGCATAACATTTTTCTGTTATTATAAATATCAATAGAAATCATGACTGCAGGAGCAGAGCAACAGAAGAATGGAAGACGACTAGCCATTGTACATAATATTATGGAACTGTAAGTGAGCGGAAAAGGAACTACATACCCTCGGCTTCAAACCGAAAGATTGCACATGAGAAATAATTCCATCAACACTCCAATCCGGCAATCTTGAAATGGGAGAAGTTAAAGGAAATAACATCGCAACCATATCCCATCTGGCTTGGAGGGCGGCAATTTCGATTGGAGTTGTACCAAACTGCAGGAGTAAATGAGATGGCTGATTTCATGTTCGATCATCATTAATACAAGATGGACTATACTAGCAGAGCATTTCAACATTGATAGTTACAATTCCAAGTCTACAATTTCAACCAAATGGCTAGATGGGCTTTGAGCAAATCAAAACGCGGGAACAAACAATGGAATAGTCTTGTCCATACCTCTCCACTAAATTCGGGAAATAAAGCTAAGATTAAATCCTATAAAAATATTAATTCTAATCCCAGACTAATATGTTTCTTATACTGCATTAGTTTGTCAAAGCAGAATAGAGAGAGAATGTGCCATCGACACAATAGAAGAATAAGTCTTTGAAAGCATCCTGTGTCTATTTGACCAGGCAATGAAGAAAACTGGAGAATTTCTCCATTGACAATAAATAAATTCATGAAAGTCCTGCAAGGTACTCCGCTGCCTCCGCAAAGAGATAATTGCACAGGATGGTGATTTACAAAGAATTCCTCCTAAAAACAAGGGGAAAAAAGAGCAGAAAAGCCTATGCCCGTCTTCCTTGGGCAGCAATTGGTAAGTTCAACACCTGGGAAGAACTGCAGCCGATATGTGCTGACCAAGGCGGTGCAAAATGTTAAGATATGGTGATCTGCTCCATTGATATTACACAGTAAACATGTTGGTAGGAATACTTTTCCCATGTTCTCAGTAGATCATGCATCACGTAGTAACAGATATGATTTACCAAAACAATGTGTTTCCTCAATCCTCATGCATGAATAAAATATTCCCAGCAGCATGGGTACAGTTGATGTAAAAGAAGCGGCTGAGCACATACTAAGAATACTAGGCCTGTAAGGGATTCATTTTTCTGGGTTTTTTGAACTTTTTTTTAGCACGGTTGTTGGGGTGACGCGTGTCCAGCAGTTTTCCTGGGTGCAGTAAAAAAATCTTGGTTGGATGGTTTTAGCACGTTTGATTTGACGTGGTGATTGCCAAAGTCAGATGACCTTGTCTATTGACGCGTGTGCATGAAATTCTACCGGAGAGTTCCTCTATATTATTTTACTTGTCTTTTGATATTACGTGGCAGTGGCCTATTTAGACGGGTGGATGTGGAGGCGTCTAGAGCTGTCTCTCTGGACCTCTCGAGAGGCATCCCATCAAAACTGCTTCCGATGTAGACGACTATAAAATGCCCCCGTTCATCTCCCAGATCGCGGCTCCCACAACCATCCTTCCCGTTCTCTGCCAGGCCCGACTGCCGGCATCCAAATCCTCTCGGAGCGACGGCTTCGCATCTACCCTCCCCGGGCCAAGGTGGTGGCGCACGTAGCCATCGCACCTCCTTCCACTTCGGCTGCACCACCCCCTCTTCACATACACCCTGTCCTAGCCGGCTGCACAAGGGAGGCGACCGGGCACCTCCCAGAGGAAGACGAGACGGGCGACCACCAGGACAGCCAACCCACGGTGCTGGATGGCGGAGAGGGACGATGGTGACGCCGCTCGGCGAAGAGGTGGCGATGGAAGGGGCATTTGTGGTGGTCGGTCGCGGACGGCATGGTCATGGAACGGCGACTGGCCAGACGAGCGGTGGCGGCACCAGGCGGTGGGGCTCGCGGGGAGGACACGACCGCGTCAAGTTGGTGCTCGCCAGCATCCTCACGGATGGGTTGCTGTCCGCTGCGTCCGTGAAGCCAAGACTGAGAGTGTGCAGCGCCGTCCTCGGTACATCCCGGCGACCGCCACCCCAGCAAGCTGTGTCACCGCCACGCATCCCCCGTGCCCCGAGTGATGGCGTTTCACCTGATGTTTCTCCCCACGGAAGCGCAGAAGGGAACCGACGCGTCATCTGCCAGTACGGGCGAGCGAGAGGATGATGCTGACGGATCTGCTCTCTTTTTTCCGGCGTTGCTCTCAGTTTGGTCCTAGGCGGTGCCCTTCCGCCTTCCTCGGCAAGCCTGCAGCGCCAGCTTCCAACTTGGTGGCGGCGGTGGACGAGCCCACTACCCACGGCCTTCTGTCCTCCGGAGGCGAGCCAACAGCGAGCTGCTGCAGTGTTTCGCCCCTCCTTTCCCCACGAGCTCTCGACTCCTCTGTCACTCACGCGGCAAGCAGCGAGCTAGCAACTCTCAGGCGGTAGCTCTCCAGTTGGTCGTCACTTTGTTGGCAGTAGCAACACCACTAAGGTATGCTCCTCTTTTTGTTCTTTTTCACATCCACTGTTCAAATCTATATAACTACACACACCATAATTATTACTAGATTAGATGATAGTTTGTATTATCTAGACTTCTGTTTTTACTGATGTAAGGGAAAAAACATGTGGGAGGTTTTTTTGCTCTTGGTTTGATATGTCGTTGCAGAAAGGTTTTGTTTTACAAGGAGATGAACTGTCATTGCTTACAAGTTCAGATCAGAAAGGTGGGTGCATATAGTACAGAAAATTGTATACCTAACTGATTATTAGTGTAAACGGAAGGTTTACCAGGTATGTGTGCAAGTCTGTGGGGAGGACATGGATTTTGAGATCCAGCTCCTGCCCGTATGTGCAAGAAATTCATGACCTACATCTCTAATATAGCATGGTAAATCGTTTTTATTCTTGATCTATCCATTACGTTGTGTTCCATTTCCTGGTAGGAATTCTGTTTTAATTTCGCATGCTGTTCAAACACATAAGCACTTGATGTGCATTACTGACGTACTGAGGAAATGCTACAGCTTGATGTCTATGTACATTTGGAACTTTAGTTCTGACGAGATGTGTCTTGTGGAGTATATTGGCTTCCAGTACAACTGAGCATGATTTATTGGCAATATACTGCTGCACTACATTATTCCCGAGTCAAGCATAACATTTTGGGCATAACTTTACATGCAGTGCAATTTGGCAACAGATGAGAAATTCCTTCTTATTCCAGAACCACTTAAATTTCCCCCGTACCTATTTCCCCATTTGATCTTTGTAGGAGATATTGGCACAATGACTTTATGTTTTTAGCAGTATTGTTTGTATTTCCTTTTGCAAGAAATGCTTTAGAAATTGGACTGTAGCAGTTTGGTCTCTTGAGCTCACAAGATCTGTTCTTACTAACAGAGCTGCTTACAAACGTACCGGTCATTAATTACCAATTAATGGTTGCATAATCTGACTGCTTTCTCTCCTATGGATCATGCTTACAGTTGAGTATCCACTGATTCCTAAATGCTTGAACTGGCTATACATCTCCTTTTGTAAATCATTCTAGCTCCTGATTACCAGCTAGGCAAATTTTAACATGCTCCCTCTTACCCCAGCTTTTTACATGTCACGTAAGAAGGTAAGAGTTAATCAGACCACCAATTAATGAGATCAACGGGTCAGATCTATTATATGCTCTTACCTCTCATGTGAAAAAAGGAGATAAGGGGGAGCATGTTAAAACTGCTCAACTACCAACTAACAACTGCATAACAGGACTTCACTTTCTCCCTTGTTAATCATGCTTCCAATTCAGTGCCTACTGATTCACATTGTCTAATATGCATGTACCATTTTTTGTTTATAATAATCATGCTCTGGTTAAATAGTAAAGAGCATAGACCAACATTTCCTATAAGATTCTCCAAACAAAATATATATTAGAGAGCTACTTAGCGCCTACCTTTTCAATACCAATTACTGCCAGTAAATAACCCTATTGTGGATATTTGGGTAACTTCAGAATTATTATTTTCTTTGCTTTCTTGCACTCAGAGAAAAAACGACCACACCCTACACAACTTCTGGGAGCCAAGGTCGTTTCAGCCTTTTGTCATCTCTATCTCAAGGTTGCTTATTATGTGGAACTTCCTACAATCTTTTCTTTTTTTTGTTCACTGCTTCATTGCTGCTCTAGCAATTAGTTTGTACAATTCCTTTTCTAAATGGAAGTACCTACAAATCTAAGTGAACTTGTGCCTTCTCCATGTCATTTATCGTATTTTATTTTGGAAGGTTGCTAATTATATACTCCGTCTATTTTTTTTCTTTTTTCTTTCATACTTGATTGTTTTCTTGAGGCCACAAGGGATTTTCCATGTTTCTAAGGTTCTAATGGCTGAGATTTAAGTATAGAGTGGCATGCCATGCGTTATCAGTATAAAACTTAGGCCCCTGGAACTTCCCATTTCTAGCATCATTGCTATCTTACATAAAGCTGACAATTTTATCATGAGATTTTCCTTGGTCCTTAGATAGTGTGGTCTGGTCACATGAATTTCTACAGATTTCAATCCTGATATTAAAGCAACTCAAATGTTTGCATACATCGTGCTGATCGGACATCATCCGTGCTAATTAATTCTCTAAAAGGACAGTTGATTGTTCCACGAAGCCGAGCTGTTATGGATTTGGCGCATTGTATATCATCCATGCTAATGAATTCTCTAAAAAGACAGTTGATTGTTCCAGGAAGCTGTGTTAAAGTTGCACATGTGGTCTTCTTGAGTGTTTCCCAGTATATATGTAGTATGAAAACTGACCGGTAGTGATTAAATAAATGGGGTCTTGAAACAGCCTCATTGTTGGCATCATCTTCTATTTGTTAGCGAAGAACAATCCTTTTTTTAGCTAACCTCAGGTCTAAGAAAAGAACTAGAGCTTTGCAATTTTGTATCCAGTAGCCACTATCATCACGTACTGTAGATCACTTATGCATATACCGCCTAGACTAGATGCACCCTTTTCCCACCTACTGTAGATCACTTATGCATACACCCTTTTCTTATATGAACTACTTTGTCGTGAATTAAGCCTTGAGACGACTTACCAAAAATTACCAAAAAAACAAATAACTAATTTGCCGTGAATTAAGCCTTGAGACGACTTACCAAAAATTACCAAAAAAAAAAATAACTAATTTGTCGTGAATTAAGCCTTGAGACGACTTACCAAAAATTACAAAAATAAATAAATAACTTATCAATCCATGTGGCGCGGCGTGCCGCCGCGCACTACACGCTAGTTTATCCTAATCTCTCAACAGCCTAGAACCTAACATGTCCCACCGAGGCACAACCATTCAGCCAACTACGAACAGATAATACGCATGAAAGTAGACCATGAAGGCAGAGGGGGAGAAAACAATACAAGACTCAGTGACTCACCCCATCATCAATATCTGGGTTAGCGCCAGCATCTAGTAAGCATTTCAGGGTATCAGATAAGCCATTGCCCGCTGCTATCATCAAGTAAGTAACACCAGTATAGTCAATTTTATTCACATCAGCGCCAGCCTGTGTAAATAAATTTTAGTTTCATCTGAGTAAGTGCTTGAGATGTCAACTGCAGAAAATGTAGACTACACTAAAGGAAGCTCCATAAACGAGAAAGATTACTGACCTTAATGAGTAGCTTCACACATTCCAGTGATTCAGAAATCATGGCCAGCCTTAACGGGGTACTATCAAGGCGGAAAACCTTATTGGGCTGTGGAAAGTAGAAAAACCAATTTATTCACTTGCAAAAAAAGGAGTAATGGGGAAATAAAATAAGCACATTGTGTGTGTGTGTGTGTGTGTGTGTGTGTTACACATATTGGCATTTCTCAACGCACAGAAGCATACATTTTTTTGATTTAATTATAAAAATTAGACAAACATTTAGAGCACCTGTGAGAAAATAAGCATGTTTCATTTCAGGAGAATTATTTATGGTCAAACGACAAACATTGTATATATGTTTTGCTTTGTGCCAACATAAACAAACTCTTACGGTTCAGATGATTGAGCCCAAGTACTAACAGACAACAGTATTTCCACTTCTCATTACATTGCATGCATGATAGTTATGAACTGGAGATAAAGCCGCTTAGGGCCTTAAGAAACCAACCAGGATTTACTTTTGCACAGCCCAGAAGAGAAGGAAGAAAGTGGTGACTTACATCTGCATGATGCTGCAACAAAATATTCATCGAGCCATCTTGACCATTAGTAGCGGCAACATGCAATGCGGTCCCATACACAGAATCGAAATGATCCACATCAATTCCAGTTGAAAGCAGCAATTCCACTATCTCACATTGTCCTAGAATACAAGTTTGTAGAAAAAATCAGCAAGATAAGCTTATTTTTGCAAAAAGAAAAAAATGTAGACACTTGCAAATGTTTTTTTGAATTGTACACTTGCAAATGTGATAACCGCCAGTTACCAATGATCATGTCCAGGACCAAGTTTAGAATATTTGACTTCTAGCTAGTTGTTTTTCTATCTAAATATAGGCAGTAGCTAGCAAAAATCATCGATTTGTGAGCAAACAAGAATAGAATTAACACTTGAGAGTGACACGATGTTTTCTCTCCCGAAAATCGATCTGTGAGCAAACAAGACTAGAATTAATTAACACCAATTTACTTTACATTCCAATCCTCAAAGTTGCCGTACAGAAACTCATTGTTTCTACTTGTTCCACCGTCCAAATCACATATGTCTGAACTTGGTGAATACTAGATGTCAATAAAAACATATGGCAGGATGGAAGTTGAACAGGCTGCACGCGTGTGGGAGAGGCGAGGGGATACCAAAAATTGCAGCAGCATGAAGAGGTGGCCACAGGGCACCAGCTAAAGTTGGATCAGCACCACGATCCAGAAGATATCTGGTGGTAGCAGGCGTCCCATAAGTCGCAGAAATGGCCAGAGGAGTGTCACCTGCAACAAAACAAAAGAACCAAATTAACCTGGGATTACTGAGATGTGATGTGCACTTGTGCGTCTAGCCTGGGAGGTGCAGCAGAATTGAGGCGAAGAGATCCAAAGGGAACCGGACTAATTAACCTGTGAAGGTGCGCTGGTTGACATCGACGCCGTGGTCCTCGACGAGGCACCTACAGATGTCCAGCCGCCCTTCCATGACCGCCACAGTCAGCGCGCGCGCCCTGATGCCGACGTCCGCCGCCACGACGCCCGCCATCTCTGCGCACACGATCCAGCCAAATTACCATCACGAAGGAAGGAACCCTAAGGGTAGGGGCAGGAGCAATAGGAGGCAGCGGGCTGCTTGTTGTTGCTAGTACCTTTGAGGAGGCGGAGGTCGCCGTCGAGAACGGCCTGCAAGAGCGGGTGGCGAGGCTCCGTCGAAACCCCATCCATGGCGATGGCGGCACGGCAAGCGGAGAAGACGGCGGGTCAGCAGCACCCGAGACACTGACTCCAGTCAGGAGAGAGCAGTCGCAGTCGCAGTGGCAGTCGCAGTCACGGTGGAGAAGTGCCGCAGATGGAGAGTGGCTTTTAATTTGTACACCCCTCTGCCAGGCCTCCTTTTGGTTTGGAGAAATCTTATAGGATTTTTTCCTTTAAAGACCTTTTGATTCATAGAAATGTATTCCTATTCTTACATAGGATTGGCTCATATCCTCCACATTTCATAGAAAAATAAAAAAGAGTCTAGACTCAATGAAAAAATTCCTCTGGTGTCAACCAAATGACATCTTGTTTCCTATTCCTACTCATAAGATTTGATATACATGTCATCTCATTTCCTACAAGATTCCTATTTCTATGATAATCCTATCCTATGAACCAAAAGAGGCCTGATTTCTTTTGCTGTTCCTTTCCCCTGTAAAGTTAAAAAAAATTAAGGTCAAAAGAAACACTCCTCCACTGTTTAATGCACCCGCACTGGGTAGCGTTGTCGGAACGCGCTTTTTCAAGGAAAGCCTGTCATGGTGGGGACCAGCACGCGGAAGGCGCGGGGAGGCGTCGTCGTACGTGGGCGAGGTGGGGTGCCCATGCAAGCACCAATGGCAACACTTGACTACACACGTGGGACGTGATGAAGAGGCAGGATCCATCGGCGCAACATGCTTTTAGCTTTTCCTTTTCCCGTGTAATGTTTTAAAAAATAAAAGTTAAAAGAAAACGCTCCTTCACTGCCGCACTGGGTAGGGTTGTTGGGACGCGCTTTTTCCGGGAACGCTCCTCATGGTGGAGTCCAGGCATGAGGGGGGCGCGGGGAGGCATCGTCGTACGCGGGAGTGGTGGGGTGCCCACGCAAGCATGAGTGGCAACAGTTGGCTACACACGTGGTACGAGATGAAGAGGTAAAGCCCATCCGCGCAACATTTTTTTAGCTTTTCACTTTTCTCGTGTAAAGTTAAAAAATG
>NC_041382.1:75661885-75682950 GCF_002162155.2 Triticum dicoccoides | reverse complement strand
GGTGTCCACGCAAGCACGGGTGGCAACAGTTGGCTACACACGTGGTACGGGATGAAGAGGTAGGGCCCACCGACGCGATATTTTTTTAGCTTTCCCTTTTTTCGTGTAAAGTAAAAAAAATGAAGGTCAAAAGAAAACGCTCCTCCACTGTTTAGTGCACCTACACTTGGTAGGGTTGTTGGGACGCGTTTTTCGAGGAACGCTCGTCATGGTGGGGGCCAGACACGCGGGAGGCACGGGGACGTGGAAGTAGTGGGGTGGCCACGCAAGCACGTGTGACAACAGTTGGTTACACACGTGGTACGGGATGAAAAGCCTGGGCCCACTGACATGACACTTTTTTTGCTTTCCCTTTTCCTGAGTAAAGTTTTAAAAAATGAAAATTAAAAAAACGCTCCTTCACTGTTTAATGCACCCCGCACTGGTAGTGTTGTTGGGACGCGCTTTTATGGGGAACACGAGTGGCAAGAGTTGACTACACATGTGGTACGCGATGAAGAGGTAAGGCCCACCCGCGCGGCATTTGTTTAGCTTTCCTTTTTTCATCTAATCATCTAAAGTTAAAAATAATGAAAGTTAAAAGAAATCACAAGTCAGACTTTTGAGAGTTCAAGTTTTGAAAATTCTCAACTTCAATTTTTTTAGCATTAAAAATGTGTTTTAGTTCCAACACATATCTATTGGTGATGTATACAAAATAAGAAACAAACAAATTACTGCATCTTTTGACATATTATTACATAAAGCAATGTATATGTAGAACTATTGTCATGTTTTTTTGGAGACAATGTGTAAATGAGTTTTTTTGGTAACTGGACCACATGGACCTTCGAGCACAATACGCTCCTCCACTTGTTTAATGCATCCACGATGGATATGATTGTTGGGACGCACTTTTTCTACACAGTCGTCATGTAGGGCCAGGTGCGTGGAAGGCACCGGAAGCCGTCGTCGTATGCGGGAGTGGTGGGGGGATAGGGCACGTCAGCAACAGTTGGCAACATACGTGGTACGAGATGAAGAGGTGGCGCCTACATGTGTGGCATTTTCTAGCTTTTCCTTTTCTTTTGTACAACATTAAAAAATGAAGTTAAAAGATATAACAAGTCAGAATTTTGAAAGTTCAAGTTTCAAAAATCTCAACCTTAATTTTTTTAACATTAAAAATGTTTTTTAAAGTTCATTTTAAATATCCAAATGTTCAAAAATCTAAAACAATTTTTTCTGAATTTTATGAAAGTTTCCCAAAGAAAAGTATGGATCATGTGCGCCATTCAAAAAGTGGAACGTACACATTCGTAAGAATCTGGCACATGATATCATAAAATCAATGTATATGTGGAAATATTGTCATGTTTGTCTTGGAGAAAGTGTGTAAATGAGTTATTTTGGTAACTTGACCACGTGAATCTTCGAGAGCGAAATTGCTCCTCCACAGTTTAATACACCCCAGTCAAGGATGGGAGCACATTGGGTATGGTTGTCCGGACACGCTTTTTTGCGGCACACTCGTCATGGTGGGGGCCAGGAATGTGGAAGGCGTCGGAAGCCTTCGTCGTACGCGGGGAGGGGTGGGGGAGTGGGCACACAAGCACGTGCGGTAACAGTTGGCTACACATGCGGTACCGGATGAAGAGGTGGGGCCTACGTGTGTGACATTTCCAACTTTCCAGTTTCTTGTGTAAAGTACAAAAAATGAAAGTTAAAAAATATCACAAGTCGGAATTTTTTTCAAGTTTCGAAATATCTCACTTTAATTTTTTTAACATTAAAATATTTTTAAAGTTCATTTTGAATATTCAAATGTTCAAAAATCTAAAACAAAAATTCCTGAATTTTCATACATGCATTTTATGAAAGTGTCCCCAAAGAAAAGTATGGCTCATGTGCGCCATTCAAAAAGTGGAAAGTACACCTCGGTAAGAATCGACCATGTGGGCTACCCGACACGTGGTAGCACAAAATTAATGTATATGTAGAAATAGGGACAATTGCATTTTTGCCCCTAGTTGGAACCTACCCACGGGTTTTGCCCTTACTTTTCGACTCTGCTCAATTTTGCACTTAGATTTGCCCCCGAGGTCGCCCGAATGCCTTTTGACCGTTTGACCAGTACTTTAAAAATTCATAGCAAATTCATATGAACTCGGAAAAATGCAAATAAGATATCAAAATGTTCAGAAGAACATTACCTTTATGTGCATCTCATTTGCATTAAGGACAAAAGTATCGTTAAAACTACCCGAGGTTATTAATGTTATTAACATTATTAAAAATAAAAAGGTATAAAAATAATTTTTTCAACAATAAAAATTACATGCAAATGTAGGTGATGTTTTCTGAACATCCTGATATCTTTTTTTTTTTTGCATTTTTCTGAGTTCATATCAACTTGTTATGAAGTTTGATATGAACTCAGAAAAATGCAAACAAGATATCAGGGTATTCAGAAAATGTCACCTACATTTGCATGTAAATTTTATTCCTGAAATAAGTATTGTTTATACCTTTTTATTTTTAATAATGTTAAAAACATTAATAACCTTAGGTAGTTTAAACAGTACTTTTGTCCTAAATGCAAATGACATGCACATAAAGGTAATGTTTATCTGAAACTTTTGATATCTTATTTGCATTTTTCTGAGTTCATATCAATTTATTACGAGTTTTCAAAGTATTGGTCAAACAGTCAAAGGGCATTCAGGTGACCTCGGAGAAAAATCTAAGGGCAAAACTGAGCAGAGTCGAAAAGTAAGGGCAAAACCCGTGGGTAGGTTCCAACTAGGGGCAAAAATACATTTGTCCCGTAGAAATATTGTCATGTGTTTTTTTGGAAAAAGTGTGTAAAACATTTTTTTGTAAGGTTAACTCCTGTAAAAATAATAAAATATTAATCTGAATCTCATACAAATGTGTTTCTTAGATTGCATTATTTTGTCAAGTAGGATAGAGAGAATATGCCATCAACACAACAACATACATAGAAGAATAAGTCTTTACAAAAATTAGCACTATGTGTCTACTTGGCAAGGCAATGAAGCTGGAGAATTTCTCGATTGGCAAATAAACAAATATATGAAAATTCTGCAAGGCACTCTCCAAAGAGATAATTATACAGGATGCTGATTACTAAGGATTCCTGCAAAAACAAATAAGAGTAGAGAGCCCTATGTCAGTCTTCGATGGGCAGCAAATGGAAAGTTCAACACCTAGAAGAACTGAAGAAGATTTCTACTGATCATAGCAGTGCAAAACCTTATAATGGTACACAATAAATATGTGGGTCTACTTTCATTTTGTCTCTGCCTAGAACCTATCAACCTAACATGTCCCGGGTGAGGCAAAAATATTCATCCAAAGACTAACAAAAAATATGCATTAAAAGTAGATCACGAAGGCAAAGGAGGAGGAAACAATATAAGACTCACTTCATCAAGAATACCGGGGTTAGCACCAGCATCTAGTAAGCACTTCATGATACTAGGTTTTTTTAGGGTAAACTAGGGGCTTTATTCAAGACTCAAAAACTGAGGAATACAAGTAATGTCGGGCAAAACCCCTAGCCACACATGGCGATCCACCGCAAGAGACGCAACTCCTTTAGCTAGCGAGTGGGCCTCAAAATTATTCTCCCCATATTTGAAACGGAAAATAATAGAAGTAAAAAAATTCCTACTAAATTGAATTTCCCTAAGGATAGGAGCATAGACCGGCGCCCCTCCATCTCTGATGTGCGATATCACCTCCTGACAGTCTGAGGCTACCTCCAAGTCTTGCAAGTTTAAATCCCAAGCAAGGGCGAGGGCTTCGCTACAAGCTAGCGCCTCTAGGCTCGCTGGGTCAATCATGCCATCATACACCACTGTTGATGCTCCCAGATAGGTTCCCTGTCTTGTCCCTACATACCACTGTAGCAGCTCCCCTTTCTCCTAAGGTGGAAAGAGCTCCGTCACAATTTAGTTTTGCCGCCTCCCTCGTAGATGGTAACCATGCTTTAGCACGGGGCCGATCCACCCTCCCTAAGAATGGTCTTGGTGTCGTGACATCTGCAATCTCAAGGTCATCTAAATATCTCTTGATGAAGCACATCGTTGATAATGGACTCTGAAACTCATTGTCATGGATAGTCTTTCTCCGAGCCCACCATATCGCCAACATGGTCACCAGAACACGAGCAAGGGCCTGTTGGCTTGTGGTCTCAAAGAGCCAGAAAAGCCAGAGCCTGTCATCCTCATTTTGGTTCGATATCACATGCTCAAGCAACTCATCGTCTCCCAGCGCCCGCACGCACCTTGCCATTGTACAGCTTAAAAGTGAATGCCTCCATGAGTCCTCCGCTGCATTGCATATAGAGCAGACAGGATTATCTTCCATTTTCCTCTGGTGCCGGACCAGCCCCGTGGGAAGCGAAGTGTGAGCGAGTCGCCCCACGAAAACACGAATTTTGGATGACACTTTCACCTTCCATAACTGTGTCCATGATCTCCTGTCAGCTGCAACGTTTGAGTGTCCCGATCTCAAGAAAGCGTTTTTAAGCGACGCTTAAGCGCAATTAAGCACTGGGCGATGGCAAATCGCTTCGCTTTTTCCCTAAGCGGTAGATTAAGCGTTTTTTATTTAAATTTGACCAAAATTTGGCAATTTTTGTACTTCTTTTGCTGGTCTGCTTGCGCAATAATGGCAATATGCTATTTATCTTATCACTAGGCTATGTTCAAGAACTATTTCCTTCATATTTTGGCAAAATTCTGTCCACATGATATCTGTTAGGTTATGTCTATTTGAACTGAACTGCATTTTAGTTGTTATTTTGCTTGCTATGCTAACCTGATATGTATTTGCTATTGTGTGAACTGTATTTCAGATGCTACTTCAATTACCCATGTGCCATGCTTCCTATTTTCATGTGTATATCATTCAAAATCTGTCAAATTCTAGCCAATTTCAAAAAACGCTTAAGTGTGATTAAGCCGCGCTTAAGCGCTCATTGCTCTAAGCTGTGGCCTTCCGCTTCGCTTATGCTTTCCGCTTTCTCGAACATTGGAGCTTTGATAGCCGTAATTATCCGGTACGCTGAACGAACTGAAAAAACACCACGCCGATCATAGTGCCACGCTCAGAAGTCATCTTGCACGTGGTTACTGATGGGTATATTGATGATCATCTCAATATCCAGTGCTATGAAATTATCCGAGGGCATTTGCCTATCCCAAGAGTGAGTCACGGGATTGATAAGCTCCGCCACCGAAGTTGGGGGGTTAGCTGTTAAAGCGCAAATCGGTCGTAGTTTATAGTCCCTCAGTATCCAATTGTCAGTCCAAATCCGGGTAGTGGAACCATCACCTATTCTCTTGATCAGCACTAAAGACAACACATCCCTCCCTTCCAAAATCGACCACCAAACCTGGGACGGGGCCTGGCCCAGGGTAGCATCGAGGATATTTGCATCGGGGTAATAGCGGGCTCGAAGAACTCTTGCGCTCAACGTCTCAGGCTCCTGTAATAGCCTCCAGGCTTGGTGAGCAAGCAATGCCAGGTTGAACAATTCAATGTCTTGAAAGCCTAAACCTCCCATGTATTTCGGTTTAGTCATTGTACTCCATGAGACCCACGCTGTTTTCCTTTCTCCATTCTTACTTCCCCACCAGAATTTCCTAATTATGCCATTGATATGCTCACAGAGACCCCGTGGTAATTTGAAACACGCCATCGAATATGTAGGGATGGATTGGGCCACGGATTTAATGAGCACTTCTTTACCCCCCAGCTGATAAGCACTTCTCCATCCACCCGTGAACTCGCTTCCAGATTCTGTCCTTAAGATATCTAAAGGATCCTTCCTTTGCTCTACCCACATCCGAGGGTAAGCCTAGGTATTTCTATGATAAAGATTCATTATGAACATTCAAAGTTTGCTTGATCGACTCTTTTGTCAAAACAGGCACTCCTTTACTGAAGAAGATGGAAGACTTTTCCTGATTTATCCTTTGGCCAAAGGCATTGCAATATGTTGTTAGTATATCTCTGACTCTTGTAGCACTCTCATCGGAGGCTTCAAAAAATAGCGAATTGTCGTCGGCAAAAAGCAAGTGGTTAACTGTAGGATCATTTGGAGCAACCTCTATCCCACGCACTGCCCCTTGCGCCTTCAATAGACACGATAAACCCTCGGCCGCTAGCAAGAACAGGTAAGGCAATATAGGGTCTCCTTGCCGCAAGCCCCGGGAAGGCCTGAAAACATCCAAGCTCCCTCCATTGAAGAGAACAGAGAAAGAGACCGAGGACACGCACCTCATTACAATAGCAATGAACCTAGGGCTGAATCCCATCTTAGTCATCACTGCCTCGAGAGATTACCACTCCAAACGATCATATGCCTTCATCATATCCAATTTTAGAGCACAATATCAGTTACCTTTGACCCTCCTGGTTTTCATGTAATGCAAGCACTCATAGGCTGTTATGAAGTTATCCGTTATAAGGCGTCCAGGAACGAAAGCCGACTGCTCTTCAGAGATGATATCGGGGAGAATGGATTTCAGCCGATTTGCTAAGACCTTTGAGGCGATCTTGTAGATCATGTTACAAAGGCTTATTGGCCGAAATTTTCCTAAAACTTTTGGACTCGCTATCTTGGGAATTAAAACAATGAACATGTTGTTAATCTCCTCCAGTGAATCTACTCCATCGAGCACTCGAATGATCATTCTTGTTACCTTGTCCCCACAAAGTTCCCAATGCTTCTGAAAGAAGTGGGCGGGGAAACCGTCCGGGCCCGGTGCTTTGGTCGGAAACATTTGGAAGAGGGCCTCCTTTACTTCCTCTTTACTGTAAGTTTCATTCAACTTTGAGTTCATTATGCCATCTACTTGCACCGGTATATGTGATAGCACCTCTTCCATGCCAATAGTGCCCTCTGATGTATACAGGTTTGCATAAAATTCCGTTGCCATGTTTGCCAGCTCGTCCCTGTCCGTACAAGCGGAGCCAGCCTCCCGGTTCAACTGTGTTATTCTGTTCTTAGACCTTCTCGCGCTTGCTTTCCTCTGAAAAAATTATGTGTTCCGATCACCTTCAGAAAGCCAGGTGATGCGGGATCGCTGCCTCACCATTATCTCCTCCCGATAGGCTAATTCTATCATTCGATCCTCAATAGCTTTCTCTTCTCGGCTGGGACCCGTGCGTGTCGGTTCCTCTCGTAGCAAAGCTAGTTGGCGGCAAAGAGAACGCAACTCCATACGAACAGAACCAAAAGTGTGCCGCCCCCATCGCGTCATGGCCGAAGAAACAGAATGCAACTTGTTTGCCAGCTCGGACACCGAACCTCCAGGGCCGTCTTCATTCCATGCAGCTTCCACAGTTGCTGCGAAGCGACTGTCTGTCTCCCACGCGCACTCATAGCGAAACGGTTTATTTATGTTCATTCTCTGGTCCCCAACCTCCAAGTCATTCAACAGTAGGATGGGACTATGATCACTCTTCGCTGCCGTCAGGTGCTCCACGCTAGCAAATGGAAACAAGCTCGACCAACTAGATGTTGCCAATGCTCTATCCAGCCTGACCCTGCAGTACTATCCCCCCGTCACCCGCTTCTCAAATGTCCAATCCAAACCCTTATAACCCAGGTCCGACAAGCCACAAACATCAACAGCCTCCCGAAACCCAGCGATTTGCGAGCTGTCTCGGGTGTTTGGTCCCATCTGCTCTTCTTGGCGCAAAATCTCATTAAAGTTGCCGATGCAAACCCAAGGCAGGGTACTCTCTCCTCGCAATCTCCTCATCGTTTCTCAAGTTTTATATCTCAGGCTCCTGTTGGGGATCGTAGCAGAAATTCAAAATTTTCTACGCATCACCAAGATCAATCTATGGAGTAATCTAGCAACGAGGGGAAGGAGAGTGCATCTCCATACCCTTGTAGATCGCTAAGCGGAAGCGTTCAAGTGAACGGGGTTGATGGAGTCGTACTCGTCGTGATCCAAATCACCGATGATCCTAGCGCCGAACGGACGACACCTCCGCGTTCAACACACGTACGGAATGGAGACGTCTCCCACGCCTTGATCCAGCAAGGAGGAGGGAGAGGTTGAGGAAGAAGTCCAACAGCACGACGGCGTGGTGGTGGAGGAGCTTGTGGTTCTCCGGCAGGGCTTCGCCAAGCACCATGGAGGAGGAGGAGAAGGTAGGAGGAGGGAGGGCTGCGCCAGGGTCAGGGTGTGGTCGCCCTCCTACCCCTCCACTATTTATAGGTGGGGAGAGAGGGGGGCCGGCCCCCCTAGATCCCATCTAGGGTTGGGGCGGCGGCCAAGGGGGGGAGGAGTGCCTCCCAAGTCAAGTGGAGGCCCTCCCCCTTAGGGTTTCCCCTCTCCCATGCGCATGGGCCTTGGGGGGGGCTGGTGCCCTTGGCCCATTAAGGTTAGGGCGCCCCCTACAGCCCATGCTGCTATATTGGACGTGGTGGAACATTTTCCGGACCTCCGGACCCCTCCAGAATCCTCCGGAACCTTCCGGAAGCTTCCCGATACAATACCGGGAAAAACCGAACTTTTCCCGAAACCCGGACAACAACTTTCCATATATAAATCTTTACCTCCGGACCATTCTGGAACTCCTCGTGACGTCCGGGATCTCATCCGGGACTCCGAACAACATTCGATAATCACATACAAGTCTTCCTAATAACCCTAGCGTCATCGAACCTTAAGTGTGTAGACCCTACGGGTTCGGGAACCATGCAGACATGACCGAGACAACTCTCCGGCCAATAACCAACAGCGGGATCTGGATACCCATGTTGGCTCCCACATGTTCCACGATGATCTCATCGGATGAACCACGATGTCGAGGATTCAATCAATCCCGTATTCAATTCCCTTTGTCCATCGGTACGATACTTGCCTGAGATTCGATCGTCGGTATCCCGATACCTTGTTCAATCTCGTTACCGGCAAGTCTCTTTACTCGTTCCGTAACACATCATCCCGTGATCAACTCCTTGATCACATTGTGCACATTATGATGATGTCCTACCGAGTGGGCCTAGAGATACCTCTCCGTTTACATGGAGTGACAAATCCCAGTCTCAATTCGTGCCAACCCAACAGACACTTTCGGAGATACCTGTAGTGAACCTTTATAGCCACCCAGTTACGTTGTGACGTTTGGCGCACCCAAAGCACTCCTACGGTATCCGGGAGTTGCGCAATCTCATGGTCTAAGGAAATGATACTTGACATTAGAAAAGCTTTAGCATACAAACTACAAGATCTATGTGCTAGGCTTAGGATTGGGTCTTGTCCATCACATCATTCTCCTAATGATGTGATCCCGTTATCAACGACATCCAATGTCCATGGTCAGGAAACCGTAACCATCTTATTGATCAACGAGCTAGTCAACTAGAGGCTTACTAGGGACATGGTGTTGTCTATGTATCCACACATGTATCTGAGTTTCCTATCAATACAATTCTAGCATGGATAATAAACGGTTATCATGAACAATGAAATATAATAATAACCAATTTATTATTGCCTCTAGGGCATATTTCCAACAGCTCCTATTTGCCTCCCCATAGAAACACGTCAAATGCCATTGCGCGGCGCCTGGTTCAGAAACCCATGAGTCAATGTGGTATTGAGAAAAGTTTTTTTATTAAAAGATCAACAGTTGATTTCCAGAAAATACATAATCCTCCACTCCTTCCACTACTTGCTACTGCAAAGCTACTATCAAAACCTAATGAAGCCTCCAAACCCTCCACTCGGTTCTTTGCTATCTGTGTCTCCACTATACAAAGCACCGACGGCGCACTAGCCTCCATAAGATCGCGGAGCTCAGTACTGTCGCGGGGTCGCCAATCCCACGACAGTTCCAGCATAGGGTTCTCATCTTGACCGGCGGCCCTCCTCAAGGGAGGCCGCCTCACTGTTTTGCTCCGAACTTTCTCTTGTTTCCCCTTGATGTCTACTACACAACCTTCTTCTTGTAGACGTTGTTGGGCCTCCAAGTGCAGAGGTTTGTAGGACAGTAGCAAATTTCCCTCAAGTGGATGACCTAAGGTTTATCAATTTGTAGGAGGCATAGGATGAAGATGGTCTCTCTCAAGCAACCCTGCAACCAAATAACAAAGAGTCTCTTGTGTCCCCAACACACCCAATACAATGGTAAATTGTATAGGTGCACTAGTTCGGCGAAGAGATAGTGATACAAGTGCAATATGGATGGTAGATAAAGGTTTTTGTAATCTGAAATTATAAAAACAGCAAGGTAACTAATGATAAAAGTGAGCGTAAACGGTATTGCAATGCGTTGAAACAAGGCCTAGTGTTCATACTTTCACTAGTGCAAGTCCTCTCAACAATAACATAATTGGATCACATAACTATCCTGTTGGGGAACGTAGTAATTTCAAAAAAATTCCTACGCACACGCAAGATCATGGTGATGCACAGCAACAAGAGGGGAGAGTGTTGTCTATGTACCCTCGTAGACCGGAAGCGGAAGCGTTATAACAACGTGGTTGATGTAGTCGTACGTCTTCACGGCCCGACCAATCAAGCACCGAAACTACGACACCTCCGAGTTTTGCACATGTTCAGCTCGATGACGATCCCCGGACTCCGATCCGGCAAAGTGTCGGGGATGAGTTCCGTCAGCACGACGGCGTGGTGACGATCTTGATGTTCTACCGTCGCAGGGCTTCGCCTAAGCACCGCTACAATATTATCGAGGATTATGGTGGAGGGGGGCACTGCACATGGCTAAGAGATCAATGATCAATTGTTGTGTCTCTAGGGTGCCCCCCTGCCCCCGTATATAAAGGAGTGGAGGAGGGGGCCGGCCAAGGAGGGTGGCGCGCCCAAGGGGGGAGTCCAACTCCCATCGGGAGTAGGACTCCCCTTTTTCCTATTAGGAGTATGAGAGGGAAGGAAGAGGAAGGAGGGAGGAAGGAAAGGGGGCCCCGGCCCCCCTTCCAATTCGGATTGGGCTTGGGGGGGGGGGCGCCCCCTCCCTTGCTCCTTTCCCCTCCTTTCCACTAAGGCCCAATAAGGCCCATATACCTCCCGGGGGGTTCCGATAACCTCCCGGTGATCCGGTATTGTCCCAATCTTACCCGGAACCTTTCTGGTGTCCAAATATAGTCGTCCAATATATCAATCTTTATATCTCGACCATTTCGAGACTCCTCGTCAAGTCCGTGATCACATCCGGGACTCCGAACAACCTTCGGTATATCAAAATATATAAACTCATAATAAAACTGTCATCGTAACATTAAGCGTGCGGACCCTACGGATTTGAGAACAATGTAGACATGACCGAGACACGTCTTCGGTCAATAACCAATAGCGGAACCTGGATGCTCATATTGGCTCCTACATATTCTACGAAGATCTTTATTGGTCAGACCGCATAACAACATACGTTGTTCCCTTTGTCATCGGTATGTTACTTGCCCGAGATTCGATCGTCGGTATCTCAATACCTAGTTCAATCTCGTTACGGGCAAGTCTCTTTACTCGTTCCGTAATACATCATCTTGCAACTAACTTATTAGTTGCATTGCTTGCAAGGCTTAAGTGATGTGTATTACCGAGAGGGCCCAAAGATACCTCTCCGACAATCGGAGCGACAAATACTAATCTCGAAATACACCAACCCAACATGTACCTTTGGAGACACCTGTAGAGCACCTTTATAATCACCCAGTTACGTTGTGACGTTTGGTAGCACACAAAGTGTTCCTGCGGTAAATGGGAGTTGCATAATCTCATAGTCATAGGAACATGTATAAGTCATGAAGAAAGCAATAGCAACATACTAAACGATCGGGTGCTAAGCTAATGGAATGGGTCATGTAAATCACATCATTCTCCTAATGATGTGATCCCGTTAATCAAATGACAACTCATGTCTATGGTTAGGAAACATAACCATCTTCGATTAACGAGCTAGTCAAGTAGAGGCATACTAGTGACACTTTGTTTGTCTATGTATTCACACAAGTATTACGTTTCCGGTTAATACAATTCTAGCATGAATAATAAACATTTATCATGATATAAGGAAATAAATAATAACTTTATTATTGCCTCTAGGGCATATTTCCTTCAGTCTCCCACTTGCACTAGAGTCAATAATCTAGATTACACAGTAATGATTCTAACACCCATGGAGCCTTGGTGCTGATCATGTTTTGCTCGTGGAAGAGGCTTAGTCAATGGGTCTGCTACATTCAGATCCGTATGTATCTTGCAAATCTCTATGTCTCCCACCTGGACTAGATCCCGAATGGAATTGAAGCGTCTCTTGATGTGCTTGGTTCTCTTGTGAAATCTGGATTCCTTTGCCAAGGCAATTTCACCAGTATTGTCACAAAAGATTTTCATTGGACCCGATGCACTAGGTATGACACCTAGATCGGATATGAACTCCTTCATCCAGAATCCTTCGTTTGCTGCTTCCGAAGCAGCTATGTACTCCGCTTCACATGTAGATCCCGCCACGACGCTTTGTTTAGAACTGCACCAACTGACAGTTCCACCGTTTAATGTAAATACGTATCCGGTTTGTGATTTAGAATCGTCTGGATCAGTGTCAAAGCTTGCATCAATGTAACCATTTACGATGAGCTCTTTGTCACCTCAATATACGAGAAACATATCATTAGTCCTTTTCAGGTATTTCAGGATGTTTTTGACCGTTGTCCAGTGATCCACTCCTGGATTACTTTGGTACCTCCCTGCTAGACTTATAGCAAGGCACACATCAGGTCTGGTACATAGCATTGCATACATGATAGAGCCTATGGCTGAAGCATAGGGAACATCTTTCATTTTCTCTCTATCTTCTGCAGTGGTCGGGCATTCAGTCTTACTCAACTTCACATCTTGTAACACAGGCAAGAATCCTTTATTTGCTTGATCCATTTTGAACTTCTTCAAAACTTTTTCAAGGTATGTGCTTTGTGAAAGTCCAATTAAGCGTCTTGATCTATCTCTATAGATCTTAATGCCCAATATGTAAGCAGCTTCACCGAGGTCTTTCATTGAAAAACTCTTATTCAAGTATCCCTTTATGCTATCCAGAAATTCTATATCATTTCCGATTAGCAATATGGCATCCACATATAATATCAGAAATGCTACAGAGCTCCCACTCACTTTCTTGTAAATACATGCTTCTCCAAAAGTCTGTACAAAACCAAATGCTTTGATCACACTATCAAAGCGTTTATTCCAACTCCGAGATGCTTGCACCAGTCCATAAATGGATCGCTGGAGCTTGCACACTTTGTTAGCTCCTTTTGGATCGACAAAACCTTCCGGCTGCATCATATACAACTCTTCTTCCAGAAATCCATTCAGGAATGCAGTTTTGACATCCATCTGCCAAATTTCATAATCATAAAATGCGGCAATTGCTAACATGATTCGGACAGACTTAAGCATCGCTACGGGTGAGAAGGTCTCATCGTAGTCAATTCCTTGAATTTTTCGAAAACCTTTTGCGACAAGTCGAGCTTTGTAGACAGTAACATTACCGTCAGCGTCAGTCTTCTTCTTGAAGATCCATTTATTTTCAATTGCTTGCCGATCATTGGGCAAGTCAACCAAAGTCCACACTTTGTTCTCATACATGGATCCCATCTCAGATTTCATGGCTTCAAGCCATTTTGCGGAATCTGGGCTCACCATTGCTTCTTCATAGTTCGTAGGTTCATCATGATCTAGTAGCATGACTTCCAGAACAGGATTACCGTACCACTCTGGTGCGGATCTTACTCTGGTTGATCTACGAGGTTAGTAGTAACTTGTTCTGAAGTTTCATGATCATCATCATTAGCTTCCTCACTAATTGGTGTAGGTGTCACAGAAACCGGTTTCTGTGATGTACTACTTTCCAATAAGGGAGCAGGTACAGTTATCTCATCAAGTTCTACTTTCCTCCCACTCACTTCTTTCGAGAGAAACTCCTTCTCTAGAAAGGATCCATTCTTAGCAACAAATGTCTTGCCTTCGGATCTGTGATAGAAGGTGTACCCAACAGTCTCCTTCGGGTATCCTATGAAGACACATTTCTCCGATTTGGGTTCAAGCTTATCAGGTTGAAGCTTTTTCACATAAGCATCGCATCCCCAAACTTTCAGAAATGACAACTTTGGTTTCTTGCCAAACCATAGTTCATAAGGCGTCGTCTCAAAGGATTTTGATGGTGCCCTATTTAACGTGAATGCGGCCGTCTCTAAAGCATAACCCCAAAATGATAGCGGTAAATCTGTAAGAGACATCATAGATCGCACCATATCAAGTAAAGTACGATTATGACGTTCGGACACACCATTACGCTGTGGTGTTCCGGGTGGCGTGAGTTGCGAAACTATTCCGCATTGTTTCAAATGTAAACCAAACTCGTAACTCAAATATTCTCCTCCACGATCAGATCATGGAAACTTTATTTTCTTGTTACGATGATTTTCAGCTTCACTCTGAAATTCTTTGAACTTATATCCGCCACGAGCTTCAACATTCATTGGACCACATACATCTGTATGTATGATTTCCAACAAATCTGTTGCTCTCTCCATAGTACCGGAGAACGGCGTTTTAGTCTTCTTGCCCATGAGGCACGGTTTGCAAGTACCAAGTGATTCATAATCAAGTGGTTCCAAAAGTCCATCAGTATGTAGTTTCTTCATGCGCTTTACACCGATATGACCTAAACGGCAGTGCCACAAATAAGTTGCACTATCATTATCGACTCTGCATCTTTTGGCTTCAACATTATGAATATGTGTATCACTACTATCGAGATTCATCAAAAATAGACCACTCTTCAAGGGTGCATGACCATAAAAGATATTACTCATATAAATAGAACAACCATTATTCTCTGATTTAAATGAATAACCGTCTCGCATCAAACAAGATCCAGATATAATGTTCATGCTCAATGCTGGCACCAAATAACAATTATTTAGGTCTAATACTAATACTGATGGTAGATGTAGAGGTAGCGTGCCGACCGCGATCACATCGACTTTGGAACCATTTCCCACGCGCATCGTCACCTCGTCCTTCGCCAGTGTTCGCTTAATCCGTAGTCCCTGTTTCGAGTTGCAAATATTAGCAACAGAACCAATATCAAATACTCAGGTGCTACTGCGAGCTCTAGTAAGGTACACATCAATAACATGTATATCATATATACCTTTGTTCACCTTGCCATCCTTCTTATCTGCCAAATACTTGGGGCAGTTCCGCTTCCAGTGACCAGTCTGCTTGCAGTAGAAGCACTCAGTTTCAGGCTTAGGTCTAGACTTGGGTTTCTTCTCCTGAGCAGCAACTTGCTTGCTGTTCTTCTTGAAGTTCCCCTTCTTCTTCCCCTTGCCCTTTTTATTGAAACTAGTGGTCTTGTTGACCATCAATACTTGATGCTCCTTCTTGATTTCTACCTCCGCAACTTTTAGCATTGCGAAGAGCTCGGGAATTGTCTTATCCATCCCTTGCATATTATAGTTCATCACGAAGCTCTTGTAGCTAGGTGGAAGTGATTGGAGAATTCTGTTAATGACACAATCATCCAGAAGATTAACTCCCAGTTGAATCAAGTGATTATTATACCCAGACATTTTGAGTATATGCTCACTGACAGAACTGTTCTCCTCCATCTTGCAGCTATAGAACTTATTGGAGACTTCTATCTCTCAATCCGGGCATTTGCTTGAAATATTAGCTTCAACTCCTGGAACATCTCATATGCTCCATGACGTTCAAAACATCGTTGAAGATACGGTTCTAAGCCGTAAAGCATGGCACATTGAACTATCGAGTAGTCATCAGCTTTGCTCTACCAGACGTTCTTAACATCGTCAGTTGCATCAGCAGCAGGCCTGGCACCCAGCGGTGCTTCCAGGACGTAATTATTCTGTGCAGCAATGAGGATAATCCTCAAGTTACGGACCCAGTCCGTATAATTGCTACCATCTTTCAACTTTGCTTTCTCAAGGAACGCATTAAAATTCAACGAAACAACAACATGGGCCATCTATCTACAATCAAACATAAATAAGCAAGATACTATCAGGTACTAAGTTCATGATAAATTTAAGTTCAATTAATCATATTACTTAAGAACTCCCACTTAGAAAGACATCCCTCTAATCTTCTAAGTGATCACGTGATCCAAATCAACTAAACCATAACCGATCATCACGTGAAATGGAGTAGTTTTCAATGGTGAACATCACTATGTTGATCATATCTACTATATGATTCACGCTCGACCTTTCGGTCTCAGTGTTCCAAGGCCATATCTGCATATGCTAGGCTCGTCAAGTTTAACCTGAGTATTCTGCGTGTGCAAAACTGGCTTGCACCCGTTGTAGACGGACGTAGAGCTTATCACACCCGATCATCACGTGGTGTCTGGGCACGACGAACTTTGGCAATGGTGCATACTCAGGGAGAACACTTTTATCTTGAAATTTAGTGAGAGATCATCTGATAATGCTACCGTCAATCAAAGCAAGATAAGATGCATAAAAGATAAACATCACATGCAATCAATATAAGTGATATGATATGGCCATCATCATCTTGTGCTTGTGATCTCCATCTCCGAAGCATTGTCATGATCACCATCGTCACCGGCGTGACACCTTGATCTCCATCGTAGCATCGTTGTCGTCTCGCCAATCTTATGCTTCTACGACTATCGCTACCGCTTAGTGATAAAGTAAAGCATTACAGGGCGATTGCATTGCATACAATAAAGCGACAACCATATGGCTCCTGCCAGTTGCCGATAACTTGGTTACAAAACATGATCATCTCATACAATAAAATTTAGCATCATGCCTTGACCATATCACATCACAACATGCCCTGCAAAAACAAGTTAGACGTCCTCTACTTTGTTTGCTGCAAGTTTTACGTGGCTGCTACGGGCTTAGCAAAAACCAAACTTACCTACGCATCAAAAACCACAACGATAGTTTGTCAAGTTGGTGCTGTTTTAACCTTCGCAAGGACCGGGCGTAGCCACACTCGGTTCAACTAAAGTTGGAGAAACTGACACCCGCCAGCCACCTGTGTGCAAAGCACGTCGGTAGAACCAGTATCGCGTAAGCGTACGCGTAATGTCGGTCCGGGCTGCTTCATCCAACAATACCGCCGAACCAAAGTATGACATGCTGGTAAGCAGTATGACTTATATCGCCCACAACTCACTTGTGTTCTACTCGTGCATATAACATCAACACATAAAACCTAGGCTCGGATGCCACTGTTGGGGAACGTAGTAATTTCAAAAAAAATCCTACGCACACGCAAGATCATGGTGATGCACAACAACGAGAGGGGAGAGTGTTGTCTATGTACCCTCGTAGACCGGCAGCGGAAGCTTTATAACAACGCGGTTGATGTAGTCATACGTCTTCATGGCCCAACCGATCAAGCACCGAAACTACGTCACCTTCGAGTTTTGAACACGTTCAGCTCGATGACGATCCCCGGACTCCGATCCAGCAAAGTGTCGGGGATGAGTTCCGTCAGCACGACGGCGTGGTGACGATCTTGATGTTCTACCGTCGCAGGGCTTCGCCTAAGCACCGCTACAATATTATCGAGGATTATGGTGGAGGGGAGCACCGCACATGGCTAAGAGATCAATGATCAATTGTTGTGTCTCTGGGGTGCCTCCTGCCCCCGTATATAAAGGAGTGGAGGAGGGGCCGGCCAAGGAGGGTGGCGCACCCAAGGGGGGGAGTCCAACTCCCACCGGGAGTAGGACTCCCCTTTTTCCTATTAGGAGTAGGAGAGGGAAGGAAGAGGAAGGAGGGAGGAAGGAAAGGGGGGCCCGCCCCCCTCCCAATTTGGATTGGGCTTGGGGGGGGGGCGCCCCCTCCCTTGCTCCTTTCCCCTCCTTTCCACTAAGGCCCAATAAGGCCCATATACCTCCCGGGGGGTTCCGATAACCTCCCGGTGATCCGGTATTGTCCCAATCTTACCCGGAACCTTTCCGGTGTCCAAATATAGTCGTCCAATATATCGATCTTTATGTATCGACCATTTCGAGACTCCTCGTCAAGTCCGTGATCACATCCGGGACTCCGAACAACCTTCGGTACATCAAAATATATAAACTCATAATGAAACTGTCATCGTAACGTTAAGCGTGCGGACCCTATGGGTTCGAGAACAATGTAGACATGACCGAGACACGTCTCCGGTCAATAACCAGTAGAGGAACCTGGATGCTCATATTGGCTCCTACATATTCTACGAAGATCTTTATCGGTCAGACCGCATAACAACATACGTTGTTCCCTTTGTCATCGGTATGTTACTTGCCCGAGATTCGATCATCGGTATCTCAATACCTAGTTCAGTCTCGTTACCGGCAAGTCTCTTTACTTGTTTCGTAATACATCATCTTGCAACTAACTTATTAGTTGCATTACTTGCAAGGCTTAAGTGATGTGTATTACCGAGAGGGCCCAGAGATACCTCTCCGACAATCAGAGCGACAAATCCTAATCTCGAAATACGCCAACCCAACATGTACCTTTGGAGACACCTGTAGATCACCTTTATAATCACCCAGTTACGTTGTGACGTTTGGTAGCACACAAAGTGTTCCTCCGGTAGACGGGAGTTGCATAATCTCATAATCATAGGAACATGTATAAGTCATGAAGAAAGCAATAGCAACATACTAAACGATCGGGTGCTAAGCTAATGGAATGGATCATATCAATCACATCATTCTCCTAATGATGTGATCCCATTAATCAAATGACAATTCATGTCTATGGTTAGGAAACATAACCATCTTCGATTAACGATCTAGTCAAGTATAGGCATACTAGTGACACTTTGTTTGTCTATGTATTCACACAATTATTACGTTTCCGGTTAATACAATTCTAGCATGAATAATAAACATTTATCATGATATAAGGAAATAAATAATAACTTTATTATTGCCTCTAGGGCATATTTCCTTCATATCCCTCAACATGCAACAAAGAGTCACTCCAAAGTCACTAATAGCGGAGAACGAACGAAGAGATTATGGTAGGGTACGAAACCACCTCAAAGTTATTCTTTCCAATCAATCCGTTGGGCTATTCCTATAAGTGTCACAAACAGCCCTAGAGTTCGTATTAGAATAACACCTTAAGACACAAATCAACCCAAACCTTAATGTCACCTAGATACTCCAATGTCACCTCAAGTATCCGTGGGCATGATTATACGATATGCATCACACAATCTCAAATTCATCTATTCAACCAACACATAGAACCTCAAAGAGTGCCCCAAAGTTTCTACCGGAGAATCACGATGAAAACGTGTGCCAACCCCTATGCATAGGTTCATGGGCGGAACCCGCAAGTTGATCACCAAAACATACATCAAGTGAATCACGTGATATCCCATTGTCACCACAGATACGCACGGCAAGACATACATCAAGTGTTCTCAAATCTTTAAAGACTCAATCCGATAAGATAACTTCAAAGGGAAAACTCAATTAATTACAAGAGAGTAGAGGGGGAGAAACATCATAAGATCCAACTATAATAGCAAAGCTCGTGATACATCAAGATCGTACCACCTCAAGAACACGAGAGAGAGAGATCAAACACATAGCTACTGGTACATACCCTCAGCCCTGAGGGAGAACTACTCCCTCCTCTTCATGGAGAGCACCGGGATGATGAAGATGGCCACCAGAGAGGGATTGCCCCCTCCGACAGGGTGCCGGAATGGGTCTAGATTGGTTTTCGGTGGCCACGGAGGCTTCTGGCGGCGGAACTCCCGATCTATTGTGCTCCCGGATGTTTTTAGGGTGTATATGGATATATAGGCGGAAGAAGTACGTCAGGCAGCCACAAGGGGCCCACGAGGGTGGAGGGCGTGCCCAGGGGGGGTGGGCGTGCCCCCTGCCTCGTGGCTTCCTCGTTGATCCCCTGACGTGCACTCCAAGTCTTCTAGATTGCTTTTGTTCCAAAAATAAGTTCCGTAAAGTTTCAGGTCAATTGGACTCCGTTTGATTTTCTTTTTCTGCGATACTCTAAAACAAGGAAAAAACAGAAACAGGCACTAGGCTCTAGGTTAACAGGTTAGTCCCAAAAATCATATAAAATAGCATATAAATGCATATAAAACATCCAAGGTTGATAATATAATAGCATGGAACAATCAAAAATTATAGATACGTTGGAGACGTATCAGCATCCCCAAGCTTAATTCCTGCTCGTCCTCGAGTAGGTAAATGATAAAAACAAAATTTTTGATGTGGAATTCTACCTAACATATTCATCATGTATTTCTCTTTATTGTAGCAAGAATATTCAGATCCATAAGATTCAAGACAAAATTTTAATATTGACATAAAAATAATAATACTTCAAGCATACTAACTAAGCAATCATGTCTTCTCAAAATAACATGGCCAAAGAAAGCTATCCCTACAAAAATCATATAGTCTGGCTATGCTCTATCTTCACCACACAAAATATTTAAATCATGCACAACCCCGATGACAAGCCAAGCAATTGTTTCATACTTTTGATGTTCTCAAACTTTTTCAATCTTCACGCAATACATGAGCATGAGCCATGGACATAGAACTATAGGTGGAATAGAATGGTGATTGCGGAGAAGACAAAAAGGAGAAGATAGTCTCACATCGACTAGGCGTATCAACGGGCTATGGAGATGCTCATCAATAGATATCAATGTGAGTGAGTAGGGATTGCCATGCAACGGATGCACTAGAGCTATAAGTGTATGAAAGCTCAAAAAGAAACTAAGTGGGTGTGCATCCAACTTGCTTGCTCACGAAGACCTAGGGCATTTGAGGAAGCCCATCATTGGAATATACAAGCCAAGTTCTATAATGAAAGATTCCCACTAGTATATGAAAGTGATATCATAGGAGACTCTCTATCATGAAGATCATGGTGCTACTTTGAAGCACAAGTGTGGTAAAAGGATAGTAGCATTGCCCCTTCTCTCTTTTTCTCTCATTTTTTATTTTTTATTTGGTCCTTC
>NC_041382.1:75654058-75661559 GCF_002162155.2 Triticum dicoccoides | reverse complement strand
TTTTTGTCCGGAGTCTCATCCCGACTTGTGGGGGAATCATAGTCTCAGTCATCCTTTCCTCACTTGGACAATGCTCTAATAATGATGATCATCACACTTTTATTTACTTACAACTCAAGAATTACAACTTGATACTTAGGACAAGATATGACTATATGAATGCCTCTGGCGGTGTACCGGGATGTGCAATGACTCATGAGTGACACGTATGGAAGAATTATGAACGGTGGCTTTGCCACAAATACGATGTCAACTACATGATCATGCAAAGCAATATGACAATGATGAAGCGTGTCATAATAAACGGAACGGTGGAAAGTTGCATGGCAATATATCTCGGAATGGCTATGGAAACGCCATAATAGGTAGGTATGGTGGCTGTTTTGAGGAAGATATATGGTGGGTTTATGGTACCGGCGAAAGTTGCGCGGTACTAGAGAGGGTAGCAAAGGTGGAAGGGTGAGAGTGCGTATAATCCATGGACTCAACATTAGTCATAAAGAACTCATATACTTATTGCAAAAATCTACAAGTTATCGAAACAAAGTACTACGCGCATGCTCCTAGGGGGATAGATTGGTAGGAAAAGACCATCGCTCATCCCCGACCGCCACTCATAAGGAAGACAATCAATAAATAAATCATGCTCCGACTTCATCACATAACGGTTCACCATACGTGCATGCTACAGGAATCACAAACTTTAACACAAGTATTTCTCAAATTCACAACTACTCAACTAGCATTACTCTAATATCACCATCTTCATATCTAAAAACAATCATCAAGTATCAAACTTCTCATAGTATTCAATGCACTTTATATGAAAGTTTTTATTATATCCCTCTTGGATGCCCATCATATTAGGACTAAATTCATAACGAAAGCAAATTGCCATGCTGTTCTAAAGACTCTAAAAATGATATAAATGAAGCATGAGAGATCAATTATTTCTACAAAATAAAACCACCACCGTGCTCTAAAAAGATATAAGTGAAGCACTAGAGCAAATGACAAACTACTCCGAAAGATATAAGTGAAGACAAATGAGTAGTCGAACAATTATGAAACTATATGAAGACTCTCTAACATTTAATAATTTCAGATCTTGGTATTTTATTCAAACAGCAAGAAAAAAAATGATGCTCCAAGCAAAACACATATCATGTGGCGAATAAAAATATAGCTCCAAGTAAAGTTACCGATGAACGAAGACGAAAGAGGGGATGCCTTCCGGGGCATCCCCAAGCTTAGGCTTTTGGTTGTCCTTGAATATTACCTTGGGGTGCCTTGGGCATCCCCAAGCTTAGGATCTTGCCACTCCTTATTCCATAGTCCATCGATTCTTTACACAAAACTTGAAAACTTCACAACACAAAACTTAACAGAAAATCTCGTGAGCTCCGTTAGCGAAAGAAAACAAAATACCACTTCAAGGTACGGTAATTAACTCATTCTTTATTTATATTGGTGTTAAACCTACTGTATTCCAACTTCTCTATGGTTCATACCCTTCGATACTACTCATAGATTCATCAAAATAAGCAAACAACACATAGAAAACAGAATCTGTCAAAAACAGAACAGTCTGTAGTAATCTGTAACTAACGCAAACTTCTGGAAACCCAAAAATTCTAAAATAAATTTCTGGACCTGAGGAATTTATCTATTAAGCATCTGCAAAAATAATTAACTAAATATCACTTTCCAAATAAAAATGACAGCAGTTCTCGTGAGCGCTAAAGTTTCTGTTTTTTACAGCAAGTGTAACAAGAATTTCCCCAAGTCTTCCCAACGGTTCTACTTGGCACAAACACTAATTAAACACAAAAAAACACAACCAAAACAGAGGCTAGATAAATTATTTATTACTAAACAGGATCAAAAAGCAATGAATAAAAATAAAATTGGGTTGCCTCCCAACAAGCGCTATCATTTAACGCCCCTAGCTAGGCATGGTGATTTCAATGATGCTCACATAAAAGATAAGAATTGTAACATAAAGAGAGCATCATGAAGAATATGACTAGCACATTTAAGTCTAACCCACTTCCTATGCATA
Organism: Triticum dicoccoides; assembly: GCF_002162155.2. Classification (NCBI taxonomy): domain Eukaryota; kingdom Viridiplantae; phylum Streptophyta; class Magnoliopsida; order Poales; family Poaceae; genus Triticum; species Triticum dicoccoides. The sequence continues at coordinate 75,659,497 of NC_041382.1, read as the reverse complement.
GGGATTTTGTGAGCAAACAACTTATGGGAACAACAATCAACTAGCATAGGAAAGTAAAACAAGCATAACTTCAAGATTTTAAGCACATCGAGAGGAAACTTGATATTATTGCAATTCCTACAAGCATATGTTCCTCCCTCATAATAATTTGCAGTAGCATCATGAATGAATTCAACAATATAACCAGCACCTAAAGCGTTCTTTTCATGATCTACAAGCATAGAAATTTTATTACTCTCCACACAAGCAAAATTCTTCTCATGAATAATAGTGGGAGCAAACTCAACAAAATAATTATCATGTGAAGCATAATCCAATTGAAAACTAAAATCATGATGACAAGTTTCATGTATATCATTATTCTTTATAGCATACAAGTCATCACAATAATCATCATAGATAGCAACTTTATTCTCATAATCAATTGGAACCTCTTCCGGAATAGTGGATTCATCACAAAATAAAGTCATGACCTCTCCAAATCCACTTTCATCAATATAATCATCATAAATAGGAGGCATGCTTTCATCATAATAAATTTGCTCATCAACACTTGGGGGACAAAAATATCATCTTCATCAAACATAACTTCCCCAAGCTTGTGGCTTTGCATATCATTAGCATCATGGATATTCAAGGAATTCATACTAACAACATTGCAATCATGCTCATCATTCAAAGATTTAGTGCCAAACATTTTAACGCATTCTTCTTCTAACACTTTGGCACAATTTTCCTTTCCATCATACTCACGAAAGATATTAAAAAGATGAAGCTTATGAGGCAAACTCAATTCCATTTTTTTTGTAATTTTCTTTTATAAACTAAACTAGTGATAAAACAAGAAACTAAAAGACTCAATTGCAAGATCTAAAGATATACCTTCAAGCGCTAACCTCCCCGGCAATGGCGCCAGAAAAGAGCTTGATGTCTACTACACAACCTTCTTCTTGTAGACGTTGTTGGGCCTCCAAATGCAGAGGTTTGTAGGACAGTAGCAAATTTCCCTCAAGTGGATGACCTAAGGTTTATCAATCAGTAGGAGGCGTAGGATGAAGATGGTCTCTCTCAAGCAACCCTGCAACCAAATAACAAAGAGTCTCTTGTGTCCCCAACACACCCAATACAATGGTAAATTGTATAGGTGCACTAGTTCGGCGAAGAGATGGTGATACAAGTGCAATATGGATGGTAGATAAATGTTTTTGTAATCTGAAATTATAAAAACAGCAAGGTAACTAATGATAAAAGTGAGCGTAAATGGTATTGCAATGCGTTAAAACAAGGCCTAGGGTTCATACTTTCACTAGTGCAAGTCCTCTCAACAATAACATAATTGGATCACATAACTATCCCTCAACATGCAAAAAAGAGTCACTCCAAAGTCACTAATAGTGGAGAACGAACGAAGAGATTATGGTAGGGTACGAAACCACCTCAAAGTTATTCTTTCCAATCAATCCGTTGGGCTATTCCTATAAGTGTCACAAACAACCCTAGAGTTCGTACTATAATAACACCTTAAGACACAAATCAACCAAAACCCTAATGTCACCTAGATACTCCAATGTCACCTCAAGTATCCGTGGGCATGATTATACGATATGCATCACACAATCTCAAATTCATCTATTCAACCAACACATAGAACCTCAAAGAGTGCCCCAAAGTTTCTAGCGGAGAATCACGACGAAAATGTGTGCCAACCCCTATGCATAGGTTCATGGGCGGAACCCGCAAGTTGATCACCAAAACATACATCAACTAAATCACGTGATATCCCATTGTCACCACAGATACGCACGTCAAGACATACATCAAGTGTTCTCAAATCTTTAAAGACTCAATTCGATAAGATAACTTCAAAGGGAAAACTCAATTCATTACAAGAGAGTAGAGGGGGAGAAACATCATAAGATCCAACTATAATAGCAAAGCTCGCGATACATCAAGATCGTACCACCTCAAGAACACGAGAGAGAGAGATCAAACACATAACTACTGGTACATACCCTCAGCCCCGAGGGAGAACTACTCTCTCCTCGTCATGGAGAGCACCGGGATGATGAAGATGGCCACTTGAGAGGGATTGCCCCCTCCGGCAGGGTGCCAGAACGGGTCTAGATTGGTTTTCGGTGGCTACGGAGGCTTCTGGCGGCGGAACTCCCGATCTATTGTGCTCCCGGATGTTTTAGGGTATATGGATATATATAGGCGGAAGAAGTACGCCAGGGGAGCCACAAGGGGCCCACGAGGGTGGAGGGCGCGCCCCCCTGCCTCGTGGATTCCTCATTAATCCCCTGACGTGCACTCCAAGTGTTCTAGATTGCTTCTGTTCCAAAAATAAGTTCCGTGAAGTTTCAGGTCAATTGGACTCCGTTTGATTTTTCTTTTCTGCGATACTCTAAAACAAGGAAAACAGAAACTGGCATATAAAATAGCATATAAATGCATATAAAACATCCAAGGTTGATAATATAATAGCATGGAACAATAAAAAATTATAGATATGTTGGAGGCGTATCACCCCTCCTTGATGACGCTTGTTTATGGTGTGTTTTTTCTCTGGCGTAGTAACTTCATGATACTAGGTAAGCAAATGTCCGCTGCTACCATCAAGATGACGGGCCATTATGGTTGGCCCATGCATGCGTGCATGCAGAAAAGTTGCATAGCGTTAGGCGCGCAGTACAGGCGGCCGACCTAAAAACTTGGCCGAAGCCAGACAACCTTCCTAATTGTCTCCTAAATCGATGGATTCTGGCCTGGGCTGGTAGATTGTGGGATTTGACAAGCTTTGCTATTTTTTTACCTAAATCTGGGAAATTTTTAGGTAGAACCCACACATGCATGGCTTCATATGCTTGAAACCTGGCTAGTACCTCTGTCAACTTATGGGCTTGGTTGGGCCTGGCCTTGGCAGGATTGAGTTGGTTGAAGCTTTCCTTGTTCATCGACGCAGCGATATACTTGCATAGGCCATGTCAAAGTCAACTTGTGGGATTGAAGAGATGTTTAGCTAACATGCATCGAGTGCACAAACGGGTATGCATGCAATGCTTGCATCATGTGTTTTAAGAAGGCTAAGCTAACCTTGCCTTGGTGAGGAAGGTGGTCTTTGACTATTTTATAAGTTCCAAACATAATCTTAATTAGGGTTTTTGTTGTTTCGACATATTATTTCTTGGGATCAATCACCATAAATAAAAACTAAATGAACGACTGTTTGATGTATATCAGTTATATAGTGAAAAAACCATAGTTCTATTGGAAACAGGTCCAACCCGTGAGTGGTGGGGTGAGTGGTTGTAAAGCCCGGATAATTAGGCTACATTAATCACACCCTAATGGTGCCATGTCATCGCAATTATTTTTCTAAACCTCACTTTGTTCCAAACCGAATTCAAATTCAAATTAACAATGTCAAGTTATTATTTCTTCAAATGGTAAAACAAAAATGTTCGCTGGGTTGCAAAATTTCACTACTAATTTTCGTGAATGAACAAACATTATTTGAAATATTAAATTGCCTCTAACCTATTTAATACAGTAGCAAAGAAATTCCCAAATTAAGTCATTTCTATTTAAACAAATTTGAAATGGATTCAAATAATCCTCAAACTTTTTATGGCAGTGCAGTTTATTGCATAGTATCTATGTGGCTTAGTTCCACTTTCAACAAAAAAGCAAGTGAGGCCAAATAAATTACAAAACATTGGAGAAATACAAAAAAAACAGAAAATAAAACAATAGGAAATGTTAAGACAGAAGAAGGAAGGCCCAAGTGTGGACTAGGCGTGGCCCAGCCCACACAACCCCCCGCACTCATCCCCAACCTCCAGCTACAGGGAGACGGGGGGTCGTGGCGGGCATCCACGCCATGGCCGCGCTCCTGGGCGACATGCCGGCGATCCCACGGCTTCCTGGGACGATAAGGCGTCGCCCCGTGCCCCTCCTCGAACCCTAGCTTCTTCTCCCCCTCTCCCCGCTCTCCCTCTCCCGTTACAGAAGCCGCCCGACGCCACCATCGCCGCCATCTCGTCGATCCGGTGGCCACCGACCTCCCCGGCACCTAAGGAGACATACAGCAGCCTCCTCGCGGTCGTATCCGTCCTCTCCACCGAGGAACTCGAGCCGGGACGCTCCGTACGCTCGCCATCGCCGTCGTCTTCGCCCACGGCCTCCACATCTCGTCGACGGTTACCGCTGCTCCAATCCGTCCCCGCGGCAACTGAGGTGTCCACAAGCCCTGGGGTGAGATCCTCGACCGATTCCCTTCGTTTTCCCCTTCGATCCGTAGCCGTAGTCTTCGCCTTGTGCTCGCTGTAGTCGCCATGGCCGTAGCTTTGCGTCCACGTACAAGCTCTCTAGCTCCTGGCCGCGTCCTCGCGGGCCACCCGCGCCCGCGCCCTTGGTCCTCGCGTGCGCCTACGCCCCCCTGCCTGCTGCTGCTGCTGCTCATGCCGATGCTGCTTGCTGTCGGTGATTGTTTCTGTCGCTCCGCTGGTCCGCTACTGCGCTGCTTTGTTGTTGCCAGCGCGCGCTGCTGCTGGTATTGTTTGCTTGCCGCTGCTACTAGCTACCTCATGCTGCTGCTACTTAGCTGCTGCTCTAGCCGCTAAAAATGGCCATGGCCGAGGCCATGCTGTGTGTGTGGGTGTGCACAGCCACACTGGCCGGCCGTGCAAATTAGATTAGGACTAATTGGTAGTACTAGTTAGGTTAGTTGCTACACTATGACGTATGAACCCCATTTGATTAAGTTAGTTTTTTATTAGATTGGATGTAGCCTTAAGACAGGTGGGCCACCCTCTAATAAGCCTAATTAGAAATTAACTAAACACTGTTAAAATATTACAGGGTATGACAACTGGGTCCCACGGGACCTTTGACTGGTCCACCATGGACAGTCAACTGCTTAGTCAGCAGTTGACCGGACCCACTGGTCAGCCTCACTGGTGCACTGCACCGGGTGCACCCAGTTTTTAACTGCTGATTTTCGAAATTAAAAACAAATAAGAAAATTTAGAAAATCATTTAAAACTTTGAAAAATCATAGAAAATAAATCGTAGCTCGGATAAAAATGTTTTCTACATGAAAGTTGCTCAGAACGACGAGGCGCATCCGGATGCGCATCCCGTTCATCCGCCACACATCCCTAGCATAGAAAACTCGCAATTTTTCCCCTGCGATTCATTTGTCCGAAAACGTGAAACACCGGGGATATTTTTCCGGATGTTTTCCCCCTTCACCGGTATCATCTCCTACAGCGTTAGTGCACTCCTAGCACCGTTACTTGTCATGTCATGCATCGATATGCATCTGTTTGCATTATATTCATTGTTTCTTCCCCCTCTTCTCTCGGGTAGACTACGAGACTGACGCCGCTGCTGGTGCCCCGATCGACTACGTTGTTGACGACTCCTACTTGCCAGAGC
>NC_041382.1:75638920-75653872 GCF_002162155.2 Triticum dicoccoides | reverse complement strand
GATCACCAGATATCTCCTATTCTTCTCTCTACTGCTTGCTTTAGACTAGTATAACATGTTACAACTTTTCGTTAATCATATCCTGATGCATAGCCTGTCTTTGCTACTACTGTTGTTGCCTTTACCTGCAATCCTAAATGCTTAGTATAGGATCCCAGTTTTTCATCAGTGGTCCTACATTCTTGTCCGTCTGCCATGCTATATTATCGGGCCGTGATCACTCGGGAGGTGATCACGGGTATATACTTATACATAATATATGATATTTGTGGTGACTAAAGTCGGGTCGGCTCGTAGAGTACCCGCGAGTGATTCACGGGTTGGGACCTAAAGGACGTTTGTCCTGACGGCCCTCTGAGTGAACCTTTCTGGCGGAGCGACAGGGTAGGTTGAGACCACCTATGAGAGAGGTGGGCCTGGCCTTGGTCGGCGTCCGCGGTTACTTCAAAATAACACGCTTCACGAGATCTTGGTATTTGATCTGAGTCTAGCCAATGGCCTATATGCACTAACCAACTACGCGGGAACAGTTATGGGCAATCGACGTCATGGTATCAGCCGAAGCCTTCTTGACGTCAGTGACTGAGCGGCACGCGCCAGATTGGATTGGAACGCCTGCTCTTGTATTAGGAAGGCTAGGTCCGCTTACTGGCCGCGTTCGCAACGTGCAGGTGTGCAATGGGCGATGGGCCCAGACCCCTGCGCCATAGGATTTAGACTGGCATGTTGACCTCTCTGTTGTGCCTAGGTAGGGCTGGGACGTGTTGATCTCCCGAGGCCAGGCCTCACCCAGGAAAGTGTGTCCGGCCAAAGGGGATCGAGCGTGTTGGGAAATGTGGTGCACCCCGGCAGGGAAGTTTATCTATTTGAATAGCCATGTCCCTCGATAAAAGGACGACCCGGAGTTGTACCTTGACCTTATGACAACTAGAACCGGATACTTAATAAAACACACCCTTTCAAGTGCCAGATACAACCCGGTGATCGCTCTCTAATAGGGCGACGAGGAGAGGATCGCCGGGTAGGATTATGCTATGCGATGATACTTGGTGAACTTACCATCTACTCTCTTCTACATGCTGCAAGATGGAGGCGGCCAGAACGTAGTCTTCGACAGGACTGGCTATCCCCCTCTTATTCTGGCATTCTGCAGTTCAGTCCACATATACTACCCCTTTCATTGATACCAATGCATATGTAGTGTAGCTCCTTGCTTGCGAGTACTTTGGATGAGTACTCATGGTTGCTTTGCTCCCCCCTTTTCCCCTTTATATACCCGGTTGTTGCGACCAGACGTTGGAGTCCAGGAGCCAGACGCCACCGTCGACGATGACCCGTACTACACTGGAGGTGCCTACTACTACGTGCAGGCCGCTGACGACGACCAGGAGTAGTTTAGGAGGATCCCAAGCAGGAGGCCTCGCCTTTTCGATCGTTGCTACTTTTGTGCTAGCCTTCTTAAGGAAAACTTGTTTAACTTATGTCTGTACTCAGATATTGTTGTTTCCGCTGGCTCGTCTATGATCGAGCTCTTGTATTCAAGCCCTCGAGGCCCCTGGCTTGTAATATGATGCTTGTATAACTTATTTTATTTTTAGAGTTGTGTTGTGATATCTTTCCGTGAGTCCCTGATCTTAATCGTACATGTTTACGTGTATGATTGAATCGGGGGCGTCACAGTGGTACGCGTGAGTGGTGGGGTGCCTACGCAAGCACGGGTGGCAACAGCCGGCTACACGCGTGGTACGATATGAAGTGGTAGGGCCAAGTCGTGCGGAATTTTTTTAGCTTTCCCTTTTCCCGTGTAAGGTAAAAAAATGAAGATCAAAAGAAAACGCTCCTTCACTGTTTAATGCACCCGGACTGGGTAGCGTTGTTGGAACGCGCTTTTTCATGGAACGCTTGTCATGGTGGGGACCAGCACGCGGGAGGCGCGGGGAGGCGGTGTCTTACGTGAGAGTGGTGGGGTGCCCATGCAAGCACGGGTGACAATAGTTGACTAAACACGTGGTACGCGATGAAGAAGTATGATCCACCCGCGCGACCTTTGTTTAGCTTTCCCTTTTTTTGTCTAAAGTTAAAAATAATGAAAGTTAAAAGAAATCACAAGTCAGACTTTTGAGAGTTCAAGTTTTGAAATTCTCAACTTCAATATTTTTAGCATTAAAAATGTTTTTTTAGTGCCAACACATATCTATTGGTGATGTATACAAAATAAGAAACAAACATATTACTGCACCTTTTTGACATATTATTACATAAAGCAATTGTAAGGACATATTTATCCCTAAGTGTTTTGGTGATTGATGACAACGCATTTGCGGACTAATCGTGTGCCATGAGTATTCCAGACACTTCTTTGCTAGGCACAAGACGATTGGGTGCCCCTCGAAGACTGACGAAGACGGTGTTTTTTCTACGTTTCTTTTTGGTGGATTTGAGTCGTAGGAAAGCCGTACTATTAAGAGGGGGTCTGCGTTGGAAAGGTTTGGGTGGAATCATCACGTACACGTCTCCTTCTTATCCCCTCCTTCCTCCTTGGAGCTTCCTCCGTTTTCTTGCCTCCCTTGTCTGGCAGCCGTTGTTGGTTGCGGTAGTACTGCTCCTGGGTCAACGGCAGTACGGTAGGCATCCGCGGTAGTACCGCGCGGTGGCGCGGTAGTACCGCAGGTGCCCATGGTAGTACCGCTCCCCTGGAGCCGCACTACCGCTGCCCACCAGGCTAGTGCCGCCCCTTTGCGGTAGTAGGAGCGGATGTAATTTTTTACATCCGCACCTACCACGGTAGTACCGCTTTCGTCGTGCGGTAGTACCGCGCTATGCGGTCAGGCAGTAGTACCGCCCCTCGGCAGTACTACTATGTCGGGTTTTTGCTACTTCCATTTCTTTGCGGAAGTAGGTACGGAAGTTTCCCTTTTCCCCTGGCTAGGACTTTTGCCTTGCGGTAGTACCGCATGGGGGGCGCGGTAGTACCGCACGTGCGGAAGTTCCGCCCCCAGCTTCTGTGCGTCTGTTTATCGATTCTGTGCTGGGGTTGCGGCAGTACCGTGGGTCGGTACGGTAGTACCGCACAGCCATGCGGTAGTACCGCTTGGTTGCAAGCAGTAGTACCGCGCGGCCTTGCGGTAGTACCGCTGGCCTGGCGCGGTAGTACCGCTGGCCGCGGGCTGGTTGGTGGGTAACGGTTGGATCTTTTCCACACACTATATAAGGGGTCCCCTTCTTCCCCGTTGACTTACCTCTTCCACCACCAAGCTCCATTATTGCTCCAAGCTCCATTTTCGCCTGATCTCACTCCCTAGCCAACCAAACTTGTTGATTTGTTCGGGAGTGGTTGAGAAGGCCCCGATCTACACTTCCACCAAGAGATATTTGATTCCCCCCACTAATCCCTTGCGGATCTTGTTACTCTTGGGTGTTTGAGCATCCTAGACGGTTGAGGTCACCGCGAAGCCATAGTCCATTGTGGTGAAGCTTTGTGGTGTCGTTGGGAGCCTCCAATTGAGTTGTGGAGATTGCCCCAACCTTGTTTGTAAAGGTTCGGTCGCCGCCTCCAAGGGCACCAATAGTGGAATCACGGCATCTCGCATTGTGTGAGGGCGTGAGGAGATTACGGTGGCCCTAGTGGCTTCTTGGGGAGCATTGTGCCTCCACACCGCTCCAACGGAGACGTACTTCCTCTCAAAGGGAAGGAACTTCGGCAACACATCCTCGTCTCCACCGTCTCCACTCTTGGTTATCTCATGCCTTTACTTGTGGAAGCTTATTTGGTTCATATATATTGCTTGCTTGTGTTCCTATCCGTATTGCATCATATAGGTTGCTCACCTAGTTGCATATCTAGACAACCTACTTTGATGCAAAGTTCAAATTGCTAAAGAAAAGCTAAAAATTGTTAGTTGCCTATTCACCCCCCTCTAGTCAACCATATCGATCCTTTCAGCAATGTATATGTAGAAATATTGTCATGTTTTTTTGGAGAATGTGTGTAAATGAGTTTTTTGGTAACTTGACTACGTGGACCTTCGAGCACGAAAACGCTCCTCCACTGTTTAATGCACCCGCACTGGATAGGGTTGTGGGGACGCGCTTTTTCTACGGTACAGTCGTCATGGTGGGGCCAGGTACGTGGAAGGCGCCGGAAGCTGTCATCGTACGCGGGAGTGGTGGGGTATAGGGCACGTTAGCAATATTTGGCAACACACATGGTACCGGAAGAAGAGGTGGCGCCTACCTGCGTGGCATTTTCCAGTTTTCCCTTTTCTTTTGTAAAGTATTAAAAATGAAGTTGAAAGATATGACAAGTCTGAATTTTGAAAGTCCAAGTTTCAAAAAATCTCAACTTTAAATTTATTTAACATCAATTTTTGTGAGCTTTTGTGTCAAAACACATATCTATTTGTGATGTACTCCTTCCGTAAACTATAGTAATCTAAACGCTTTTATAATTAGTAGTATCACTTATAGGAGGCACGCAAGTACTACCACTTATAGTAAGTTAAAAACTAACATGTGCAGGCTTGTCAGATTTTTTGTGTGACTAGAAAAGATGATGCTAAGGTTGTTGGGCCATTATGGTTGGCCCATGCATGCATGCATGCTGAATAGCTGCGTAGCGCTAGGCACGTAGGTACAGGCGGCTGACCTGAAAACTTGGCCAAAGCCAGAGAACCCGCCTACTTTTTGCCTAAAACGATGAATTCTGGCCTAGAAGGGAGGATTGTGGGATTTGACGCTCAAAAGAAAGCGTTCCTCCACTGTTTAGTGCACCCGCACTTGGTAGGGTTGTTGGGACGCGCTTTTTCGGGGAACGCTCATCATGGTGGGGGCCAGACACGCGGGAGGCGCGAGGAGGCTGTTGGAAATATGCCCTAGAGGCAATAATAAAATGGTTATTATTATATTTCCTTGTTCATGATAATTGTCTATTGTTCATGCTATAATTTTGTTATCCGGAAATCGTAATACATGTGTGAATACATAGACCAAAACATGTCCCTAGCGAGCCTCTAGTTGACTAGCTCGTTGATCAATAGATGGTTACGGTTTCCTGACCATGGACATTGGATGTCATTGATAACTGGATCACATCATTAGGAGAATGATGTGATGGACAAGACCCAATCCTAAGAATAGCACAAGATCGTGTAGTTCGTCTGCTAAAGCTTTTCTAATGTCAAGTATCATTTCCTTAGACCATGAGATTGTGCAACTCCCGGATACCGTAGGAATGCTTTGGGTGTGCCAAATGTCACAACGTAACTGGGTGGCTATAAAGGTGCACTACGGGTATCTCCGAAAGTGTCTGTTGGGTTGGCACAAATCGAGACTGGGATTTGTCGCTCCGTGTGACGGAGAGGTATCTCTGGGCCCACTCGGTATGACATCATCATAATGAGCTCAATGTGATCAAGGAGTTGATCACGGGATGATGTGTTACGGATCGAGTAAAAGAGACTTGCCGGTAACGAGATTGAACAAGGTATAGGGATACCGACGATCGAATCTCAGGCAAGTATCATACCGGTAGACAAAGGGAATTGTTACAGGATTGATTAAATCCTCGACATCGTGGTTCATTCGATAAGATCATCGTGGAACATGTAGGAGCCAACATGGGTATCCAGATCCCGCTGTTGGTTATTGACCGGAGAGATGTCTCGGTCATGTCTGCATGCCTCCCGAACCCGTAGGGTCTACACACTTAAGGTTCGATGATGCTAGGGTTATAGGGAAAGTTTGTACGTGGTTACCGAATGTTGTTCGGAGTCCCGGATGAGATCCCGGACGTCACGAGGAGTTCCGGAATGGTCCGGAGGTAAAGAATAATATATAGGAAGTGATGTTTTGACCACCGGAAGCACTACAAGAAATATGTCAACTAGTGACCTTGTGTCAGCGACCCTGGAAGAAATGATCATAGATCTATGACCATTTCAGACCAATTGGTCAAAAGCTGTTCGGGGGCTCCAAACCCTAAACCATTGCGACCATTTTGGTCAGAAAGGTCGTTATTTCCTTACATGAAATGGTCATAAAGCAAACTGCGCTAGTCAGTTGCCTTATTTCTAGTTGTTAACGACCAATATAGATGGTCATAGCCTTGTAAGTTGTGGTGGGTTGCTATGACTAGGCGCCACCTCATTAGTTTTGCCTATGTGTCATGTCCATGTGGCAGTTTTTGCCCTAGGTTGTGAAGCAACCTATATTTCTGTCATTCCCAAAATTCCCAAAAAATCTCATAAATTCTTTGGGTCATATCTTCGTCAAATATGTAAAAACCTTCCTTGCCTAGTTCAAAAATAATTCAAAAATATTCATTTTCCTATTCTGTTCAGAACAACAGTTTGTGAAAGAAGTACCACTTTGGCATGTCCAAATAGTATCCATTTTCCACAGTGCTTTCCTATGCCCAAATAACCATCCTCCACCAAATGCCATCTCAATCCATTCATTATTTTGGGCCGAGCTTCAACATTCGTATTTATGTCCAGTGTGGTAGTTTGCAAAGCAAGTACCACCTAGGCTCCTCCTTTTGAGCTGAAAATTTGTGAAGACAGTCTTCTTAGTAACTGATCATCCTCAGCCAAAACTCACGCCCATTAGCCATGTACATTTCCCGTACCGCTAATCAAACACTTGGCTGCTAATTCATGTTTGAGCATCGATCGGTCTCCTCGTGAGAATCTTATGTTGTAATTTTCTTCCTAGCACCTACATGGGAGTGCCCAACCCACTAGACATGCCTAGGCCACCCAGAACACATGGCAACGCCATGGTCACGCGGTGACCACGCGGCGGGCATGCGAGTTTACGCACTCTAGAGTTGGGGGCCTCGGCCACCGCCCAAACCTCGACGTATCGCCACCAAACCATGTATTTATGATTAAATAGGTACTTACGTAACTATAAATGATTTTTGGAAAAAATAAATAGTAAACTATGAGGTAACTGCAGTTCAAATTTGACCCGCTTCCTACTGAATCGGTGGGAATTTGTCTTTTTCACCAGAGGTGGATCAAAACTTTTCACACCCAACCATTTTGTCAATTGTTCATTAAATATGGCCTAATATTTTAGAAAATTGATTTGGTCCAATTTTGCAAAAAAATAGATGGTAGGTCCTTCACAAAAAAACTCATTTCGGGCACTCGGAAAATGGAAAATGTATTTTCCGTGCAAAGAAAATGAAAACTCCCTTAGGCAACATTGTTTGGAATTCCAAGATGCACCCTTGTGCACAATATGAGATCATTTGAACAAACTATGCCAAGAATGTGGCCATAAGATTGATCATTTGGCTTGAAAGCCATGAATCTTCACGCATGATAGCTCATTTCTGAGAACACTTTTTTAAAATAATTGCCGTATTGCAAGTTTATTATTTTTTCTGGAAACTTGGTCACATATGATGACACAATGCGGAGGTTTTCCAATTTTTGGTTTTTTTGAATTTTTTATGCCTGTTTCAAAATGCGGTCAAAAAGGCGGGCTTGACCGTTCCTAGCTAGTGGTTGAATCTTGGAATTTTTTTGATGTTTCTCTGATTAAATAGATACTTATGTACCTAGAAATGATTTTTGGAAAAAATAAAGATCAAACTATGAGGCAGCTGCAGTTCAAATTTGACCCGCTTCCTACTGAATCGGCGGGAATTTGTCTTTTTCACGAGAAGTGGATCAAAACTTTTGGCACCCAATTTTTTTGTCAATTGTGCATTAAATATGGCCTAGTATTTTATAAAAATGATTTGGTCCAATTTTGCAACAAATATATGGTAGGTCCTTCAGAAAAAAACTCATTTCGGGCACTCGGAATATGGAAAATGTATTTTCCGTGCAAAGAAAATGAAAACTCCTTTAGTCAACATTGTTTGGAATTCCAAGATGCACCCTTGTGCACAATATGAGATCATTTGAACAAACTATGCCAAGAATGTGGCCATAAGATTGATCATTTGGCTTGAAAGCCATGAATCTTCACGCGTGATAGCTCATTTCTGAGAACACTTTTTAAAAATAATTGCCATATTACAAGTTTACTATTTTTTCTGGAAACTTGGTCACATATGATGACACAATGCGGAGGTTTTCCAATTTTTTGATTTTTTTGATATTTTTATGCCCGTTTCAAAATGCGGTCAAAACGGCAGGCTTGACCGTTCCTAGCTAGTAGTTGAATCTTGAAATTTTTTGATGTTTCTCTGATTAAATAGATACTTATGTACCTAGTAATGATTTTTGGAAAAAATAAAGATCAAACTATGAGGCAGCTACAGTTCATATTTGACCCGCTTCCTACTGAATCGACGGGAATTTGTCTTTTTCACGAGAGGTGTATCAAAACTTTTGGCACCCAAAATTTTGTCAATTGTGCATTAAATATGGCCTAGTATTTTAGAAAAATGATTTGGTCCAATTTTGCAACAAATATATGGTAGGTCCTTCACAGAAAAACCTCATTTCAGGCACTCGAAAAATGGAAAATGAATTTTCTGTGCAAAGAAAATGAAAACTCCCTTAGGCAACATTGTTTGGAATTCCAAGATGCACCCTTGTGCATAATATGAGATCATTTGAACAAAATATGCGATGAATGTGGCCATAAGATTGATCATTTGGCTTGAAAGCCATGAATCTTCACGCATGATAGCTCATTTATGAGAACACTTTTTAAAAATAATTTCTGTATTACAATTTTATTATTTTTCCTGGAAACTTGGTCACATATAATTACACAATGCGAAGGTTTTCCATTTTTTTTGATTTTTTTGAATTTTTTATGCCCGTTTCAAAATGCGGTCAAAATGACAGGAATGACTGTTCCTAGCTAGTGGTTGAATCTTGGAATTTTTTTGGTGTTTCTCTGATTAAATAGATACTTATGTACCTAGAAATGATTTTTGGAAAAAATAAAGAGCAAACTACGAGGTAGCTACAGTTCAAATTTGACCCGCTTCCAGCTGAATCGGTGAAAATTTGTCTTTTTCATGAGAGGTGCATAAAAGCTTTTAACACCCAACCATTTTGTCAATTGTGCATTAAATATGGCCTAGTATTTTACAAAATTGATTTGGTCCAATTTTGCAATAATTTTTGGTAGGTTCTTCACAAAAAAACTCATTTTGGGCACTCGGAAAATGGAAAATGATTTTTTCATCCAAAGAAAATGAAAACTTTCTTAGGCAACATTGTTTGCCATTCCAATATGCACCCTTGTGCACAATATGAAATCATTTGAACAAACTATGAGACAATTGTCGTTCAAATTTGCCCCGCTTTCTAGTGAATGGGTGAAATTTGTTTTTTTATAAGAGGTGGATCAAAAGCTTTTGACATGTAACTACTTGGTCAATTTTACATAAAATGTGGTCTAATATTTTTGAAAAATGGAGTTGTGCTATTTTGGAACAAATATTTGGTAGCTTCTTCACAAAAAACCCTTTTTATGCACTCGAAAAATGGAAAATCATTTTTTTCTGCAAAGAAAATGAAAGCCGTCGAACTATGCCATCGTTTGCCATTCTATGATGCACACTTATGAAAAAACGATATCATTTTGACAAACTATGCCATTCTTATGTTTAAAAAAAATCAAAGTTTTGGGTCTAAAAATTTGAGATTCAAGTGCGAGACAGCCGACCAATGAGACGTGAGGAACCGTTTTCACACGGATCACCAAATTAGACACAATCTGGGCCATCCACCAGGCACCCATCCAACGATGGAGCTTCTCCCGAGAATCAAAAACCCTAACCCACCCACCTACCCTCCCCTCGACCCCCCAGATCCCCATCCGTCGCCACCCCCACTCACCCACTTGCCCCCTCACCTCGGTCCCGCCGCCCTCCTTCTCCCGCAACCCCAAACTCGGCCCCACCGCCAATCTCCACTCCCCCAACCCTAGCCCCTCCGGCGACCTCCTCCCCCACTCCTCGACTGCCCGGCGACATCCTCTACTTCATACCCGCCGGCGACCTCCTCCTTCGACTCCACCCTCTCCTTCTCTCCATGCCGAAACCCTAGATCGACACTATGGCCACCTCGCAGGCGGCGCGTGCAGGTGAGATCTGGTATTGCCCCCTTCTCCTCCTCCTCCTTCTAGATTTCTTTAGCTTGCTCGAATCTCATTGCGTTTGTGCTGGTTTGTGCAGGCCATCCAAGATGGCGGGGCCATGTTCGCCTCGTCTGTGGGGACGGAGGCGGCGGCGGTTGTCAGGAAGATGGTGAACCTCAGCTCCCCTCCCCGGCGGCGCAACAACAGCAAGATGGTGAAGGGACGCATCGGCCAGCGCATGAGGCTCTACGTCCGCGGCACCATCATCGGATACAAGAGGTGAGAAGCTCCCTTCGCCGGTGCGGCTCTGCTCCTTCTCCCTTGCATGGGTATCTGAATTCCTGGTCTTGGTTGGACGCGCAGATCCAGGCAGATCCAAGTGAACACCATGGAGGACGTGGCCTGGTACACCGGCAAGAGGATGGCCTGCGTCTACAAGGCCAAGACCAATTAACGACACCTACTACCACTGCATCTGGGGCAAGGTCTCCCTCTCCCACGAAAACACTGGCGTCATCTGCGCCAAGTTCACCCCACTGAGGCCATGGTGATTTGTTGGGTCGAACTTCTCCGGTTGTCTGTTTCGGTGGCATGCATAAGATTTAAACAAACTGAATTGAGCTATATACCTTCTGTGATATCTAGTTCTGTGCCACTATTTATGGAGTTGTGAGACTTGTCGTGTGTGTATTAGACCCCGCTTGCTTGTTCAGGGGATATTTAGGGTCGAGATAGTGTCACACATGTGACTGGACTGCCGCAAGTCTGAAACTGCAGACTCTGCTTCATGTTGCTGTTATTTCTTGAAGCCTTGAATAGCTAAACTTGGGCACCATGTACGTCTCCTCCCTATAATTTGATGTACTGACTTGTGTTGCCTGCTGAGTGCTGACGGTATTAGGTTCATTCTGTTTCACGCCGTTTCATCATATAGCTTACCACTCTATGGGTTTGATTTTCTGCTGAGCTACTGTGATAACTATGGGACTGTGATGTGCCACTTTGATGGTGTTTCCGATAGCAGATGAATCGGTGATTCATGTAGATGCTTCATTTAGATTGAGTCTCCTCGCATGCACTCAACTTATGTTGCCTACTTTACACATCTCACAGTGTGTTAGTGTTAAATTCACTAGCTTGTATGCGTAAATTGCTGAATTTGGTAGTACGAACCCATATAGTTTGTGCATACAGTTCAATCTTATGGGTGTCTCTTCATGTGATGAATGGGTTTCCTCTGTGGGGCCCTGGTAAACTGCAAAACATGTACAACGAGAGTTTGACCAAGTTTAAGAAATCCTTCTTGCACTTATAAGGCCTACTAACCTATCCATAGTACAAGTTTAATCATAAGGAACATGTTTCTCCATTAACTTGACCATGGTAACTCAAGTTGTCCTACTGATGAAGCTAATTGTTTCTACTTCTCCATCCTGGAAACCGATTGCATGCTATCGTAGATGGGTCTGGGTGTGCAGTGTTGCTGTTGTGTTACTACTGCTGTGGTTTATGTTGACTGAAAATGGGCTGCTTTGTTTCAGAGGAGTGCCGCTGATCTGATACTGCGGGATCTGCAAAATAACCCTGAGATGTGGCTGCAAGTGGTGCACATCCTTTAGAACTCCTAGAACCTCAACACCGAGTTCTTTGCCCTTCAAGTAAGCTTCTGATCCAGAATGTTTTAATTTCAGTAGTTTACAAGGTTGTTCTCAACTGAATGCAGGTTGATCGATGTCGTGGCTGCAGCTGATCTTTGATTAGACCATGCATGTTTTGCATTCAGTACAGCCAGCACTCGCCATTAATTACACTCTATTGTGGTTCACCGGTTATATTAGGAAATGGTGCTGCTAATATTTTTCTTGTCGAACTCCTAACCGGTTTTAAGCGGTTAAAATGCCCAGTTGCTTCGTATCCTACTGGGCCATCTTTGTTTGTGTTTCCCTATTTATTTCGTAGTCGACCAGTTCTGTCCTTGCCAAACATGTATGTTCTGCACCAAGGAAACATTATATCCTGTTTGTGTAATTGCAATTGACAAACAAATGCACATTAGAGCTAACGCTAATGATATTATTGTTCATACCATTGCTCTTCAGCATACGTGCCATTGATACTTTAGTATAAATTAGCTGTTTGCTTGATCAAAAGCTTTTGTGCATGAATCTGTTCGTATTCTTACAACGGAGATACAACATGATACTATGTGCATAAATCTGTTTGCATTCCTTGATGTCATTTCTGGTACCAAATTGCAATCATATGACATGTCTCATTCTGAAAATGAATATGTAGAGATGCTTCATGATTTAGTCCCTAGCTGCTTTCTATATATTTTTTATTTTGTTTCTAACTCTTTTGATTTATTGGTAGGTGACTTTGTTCAGCCTGTACGAACATATCCAGAAATGGTGTTTCCTCTCACTTAAGAAGCTCCAGCCTGAAAGTGAAAGTGAAAAAGTCAGGAGTATAGTTGTAGTAGTTATATGTAGTGATAGTATCACATGTAATGCTGAAATGAATTATGTAAAGATTGTGCTCTTAGCCAAAATTGGCATGTGGTTTGAAAATTTTCATTTCTTTGCTGTTCTGACTGAAATAATTGTGTGGAAATTGAAACCTGGTTTGTCTTTAATTAGAACCTGACAAGTGGGACCTAATAGTATTTGTGTAACACCCGGGATGTAACTTTCCCAATTTGTACTCCAACTCTTGCCGTTTCCGGCCTTAAGTTATTTTATTTTCTCGGGTTCGGGTCTTTGTCTCCGTGTGTTGTTATCGTTGTCATGCATCTCATATCATGTCATCATGTGCATTGCATTTGCATACGTGTTCATCTCATGCATTCGAGCTTTTTCCCCGTTGTCCGTTTTGCATTCCGGCGCTTCGTTCTCCTCCGGTGGTCATTTCTCCCTTTCTTTCGTGTGTGGGGATTAAACATTTCCGGATTGGACCGAGACTTGCCAAGCGGCCTTGGTTTACTACCGATAGACCTCCTGTCAAGTTTCGTATGATTTGGACTTCGTTTGATACTCCAACGGTTAACCGAGGGACCGTAAAGGCCTCGTGTGTGTTGCAGCCCAACACCCCTCCATTTTGGCCCAAAACCCACCTAAACCTGCTCCATCATCTAGATCGTTCGATCACGATCGCGTGGCCGAAAACCGCACCTCATTTGGACTCTCCTAGCTCCCTCTATGCCTATTTAAAGAGCCCCCAAATATCTCCTTCCCCCTTCCTCCCGAAAAACCCTAGATCCACCCCTCGCGCGCGTAGGACAAACTCCCCCGCCGACGGACATTGTCTAATCCGCCCGCGCACCCACTCCTATACTGCAACGTGGCACCTCCGCCGCCACTGACCTCAACTTGGAAATCCAAGTGTGCCACTGGAAAGATGAGATGAAATCGTTTGAAAACGATATAAAGAACGCCGGAATCGGAGTTACGGTTTGGAAATGGCAAGCAAAACAAATATGACACCGGTCTGCGATTCACAGCAAGTAGCCATCTAAATGCAATGAGATGAACATGCTAAAGCACCCAAACATGGCAACAAAATACATGGCAGGGATGCACTCAAGATGCTTAACAAAAGTCTAGCACTGAGCTATGGCCAATTTATCCATTAACAGGTTCAAACAAGCATGGCAAAAATGCATATGGTAAACAGATCTCAGACTTAGTGAAATTAACACTTGTCTGGAATTTCAGATTAGGTAGCCCTCTTCGGAGCAACAAAACTACATGCTACAGGACCTGAACATGGCAAAGTAAAGCATGGCATGGAGCTACTCAAAGAGCTTAACAAAAGTCCCTTAGTGACCTTGAGCCAAAAGGGATCACAAAATACAAATGCAAGCATGTGAACATGGCAAAAACATAATCAGATCTCAGACTTAGTGAAAACTAGCACATGCTGAAAATAGATATCAAGTAGGCATGTTTACGAGCTCGATGCACTCACTACGGAGCAAGTCATGGAAAGCTAAGCATACATCTATCAAGAAAACACAAAATGCAAGCTAGACATGGCAAGAACAATAGCATAGCATGCACGGATCAACTACAACAACATCGGCAAAATTGCAAACAAGTTGACAATCTGCCCAGATTCACAAAGTAGCAAAAGTAGAGCTTGATTGACTCAAGCTAGGGTGCTCCATAATTTCAAACAAAGACATGGATGGATAGAGCACTACAAAATTAGCAAAACATCCTTACTGATCATCCTCAAAAGAGGCACGGATCACTAGGAAACAACATGAACATATGGCATCATGAACTAAACAGCTCAAGGACTTAGTGGAAATGCTAAGTCCCTGAAATCAGCACTACCAAGTGCCTCACTTTGCAAGCTTGCACTAGTCACCACACACATCACAAAAATACATGGGTTGCACCTCTGGAAAGATGGAAAAACCCTTAACAAAACATATGTAGAGCACATGGGCATATCATGCACACAATAATCATGGCAAAATGACAAATGTCTAAAATGGAGTAGCAGATCTGACAATTAACTCAAGTAGCCCTCTTCTAACAGCATTTCGGGTATCAAGATGACCTCAAATGAAAATGATGCAATGGAATGAAATGATGTACTCTCTGAGTTGAACGTTTTGATATGCTATATGCCCAAAACGGAGTTACGGATGCGGAGATATAGCACGATGAAGTTTGCAAAAAAAATAATGAGAGAGGGGGAAAATCAACCCTAGGGTTCGTCCCAGATCTGGATCGGCACGCGAACCGAGGAGCTTCGGCGAGGTCGCAAAATCGGCGGGGAGGAGAGGGAGAGTCGGATCTGGCCGGATCCGGGCCGGATCTGGCGGCGGACGGCGACCCGCGGCGGCGGCTGGTGACACGGTGCACGGAGCAGGGCGGTGCCGGTGCG
>NC_041382.1:75631533-75638385 GCF_002162155.2 Triticum dicoccoides | reverse complement strand
CGGCGTCGAGGCAGCGGGGCGGAGCAGGTGGCGGTGCGGTGAGGCAACGCCCCTCGGGCGAGGTGGCGCGGTGGCGCTGTAGCGCGGGGGCCGGCTCGGGCCGGGAGGGCCAGCGCTGGGCCTGGCGGGCCCGCGTCGGTGGGGAGGCGGCGAAGCGGTCCCCGGGACAGGTGGCGGCGTATGACTGGTGCGGCGGGGTGGGCGGACACGTCCGGCCATCCGGATTTCGTCCGGTGGCGCGGAGGACGAAAGAGACTAGGGTTAGGACGAGGGGGATCCGGAATTTCGAGGAGGGGTCTTTAAATAGGCATAGGAGGAGCTAGGAGAGTCCAAATGAGATGCGGTTTTGGGCCACGCGATCGTGATCGAACGATCTAGATGATGGAGTAGGTTTAGGTGGGTTTTGGTCCAAAATGGAGGGGTGTTGGGCTGCAACAGACACGAGGCCTTTACGGTCCCTCGGTTAACCATTGGAGTATCAAACGAAGTCCAAATGATACGAAACTTGACAGGCGGTCTACCGGTAGTAAATCAAGGCCGCTTGGCAAGTCTCGGTCCAATCCGGAAATGTTTAATCCCCACACTCGAAAGAAAGGTAGAAATGACCACCGGAGGAGAACGAAACGCCAAAATGCAAAACGGACAACGGGGAAAATGCTCGAATGCATGAGATGAACATGTATGCAAAAGCAATGCACATGATGACATGATATGAGATGCATGACAACGATAACAACACATGGAGACAAAAACCCGAACCCGAGAAAATAAAATAACTTAACGCCGGAAACGGCAAGAGTTGGAGTACAAGTTGGGAAAGTTACATCCGGGGTGTTACAACACTCCACCACTACGAAAGGATCTCGTCCCGAGATCTAGGACTGAAAGAACACTAGGTACTCAGAACGGAGGTGATCCTCGTGTTCCCAGGTAGCTTCACGGTCGGAATGGTGTGACCACTTGACTTTGAGGAATTTGATTGACTTATTGCGAGTCTTGCGTTCAGTCTCTTCAAGAATAGCAACGGGGTGCTCACGATATGAGAGATCTTCTTGGAGCTCAATGTCCTCGAAGTTGACAGTGCGGTCAGGAGTCTTGAAGCACTTTCGGAGCTGAGAGACATGGAACACATCATGAACATTTGCAAAGTTTGAAGGAAGCTCGAGTTGATAGGCGAGATCGCCTCTCTTGCTGACAATCTTGAAAGGTCCCACGTATCTAGGGGCAAGCTTCCCTTTGATACCGAAGCGACGAGTACCTTTCATAGGAGAGACACGGAGGTAAACATGATCTCCGATCTCGAAAGCCAAATCACCGTGCTTACTATCATAGTAGCTCTTCTGGCGGGATTGGGCTGCTTTGAGGTTATCTCGAATGACTTTGCACATTTCCTCTGCCTCTGTGATTAAGTCATTACCCAAAAGCTGACGTTCACTGGTTTCAGACCAGTTGAGAGGGGTACGGCACTTCCTGCCATACAGAATTTCAAATGGGGCCTTGCTCGAACTTGCTTGAAAACTGTCGTTGTAGGAGAATTTAGCATAAGGAAGACAATCCTCCCACTTCATGCCGAAGGAGATCACACAAGCCCTGAGCATATCTTCAAGAATCTAGTTGACACGCTCGACTTGACCGCTAGTTTGAGGATGGAAAGCTGTGCTGAAGCGGATGTTGGTGCCCATGGCCTTCTGAAAAGAATCCCAAAACTTGGAGGTAAAGATGCTGCCACGGTCTGAAGAGATCACTTGTGGAATACCGTGTAGAGAGACAATGCGTGAGGTATAGAGTTCCGCCAATTGAGCTGCAGTGATTGACTCTTTGATAGGAAGAAAGTGAGCCACTTTCGTGAGTTTGTCGATGACAACGAATATAGCATCATTGCCACGCTTGGACTTTGGAAACCCAGTCACGAAGTCCATCTCAATGTGGTCAAACTTCCATTCTGGAATGGCAAGAGGTTGGAGGAGACCAGCTGGCCTTTGGTGTTCTGCCTTCACTCTTCTGCAGACATCACATTCATTCACGAATTGAGCAATCTCGCGCTTCATTCGAGTCCACCAATAAGCCTGCTTGAGGTCCTGATACATCTTCGCACTCCCAGGGTGGATGGAGAGGAGAGAATTGTGAGCCTCATTCAAGATCACTTTACGAAGTTCACCTTTGGGCACAACAATACGATCCTCGAAGAAGAGAGTATCCTTGTCATCAAGGCGGTAGCACTTGTACTTGGGTTGACTCTTGGCAATCCCAATCTTCACCTTTTTCACCATAGCATCAAGAAGCTGGGCTTGGCGAATCTGGTCTTCTAAGGTAGGAGAGACTTGAAGGTTGGCGAGGAAACCTTGAGGAACAACTTGCAGATTAAGTTTGCGGAAAGCTTCACAAAGCTCGGGTTGATAGGGCTTGAGAATCAGACTGTTGCAGTAAGCCTTTCTGCTCAATGCGTCAGCAATCACATTAGCCTTGCCTGGAGTATACTCGATACTCGGATTATACTCTTGAATCATTTCGACCCATCGAGTTTGCCTGAGGTTGAGATTAGGCTGAGTGAAGATGTACTTGAGACTCTTGTGATCAGTGAAAATGTCCACTTTTCTTCCCAATAGGAGATGTCTCCAAGTCAAAAGAGCATGCACAACTGCCGCCAACTCGAGATCATGAGTGGGGTAGTTCTTCTCATTAGGCTTCAACTGGCGAGAGGTATAAGCAACAACTTTCTTCTCTTGCATCAATAATGCGCCAAGACCTTGGAGAGAGGCATCACAAAAGACCTCGTACGACTTGGATTCATCAGGCGGAGTCAGAACTAGAGCAGTGATCAATTTCTCTTTCAAAATGTTGAAAGCAATGTCACACTCCGGAGACCAAACGTACTTGACGTGCTTCTGGAGAAGATTAGAGAGAGGCTTCGCGATCTTAGAAAAGTTTTCAATGAATCTACGACAATAGCTTGCGAGACCGAGGAAGCTGCGGAGTTGCTTCACGTTCTGAGGAGGTTCCCAATTCACAATTGTAGACACCTTCTCAGGATTCACGGCAATGCCCTTGGCGGAGATGATATGATCAAGATAAAGAACCTCATCGAGCCAAAATTCACACTTGGAGAACTTGGCGTAGAACTGATGTTTTCTGAGCTTATCGAGTACCAAACGCAAGTGCTTGGCATGATCTTCCTTGTTCTTCGAGAAAACCAGAATGTCGTCGAGATAGACCAAAACGAAGTCATTGGTGTAGGTGTTGAAGATGAAGTTCATCATGCAAGAGAAAGTCGGAGGAGCGTTGACGAGCCCAAAAGACATGATAGTGTATTCATATGAACCATAGCTTGTCCTGAAAGCCGTCTTGGGAATATCTTGCTTACGGATTCGAATCTGATGATAACCCATACGGAGATCAAGCTTGGAGAATACTTGGGCACCTTTGAATTGTTCGAACAGCTCGTTGATGTTGGGAAGTGGGTATTTGTTCTTTATAGTCTTCTTGTTCAATGGACGGTAATCAACACAAAGTCGGTCCGTTCCATCCTTCTTCTTCACAAAAAGAACACCACAACCCCACGGAGAAGAACTAGGCCAGATGAGACCCATTTTCTCTTGAATATCGAGTTGCTTCTTCAGCTCCTTCAACTCTTCAGGTCCGAGCTTGTAAGGACGCTTGCACATAGGTTCCGTGCCGGGCTCAAGATCAATTACGAATTCAACTGGCCGGTGCGGAGGCATTCCTGGAAGCTCTTCTGGAAAGACGTCTTGATATTCGCAAACGACTGGAATCTGCAAGATAGCATCCAGTTCACCCTTCTCATTGAGAGAAAACAGACGGATAGTATCATCACGAGCGGCAAAGACAATTACATCCTCAGACGAATGAGTCAATTGAATCTGCCTGGCTGCACAATCAAGCTGAGGCTTGTGCTTGGAAAGCCAATCCATTCCGAGAATAAGAACAATATCCGAGTTGCCAAGAACCATAGGAGAAGAAAGGAACTTGTAGTCGCCCAAGGTGATAGTAACATCCGGAGCCATCATTTTAGTGTTCATGAACAAACCCAGAGAAGAAACCGCTATCGGCTTAGGCAAATCAATAGTATGCACATCATGCATAGATGCAAAAGGCTTCGATAAAAATGATAAAGATGCACCAGTGTCAAAAGAACTCTTGCGGGAATGTCATTAACAGGAAGGTTACCCATGATCACATCTGGTGAGTCCTCTGCCTGAGCTGCATTCAGCAAGTTGACCTTGGCGGACTTGGTGTTATGCTTGACCATAGCTGTACTTGCCGATCTGACAGGAGGAGGAGGAAGACGCCTCTGGTTGAAACACTTGTTGGCATAGTGACCCTTCTGTTGGCACTTGTTGCACGTGACCTCTGAAAGCGGACGGTGATACGGAGCACTCGATCTTGGAGCTTGAGACGAAGTCTTGTTCTGAAAGCCAGGGTTGGGTGGGTGGGAAGAACCACTGCCACCTTTGCTCTTCTGCTGATACGGCTGACGGAGCGGAGGAGGAGGAAGCCAATACTTCTGCTGCTTGGCCACTTGAGTAGAGGAAGAAGGTGTAACATCTCTGACTCGCTTCTTGGAAGCATCACACCTCAACTGAGCAGCCTCTTGCTTCAATGCCATGTTGTAGAACTCATCGTACCTCAAGGGCTCAAAGAGAACAAGAGCTAGCTGGATTTCTTCTCTGAGACCACCCCTGAACCGGTATATCATGCTCTTCTCATCAAGGATGTCCTGCTTGGCAAAGCGGGCGAGCTTCTGGAACAACTTGTTGTAGTCATAGACAGACAAAGAGCCTTGCTTCAGGTTGCGGAATTCCTCAGGCTTACTTTCAACCACGCTCTGAGGGATATGGTGAGCTCGGAAATCTTGACAGAATTCATTCCAAGTGATCACACGTCCACCTCTGGAATCCTTGTACTGCTGGAGCCATTCTACAGCTTGATCTTTGAGTTGGAAGGAAGCGAACTTGACAAAGTCCTCAGGCCTGACGTTACTGCACTCGAAATGCTTGCACAGATCCACAAGCCAATCGTCAGCATCGGTTGCCTCAACACAATTGCTGAAAGTCTTTGGCCCATTAGCAAGGAACTGGTTGAGTGTAGCAGAGTGATTTTGATTGTTGCCTTGATTCCCTTGGTTGCGCTCTTGAAGAATTTGCATGATCAACTGTGTGTTTGCATTGGTTGCGGCCATCACAGCTTGCCATGCCTCCGGAGGAGGTGGAGGTGGTGGCGGATCAGGATTCGGAGTCGTGCGCATTGGAGGAGCCATCCTGAAGAGGATGACCACCCATTAGCACATTGACAGATAAAATGAAGCTGAATCCAACGGAATGAAAATTGCAACATATAGTCTTCACATCCGAACAAAATGAACGAATGCATTCCTCTTGAAATGGTCACATATCCATAAATTGAGAAGCCACGTAGAATTAAGGTAGAGAAATAAATCAACAAGGTACGGCTCAAGAACAAATAATCGGTAAGAAATCCCAATCTCAAACCAATATCCGTGGAAGAAGAACTAGAGCTACGAGAACTCCCACCTATGAAACTCCCGAACCTTTCCGGTTATGCAATCAGGTGTTGGGGATACAGGGGAAGCATAATATCTCACCCAAATCTAGCAAATCCTACATCCAGCTGTATCCATCCTTCAACACATAACCAAGAGAAACTTCGGAAACCATCTACCTCAACCTTCGAAAAGCATCCGTTATACAAGTTATGGCGATACTCCCGAACTCCCGCCCCAGTACTGGGTGGCGTCGAGGTTATCTCACCAACGAACTGCATAAAAGAGTTTCCTAGTGATACCAACTTAGAGGCATAACCGCATTGAAAGCAATGTCGCAAGTGAGGTAATCTTCACAAACAACCCATGTAATACAATAGGGGAAAAGATACATAGTTGGCTTACAATCGCCACTTCAAACAATTACATGAATAAAGCATAACATCATCCAAATACACCCAAGGTCTGACTACGGAACCAAAATAAAAGAAGAGCCCCAAATGCGACAAAGGTCCCCGATCGACCCCAACTGGACTCCACTACTGATCAACTAGAACGAAACAACATGAAGGACAAGATCTTCATCGAGCTCCTCCTTGAGCTTGGTTGCGTCACCTGCTCTATAACATCGGCACCTGCAAAATGGTTTTGGAAGTATCTGTGAGCCACAGGGACTCAGCAATCACGCACCCTCGCGATCAAGACTATTTAAGCTTATGGGTAAGGTAAAAAGGTAAGAGGTGGAGCTGCAGCAAGCGACTAGCATATATGGTGGCTAACATACGCAAATGAGAGCGAGAAGAGAAGGCAAAGCACGGTTGTTAAAAGTATGATCAAGAAGTGATCCTATAACAACCTACGTCAAACATAACTCCAACACCGTGTTCACTTCCCAGACTCCGCCGGAAAGAGACCATCACGGTAACACACACTGTTGATTCATTTTAATTAAGGTCAAGTTCAGGTTTTCTACAACCGGACATTAACAAATTCCCATCTGCCCATAACCGCGGGCACGACTTTCGAAAGTTCAAATCCCTGCAGGGGTGTCCCAACTTAGCCCATGACAAGTTCTCATGGTCAACGAAGGAATAGACCTCCTCCCGAGACATTCCAATCAGACTCGGTATCCCGGTACAACAAGACACTTCGACAAGTTAAAACAAATCCAGCAACACCACCCAGATGTGCCGACAAATCCCGATAGGAGCTGCACATATCTCGTTCTCAGGGCACACCGGATGAGCAAGACGTCGGGTAGGCCAGCCCAGAGTTGCCCCTGGTAGCCCCGGACATCGCTTGGTTGGACAATCACTCAGAGGAGCACTGGCCCG
>NC_041382.1:75615151-75631303 GCF_002162155.2 Triticum dicoccoides | reverse complement strand
AAATAAAGATGACCCTTGGGCGCGCGACCCCCAAGGGAAAAGAAAAGGCTAGGTGGCGAATGGTAAGACCAATGTTGGGCATTGCTGGAAAAGCTTTAATCAAGGCGAACTATCAAGGGGTTCCCATTATTACCCAACCGCGTAAGGAACGCAAAATCCAGGAACATAACACCGATATGACGGAAACTAGGGCGGCAAGAGTGGAACAAAACACCAGGCATAAGGCCGAGCCTTCCACCCTTTACCAAGTATATAGATGCATTAATTAAATAAGATATATTGTGATATCCCAACAAGTAAACATGTTCCAAACAAGGAACACCATCTTCATGTTCCAACAAGGGACAAACTTCAATTTTCACCTGCAACTAACAATGCTATAAGAGGGGCTGAGCAAAGCGGTAACATAGCCAAACACCGGTTTGCTAGGACAAGGTGGGTTAGAGGCTTGGTTCAACAATATGGAGGCATAATAAGCAAGTGGTAGGTATCGCAGCATAGGCATAGCAAAAGAGCGAGCAACTAAGCAAGCAAAGATAGAAGTGATTTCGAGGGTATGATCATCTTGCCTGAAATCCCGCAAGGAAGAAGAATGAGTCCATGAAGAAGACAAACGGAACGTAGACGAACGGGTCCTCACAACACGATGTTATCGGAACCAACCCGAAGAAGCAAACACCGGAAAAGAAGCACACAACATAGTAAACAACCAACACATGAACATGGTATGATATGCGGGATGCGGTATGCGATGCATATGCATGATTGGCAAGGGAAATGAATGAACCTGGCCTCAACTTGGAAATCCAAGTGTGCCACTAGAAAGGTGAGGTTAAATCGCTTGAAAACAATATAAAGATCAACGGAATCGGAGTTACGGTTTGGAAATGGCGAGCAATTCAAATATGGCACCGGTCTGCGATTTACAGCAAGTAGCCATCTAAATGCAATAAGATGAACATGCTACAGCACTCAAACATGGCAACAAAATACATGGCAAGTATGCATACATGATGCTTAACAAAAGTCTAGCACTGAGCTACGGCCAATTCATCCATTAACAGGTTCAAACAAGCATGGCAAAAATGCATATGGTAAACAGATTTCAGACTTAGTGAAATTTACACTTGTCTGGAATTTCAGATTAGGTAGCACACTCCGGAGCATGAAAACTATATGCTACAAGGCCTGAACATGGCAAAGTAAAGCATGGTATGGAGCTACTCAAAGAGCTTAACAAAAGTCCCTTAGTGACCTTGAGCCAAAAGGGATCAGAAAATACAATTGCAAGCATGTGAACATGGGAAAAACATAATCAGATTCCAGACTTAGTGAAAAACTGGAGCATGTTGAAACAGATATCAAGTAGGCATGTTTACGAGCTCGATGCACTCACTATAGAGCATGTCATGACAAGCTAAGAATACACCCATCAATACTACACAAAATACAAGCTAGACATGGCAAGAACAATAGCATATCATGCACGGATCAACTACAACATCATCGGCAAAATTGCAAACAAGTTGACAATCTGCCCAGATTCACAAAGTAGCAAAAGTAGAGCTCGATTGACTCAAGCTAAGTTGCTCCATAATTGCAAACAAAGACATGGAAGGATAAAGCACTACAAGATTAACAAAACATCCTTACTGATCATCCTCAAAAGAGGCACGGATCACTAGGAAACAACATGAACATATGGCCATATGAGATAAACAACTCAAGGACTTAGTGGAAATGCTAAGTCCCTGAAATCAGAATTACCAACTGCCTCACTTTGCAAGATTGTGCTAGTCACCACACACATCACAAAAATACATGGGTTGCACCTCTGGAAAGATGGCAAAACCCTTAACAAAACATATGTAGAGCTCATGGTCATAACATGCACACAATAATCATGGCAAAAATGACAAATATGCAAATGGAGTAGCAGATTTGACAATTAACTCAAGTAGCCCTCTTCTAACAGCATTTCGGGCATCAATATGAACTCAAATGAAAATGATGCAATGGAATGAAATGATGTACTCTCTGGGATGAACATTTTGATATGCTATATGCATGAATCAGAGCTATGGATGCGGAGTTACGATGCGATGAACATGTGCATATGGATCTGGGAATTTCGGGGACTTCGTAGAAATTGGACCTCTCCGAGAAAGTCAACGGGACGGAGCGGTGCGGGATGGTTCGGATCCAGGATGGAGGGGCGGCGTTTTGATGGAGGGACCGGTGGATCTCATCCCCCCAGCGAGCGGATCCGGGACGGAGTGGATCTCTGGCGAGCTCCGTGAGCTCCGGTGACGAAGGCGGCGGCGGAGGCGCGCTCCGGCGGGCTCGGGCAGAGCTGCTCGCCGACGGAGCGGGTGGCAGAGGCGAGGGCGAGCCGCGGGCGAGCATCGGAGGGAGGCGGCAAAGGCGAGGCAGGCGAGGTGAGCTCGCCGGCGGGAGAGCGGGGTGGCGGCGGCGCGCGGCGAGCTAGGCGGAGCCGGGCGGCTCGGGCGCCTCGCCCAGGCGGCGGCGGATCTGGGCCCGCGCGGGCCCGCAATGGGCTCCCCGGGCCGCGGCGGCGGGGAGGAGCGGGAGGCCAGGTGGCGGCTTCCGGTTGGTGGAGGGCAGCGGCCGGCTGATGTGGCAAGGCCGGATTGGCCGGAGCGACGTGGCAACGCCGGCTGGACATTGTCCGGCGCGGTGAGGACGCGTCCGGCGGCGCGAGGGGAGGAGTTTTTAGGGTTCATCCGTGAATTTCGGGAGGGGAGCACATATATATAGGTAGAGGGAGCTAGGAGAGTCCAAATGAGGTGCGGTTTTCGGCCACGCGATCGTGATCGAACGACCGAGATGATAGAAGGGGTTTAGGTGGGTTTTGGGCCAAATTGGAAGGGTGTTGGGCTGCAACACACATGAGGCCTTTTCCGTCCCTCGGTTAACCGTTGGAGTATCAAACGAAGTCCAAATGGTACGAAACTTGATAGGAGGTCTACCGGTAGTAAACCAAGGCCGCTTGGCAAGTCTCGGTCCAATCCGGAAATGTTTAATCCCCACACAAGAAAGAAAGGCAGAAATGACCACCGGAAGAGAAGGAAGCGCCAGAATGCAAAACGGACAACGGGAAAAATGCTCGGATGCATGAGACGAACATGTATGCAAATAAAATGCATGAGATGACATGATATGCAATGCATGACACGCAAGCAATGACAAGGCAACAAAAACGAATAACTGGAGGACACCTGGCATATCGGTCTCGGGGCGTTACAACACTCCACCACTACGAGAGGATCTCGTCCCAAGATCTAGAATGGCACCGGAGGGACAACGGAAGAGATAAAAGAAGAGGTAAAACAAATTGCTTCTTTGACAAACGAGTGAAACCAAAGAACCTTGAAAAGGTTAAGCCATATCGAGAAAAAGAATAACGGAGATGACAAATTGAAAACACTCCGTTAGAAAAGAGGGACAAGGAACATTGCGAAAAACCTTGAGGTTGAAAGGCAAGATGTATATTGAAACCACTCCGGTTAAAACAAGATAGAGAAGGATTAAGAATGATATAATTTGAGCAGCACTTCGTCTGAGAAGGGAGGCAAAACTTCGCAGAATGGGAAAAATTCGAAAAGCAGGCACGACACTCTGGTTAAAAGGATAAGGACGAAAAGAACACGATCCTGACAAAACAAGAAGATGGGTTGCAGAGAGCAGCATCACAATGCCTCCGGAACGAAAGAGTAGAGTAAAGATAATTGAGACAAGCGAATGTAGAAGACAATGCCAACTTCTGCTACAAAAGAGCCTGAAAAGGCATCTTTAGTAGAAGGGTTGAACGGAGTTGTTGGAAAACCAACAACGAAAATAATAAGCTTGATATGGTCTTATGGATACATCTCAAATTATGAGGTGACAACCTGCCACTCATGGAAAAAAATTGGATTGAAATGAACAAATTGGCGAGAAAGTATATCGCACCGGAAAGGATATATGAAGAACTTGGATCATTTATAAGCACCATTAATAGCAACAAACCTTAGAGAAGGCTTTAGGTGAAATATAACCCAAGATAATAGCAATGAAGAGATTGATGGATTTAAAATATCTCGTTCATGACAACATGTGAATCATGAAACATGAATTCAAATTATCAAGAATGACATAATACCACCTCCAACGATACGGGAGAAAAATTGCACTCTGGATTACAATATGAAGAAAGCTTGAGCTTCTTGGAAAAGAATCTCGATGAATACTTCGAGAAGGAATTAAATCCTTGATGAACCCTCATGTAGAACTTCCATGAAGAACTCCGGTAATAAAAGAAATGATCAATCGAAATGGAGGATGAAAAGAATAAGGTTGAAGCCTTGCAATGATTTAAATGGATCTCGCGATGAAATAATTGAGAGAACTTGGAACTCCGGGAAAAGAAAAGATAAAGCATCTCGAACCGAGAATGTGATAAGATGAACCTCCGGAATAAGGAATTAATCACTTGGATGAAAACAATAATAAGAATTATATTATGCTTATCCTTCACCAATTAAATTGATGACAATCAACGGATTTGGCACACTACTTATTCTCGTAGCGAGGATTAAGAGAGATATAGCGCCAACTTGGGAAGGTCTTCTATGAACCACGGTAGGATTGACAACAAATAAATGGATAAGGAAGAGAAATCTGGAAGAACCACCGTAAGAAATGAAAATGAACGAAGAAAAGATAAAGAAACACCGGGAAGAATTATAAAATGAACGAAGATACTTGAGAGGATTTAGATTCAAGTGAATGAAGAGATCACGAGCTGATTAAAGATCACTTGGACGATGCACCGGTAAGATTTAGAGAAAGAGAGCTGAAAGGTGAGAATGAACAAATCTTAGATGATGGACTCCGGATAACAACTGAGAAGACTCTTGAATTGCTCCGGATAGGTGAGAAGAATTCTGACGAACAAAATAATTACGGGAGGATGGCAACAAGCTAGAATCACGAATCTTGAAGAGAATTGATTAGATTAGGAGGAAAAACTCTTCTTCGGTCTTCAAATCCTGAGAAAGACGACGAGAAACACCAACAAGAATTATTTGGACACTCCGGAATGAAGAATGGAAAGGTTGAGCCAACGATGAAAAGAATTTGAAAGATCTTGGAGAAATACATTTGACAGATGATAATTCATTCTTACGTCAAACTTTAAAAGGAATTTAGGAAAGCTCCGGGAAAATAAGAAGAGTCACGTAAGATCCTGGAAAAAGACCTCTTAGTTAGGGCCCACTCAAAAAAATACACCGTAGAACTATTGGTAGAAACTGAAATTGCACCGGTTGAATTAAATGGCTAGAACGAGATAACAACCTTGAAAGAGCTTGAACGAATGTAGAGTGGAAACACGAATCTTGGAGATATCTTCAGCACTCCGGAACAATTGAATAGCGAGAAATGAATGGTTATGAGGTGCACCGACACGAGAAAAACATTTGAAATACAGAAAAGAATATGATCAACACCGAAAGCTTGACTTGAAACCACCGGAGAAGATAAAAGAAACAAAGAATGATGAACTAGAAGCTCCGTTAGTATCTTCATGAGAATCACCGGATAAGAACATGAAGGAAATAGAACGGAGGGACTTCACAAGAATAAAAGGATACTTGATTAAGACATCGAATTTCTTGAAGAAAAAAGGGTGGGTGGGTGGGAAAAAAAACAAAGGCAACTTGGAGATGGATGAAACAAACAACATTGAGAAGAACTGATACTTGATCTTGCGGATGTTGAAATGATCAGATCCACTTGAAGAGAAACACGCCGGTTGAAAAGAAATTGAAATGACAAACTTGATGATCGAGAAGGATTAGTATTCTCATAGGAATATGAGAACACTACTTAGGAAAGGTATGGAATCAAAATTTGACTTCGAAGCAACTCGAATACCACAACTAAAAACAAAACAAAGGATTGGCTTGCAAAATAAGTCGGAACAAACATATGATAGAGATTTCGTCTGAAGTTTTCGTGGTGGGGCCTACACGGGCTCGATCGTACAGCACCATCATGTACAAGGCAGTGCACATGACATACGAAGCGTCCTCGAGTCGGCATAGCCAAGGACTCTTTAAGACACAACGAGACCACTGTAAAACCGACCGTGAATAGGCGGACAACTAGACGTTGAACCCCAATTTCATATCATACATCCGTCGGAAAGATATCCTAAGAGCTACTTGAATTCCCACTTATGAAACTCCCGAACCTTTCCGGTTATGCAATCAGGTGTTGGGGATACAGGGGAAGCATAATATCTCACCCAAGTCTAGCAAAGCCTACATCCAGCTGTATCCATCCTTCAACACATAACCAAGAAACCTTCGGAAATCGTCTACCTCAACCTTCAAAAAGCATCCGTTATACGAGTTATGGCAATACTCCCGAACTCCCGCCCCAGTACTGGGTGGCGTCGAGGTTATCTCACCAACGAACTGCATAAAAGAGATTTTCGATGTCGGCGTACTAAACTCAGGTATTCCAGAACTGCAACGATAAAATTATGACGACAACACCTCAGAGCTCAACTCCCCGGGACACTTCCACAAAACCCCTGACAGAAGGCACCAAGACAATGTTCTCGTCACAAAACCATAGGAACGATTCCAAGATACCCGCGTGATCCTAAAAAAAATTTAGTGAAATTTGAGAAGAGAAGAGTCAAAACTCTACGTCAGGATGCCTTACCAGAGCGATGAGAAGACTGGGAAGTAAAAAGAATTCCTAAACTCTCCGATATATAATTCCTAAATGAATCAAAACATTTTTTTTCTAGACACAACTCGGCCGCTAAAAACGATCAAGCAATGGGGCTCCTAAGGTCGGGGAAGGCTCTGATACCAACTTGTAACGCCCTCGATGCAGCTATATCTCCCACGTGTCGAAGCACGACTTAGAGGCATAACCGCATTGAAAGCAATGTCGCAAGTGAGGTAATCTTCGCAAACAACCCATGTAATACAATAGGGGAAAAGATACATAGTTGGATTATAATCGCCACTTCAAACAATTACATGAATAAAGCATAACATCATCCAAATACACCCAAGGTCCGACTACGGAACCAAAATAAAAGAAGATCCCCAAATGCGACAAAGGTCCCCGATCGACCCCAACTAGACTCCACTACTGATCAACTAGAACGAAACAACACGAAGGACAAGATCTTCATCGAGCTCCTCCTTGAGCTTGGTTGCGTCACCTGCTCTGTAACATCGGCACCTGCAAACTAGTTTTGGAAGTATCTGTGAGCCACAGGGACTCAGCAATCTCGCACCCTCGCGATCAAGACTATTTAAGCTTATGGGTAAGGTAAAAAGGTAAGAGGTGGAGCTACAGCAAGCGACTAGCATATATGGTGGCTAACATACGCAAATAAGAGCGAGAAGAGAAGGCAAAGCATGGTCATTAAAAGTATGATCAACAAGTGATCCTATAACAACCTACGTCAAACATAACTCCAACACCATGTTCACTTCCCGGACTCCGCCGGAAAGAGACCATCATGGTAACACACGCTGTTGATTCATTTTAATTAAGGTCAAGTGCAGGTTTTCTACAACCGGACATTAACAAATTCCCATCTTCCCATAACCGCGGGCACGGCTTTCGAAAGTTCAAATCCCTGCAGGGGTGTCCCAACTTATCCCATGACAAGCTCTCACGGTCAACGAAGGAATAGACCTCCTCCCGAGACATTCCGATCAGACTCAGTATCCCGGTACAACAAGACACTTTGTTGTAACGCCCCGAGACCGATATGCCAGGTGTCCTCCAGTTATTCGTTGTTGTTGCCTTGTCATTGCTTGCGTGTCATGCATTGCATATCATGTCATCTCGTGCAATTCATTTGCATACATGTTCGTCTCATGCATCCGAGCATTTTTCCCGTTGTCCGTTTTGCATTCCGGCGCTTCCTTCTCTTCGGTGGTCATTTCTGCCTTTCTTTCTTGTGTGGGGATTAAAAATTTCCGGATTGGACCGAGACTTGCCAAGCAGCCTTGGTTTACTACCGGTAGACCTCCTGTCAAGTTTCGTACCATTTGGACTTCGTTTGATACTCCAACGGTTAACCGAGGGACCGAAAAGGCCTCGTGTGTGTTGCAGCCCAACACCCTTCCAATTTGGCCCAAAACCCACCTAAACCCCTTCTATCATCTCGGTCGTTCGATCACAATCGCGTGGACGAAAAACGCACCTCATTTGGACTCTCCTAGCTCCCTCTACCTATATATATGTGCTCCCCTCCCGAAATTCGCGGATGAACCCTAAAAACTCCTCCGCTCACGCCGCTGGACGCGTCCTCACCGCGCCGGACAATGTCCAGCCGGCGTTGCCACGTCGCTCCGGCCAATCCGGCCTCGCCACATCTGCCGACCGCCGCCCTCCACCAACCGTTAGCCGCCACCTGGCCTCCCGCTCCTCCCCGCCGCCGCGGCTCGCGGAGCCCGTTGCGGGCCCAGATCCGCTGCCGCCTGGGCGAGGCGCACGAGCCGCCCGGCTCCGCCTAGCTCGCCGTGCGCCGCCGCCACCTCGCGCCGGCGCCGCCACCCCGCTCTCCCGCCGGCGAGCTCACCCCGCCTGCCTCGCCTTTGCCGCCTCCCTCTGATGCTCGCCCGTGGCTCGCCCTTGCCTTTGCTGCCCGCTCCGTCGGCGAGCAGCTCCGCCCGAGCCCGCCAGAGCGCGCCTCCGCCGCCGCCTTCGTCACCGGAGCTCACGGAGCTCGTCGGAGATCCACTCCGTCCCGGATCCGCTCGCTGGGGGGGGATGAGATCCACCGGTCCCTCCATCCAAACGCCGCCCCTCCGTCCTGGATCCGAACCATCGCGCACCACTCCGTCCCGTTGGCTTTCTCGGAGAGGTCCAATTTCTACTAAGTCCCCGAAATTCCTGGATCCATATGCACATGTTCATCGCATCGTAACTCCGCATTCGTAGCTTTGATTCATGCATATAGCATATCAAAATGTTCATCTCAGAGAGTACATCATTTCATTCCATTGCATCATTTTCATTTGAGTTCATCTTGATGCCCGAAATGCTGTTAGAAGAGGGCTACTTGAGTTAATTGTCAGATCTGCTACTCCATTTGCATATTTGTCATTTTTGCCATGATTATTGTGTGCATGTTATGACCATGAGCTCTACATATGTTTTGTTAAGGGTTTTGCCATCTTTCCAGAGGTGCAACCCATGTATTTTTGTGATGTGTGTGGTGAATAGCACAACCTTGCAAAGTGAGGCACTTGGTAATTCTGATTTCAGGGACTTAGCATTTCCACGAAGTCCTTGAGCTGTTTATCTCATATGGCCATATGTTCATGTTGTTTCCTAGTGATCCGTGCCTCTTTTGAGGATGATAAGTAAGGATATTTTGTTAATCTTGTAGTGCTCTATCCTTCCATGTCTTTGTTTGCAATTATGGAGCACCCTAGCTTGAGTCAATCGAGCTCTACTTTTGCTACTTTGTGAATCTGGGCAGATTGTCAACTTGTTTGCAATTTTGCCGATGATGTTGTAGTTGATCCGTGCATGATATGCTATTGTTCTTGCCATGTCTAGCTTGCATTTTGTGTAGTCTTGATGGGTGTATGCTTAGATTTTCATGACATGCTCTGTAGTGAGTGCATCGAGCTCATAAACATGCCTACTTGATATCTGTTTCAGCATGCTCCAGTTTTCACTAAGTCTGAAATCTGATTATGTTTTTGCCATGTTCACATGCTTGCAACTGTATTTTCTGATCCCTTTTGGCTCAAGGTCACTAAGGGACTTTTGTTAAGCTCTTTGAGTAGCTCCATGCCATGCTTTACTTTGCCATGTTCAGGTCCTGTAGCATATAGTTTTCATGCTCGAAAGTGTGCTACTTGATCTGAAATTCCAGACAAGTGTAAATTTCACTAAGTCTGAAATCTGTTTACCATATGCATTTTTGCCATGCTTGTTTGAACCTGTTAATGGATGAATTGGCCGTAGCTTAGTGCTAGACTTTTGTTAAGCATCATGTATGCATACTTGCCATGTTTGAGTGCTGTAGCATGTTCATCTTGTTGCATTTAGATGGCTACTTGCTGTAAATCGCAGACCGATGCCATATTTGAATTGCTCGCCATTTCCAAACTGTAACTCCGATTGCAGTGATCTTTATATCGTTTTCAAGAGATTTCACCTCACCTTTCCAGTGGCACACTTGGATTTCCAAGTTGAGGCCAGGTTCATTCATTTCCCTTGCAAATCATGCATATGCATCGCATACCGCATCCCACATATCATACCATGTTCATGTGTTGGTTGTTTACTATGTTGTGTGCTTCTTTTCCGGTGTTTGCTTCTTCGGGTTGGTTCCGATAACGTCGGGTTGTGAGGACCCGTTTGTCTACGTTCCGTTTGTCTTCTTCATGGACTCGTTCTTCTTCCTTGCGGGATTTCAGGCAAGATGCTCATACCCTCGAAATCACTTCTATCTTTGCTTGCTTAGTTGCTCGCTCTTTTGCTATGCCTATGCTGCGATACCTACCACTTGCTTATCATGCCTCCATATTGTTGAACCAAGCCTCTAACCCACCTTGTCCTAGCAAACCGTTGTTTGGCTATGTTACCGCTTTGCTCAGCCCCTCTTATAGCGTTGTTAGTTGCAGGTGAAGATTGAAGTTTGTCCCTTGTTGGAACATGGAGATGTTGTTCCTTGTTTGGAACATGTTTACTTGTTGGGATATCACAATATATCTTATGTAATTAATGCATCTATATACTTGGTAAAGGGTGGAAAGCTCGGCCTTATGCCTGGTGTTTTGTTCCACTCTTGCCGCCCTAGTTTCCGTCATATCGGTGTTATGTTCCCGGATTTTGCGTTCCTTATGTGGTTGGGTAATAATGGGAACCCCTTGATAGTTTGCCTTGATTAAAGCTTTTCCAGCAATGCCCAACATTGGTCTTACCATTCGCCACCTAGCCTTCTCTTTTCCCTTGGGGGTCGCGCGCCCAAGGGTCATCATTATTTTACCCTCCCGGGCCAGTGCTCCTCTGAGTGTTGGTCCAACCGAGTGATGTCCGGGGCTACCAGGGGAAACTCTGGGCTGGCCTACCTGACGTCTTGCTCATCTGGTGTGCCCTGAGAATGAGATATGTGCAGCTCCTATCAGGATTTGTCGGCACATCTGGGTTGTGTTGCTGGATTTGTTTTAACTTGTCGAAGTGTCTTGTTGTACCGGGATACCGAGTCTGATCGGAATGTCTCGGGAGGAGGTCTATTCCTTCGTTGACCGTGAGAGCTTGTCATGGGCTAAGTTGGGACACCCCTATAGGGATTTGAACTTTTGAAAGCCGTTCCCGCGGTTATGGGCAGATGGGAATTTGTTAATGTCCGGTTGTAGAAAACCTGAACTTGACCTTAATTAAAATGAATCAACAACGTGTGTTACCGTGATGGTCTCTTTCCAGCGGAGTCCGGGAAGTGAACACGGTGTTGGAGTTATGTTTGACGTAGGTTGTTATAGGATCACTTCTTGATCATACTTTTAACGACCGTGCTTTGCCTTCTCTTCTCGCTCTCATTTGCGTATGCTAGCCACCATATATGCTAGTCACTTGCTGCAGCTCCACCTCTTAACTTTTTACCTTACCCATAAGCTTAAATATTCTTGATCGCGAGGGTGCGAGATTGCTGAGTCCCTGTGGCTCACAGATACTTCCAAAACCAGTTTGTAGGTGCCGATGTTATAGAGTAGGTGACGCAACCAAGCTCAAGGAGGAGCTCGATGAAGATCTTGTCCTTCGTGTTGTTTCATTCTAGTTGATCAGTAGTGGAGTCCAGTTGGGGTCGATCGGGGACCTTTGTCGCATTTGGGGATCTTCTTTTATTTTGGTTCCGTAGTCGGACCTTGGGTGTATTTGGATGATGTTATGCTTTATTCATGTAATTGTTTGAAGTGGCGATTGTAAGCCAACTATGTATCTTTTCCCCTATTGTATTACATGGGTTGTTTGCGAAGATTACCTCACTTGCGACATTGCTTTCAATGCGGTTATGCCTCTAAGTCGTGCTTCGACATGTGGGAGATATAGCCGCATCGAGGGTGTTTCTCTGATACCAACTTGTAACACCCTCGATGCGACTATAGCTCCCATGTGTCGAGGCACGACTTAGAGGCATAATCGCATTGAAGGCATATGTCGCAAGTCAGGCAATCATCACAAACATCCCATGTAATATAGATAATAAAAAGGGATAACATAGTTGGCTTACACTCGCCACGTCAATCAAGTACATAAATAACATACATCATCCAAACACTCATGGCCCGACTACGACGCCAAAATAAAAGATAACCCAACATGTGACATGGTCCCGATCACCCCCAACAGGGCGCCACTACTGATCATCAGGAAAGGAAACATAATAACGTTGAGAGTCCTCGTCGAACTCCCACTTGAGCTCGAGTGGGTCACCTAGAGCGGAATCATCAGGCCCTGCATCTGCTGTAATAGTAATCTATGAGCCACAGGGACTCAGCAATCTTGCACCCTCACGATCAAGACTATTTAAGCTTATAGGTAAGGCAAGGTAAAAATATATGTGGAGCTGCAGCAAGCGACTAGCAAATATGGTGGCTAACTTATTCGCAAAAGAGAGCGAGAAGAGGAGGCAAAGCGCGAGCGAGAAACTAGAGAACAACCTGCGCAAGCATTACTCCAACACCGTGTCCACTTCCCGGACTCCGCCGAGAAGAGGCCATCACGGTAACACACTCAGTTGATTCATTTTAATTTAGTTAAGGTTCAAGTTGTCTACAACCGGACATTAACAAATTCCCATCTGCCCATAACCGCGGGCACGGCTTTCGAAAGTTCAATCCCTGTAGGGGAGTCCCAACTTAGCCCATGACAAGCTCTCACGGTCAACGAAGGAATAGACCTCCTCCCAAGACGTTCCGATCAGACTCAGTATCTCGGTTCTTCAAGACACTTCGACAGGTTAAAACAAGACAAGCAACACCGCCTGAATGTGCCGACAAATCCCGATAGGAGCTGCACATTTATCGTTCTCAAGGCACACCGGATGAGCAAGACGTTGGGTAGGCCAGCCTAGAGTTGCCCCTGGTAGCCCCGGACATCGCTCGGTTGGACCAACACTCAGAGGAGCACTAGCCCGGGGGGGCTAAAATAAGATGACCCTCGGGCTCCGGAAACCCAAGGGAAAAAGAGGCTAGGTGGCAAATGGTAAAACCAAGGTTGGGCATTGGTGGAAAAGCTTTAATCAAGGCGAACTATCAAGGGGTTCCTATTATAACCCAACCGCGTGAGGAACGCAAAATCCGGGAACATAACACTGATATGACGGAAACTAGGGCGGCAAGAGTGGAACAAAACACTAGGCGAGAGGCCGAGCCTTCCACCCTTTACCAAGTATATAGATGCATTAAAATAACAAGATAATATAATGATATCCCAACAAGTAAATAAATGTTCCAACAAGGAGCAGTCTCCAATCTTCACCTGCAACTAGCAACGCTATAAGAGGGGCTGAGCAAAGCGGTAACATAGCCAAACAACGGTTTGCTAGGATATGGTGGGTTAGAGGTTTGACATGCCAATTATGGAGGCTTGAAAGCAAAAGGTAGGCATCATAGCATTGGCATAGCAAAAGAGCGAGAAATCTAGCATAGCAAAGATAGTAGTGATTTCGAGGGTATGATCATCTTGCCTGCAAAGTTGTCAGAGTTGACTGGATCCTCGAAAGCAAACTCAACGGGCTCCTCGTTAGCGAACTTGTCTCCCGGCTCTACCCAAACAAGACAAACAAGCAACAAGGACACAATCAACCACGTGCAAGGATCAAACAATATGATGCAAACATGGTATGCTATGCGGGATGCGATGCGGGATGCATATGCAAGATGTGACAAGGAATGCATGAACCTGGCCTCAACTTGGAAATCCAAGTGTGCCACTGGAAAGATGAGATGAAATCACTTGAAGACAATATAAAGAACGCCGAAATTGGAGTTACGGTTTGGAAATGGCGAGCAAAACAAATATGACACCGGTCTGCGATTTACAACAAGTAGCCATCTAAATGCAATGAGATGAACATGCTACAACATCCAAACATGACAACAAAATACATGGCAGGGATGCACTCAAGATGCTTAACAAAAGTCTAGCACTGAGCTACGGCCAATTCATCCATTAACAGGTTCAAACAAGCATGGCAAAAATGCATATGACAAACAGATCTCAGACTTAGTGAAATTAACACTTGTATGGAATTTCAGATCAGGTAGCCCTCTTCGGAGCAACAAAACTACATGCTACAGGAGCTGAACATGGCAAAGTAAAGCATGGCATGGAGCTACTCAAAGAGCTTAACAAAAGTCCCTTAGTGACCTTGAGCCAAAAGGGATCAGAAAATACAATTGCAAGCATGTGAACATGGCAAAGACATAATCAGTTCTCAGACTTAGTGAAACTGGAGCATGCTGAAAACAGATATCAAGTAGGCATGTTTACGAGCTCGATGCACTCACTACGGAGCAAGACATGACAATCTAAGCATACATCTATCAAGAACACACAAAATGCAAGCTAGACATGGCAAGAACAATAGCATAGCATGCACAGATCAACTACAACATCATCGGCAAAATTGCAAACAAGTTGACAATCTGCCCAGATTCACAAAGTAGCAAAAGTAGAGCTCGATTGACTCAAGCTAGGGTGCTCCATAAGATCATACCATGTTCATGTGTTGGTTGTTTACTATGTTGTGTGCTTCTTTTCCGGTGTTTGCTTCTTCGAGTTGGTTCCGATAACGTCGCGTTGTGAGGACCCGTTCGTCTACGTTCCGTTTGTCTTCTTCATGGACTCGTTCTTCTTCCTTGCGGGATTTCAGGCAAGATGATCATACCCTCGAAATCACTTCTATCTTTGCTTGCTTAGTTTCTCGCTCTTTTGCTATGCCTATGCTGCGATACCTACCACTTGCTTATCATGCCTCCATATTGTTGAACCAAGCCTCTAACCCACCTTGTCCTAGCAAACCGTTGTTTGGCTATGTTACCGCTTTGCTCAGCCCCTCTTATAGCGTTGTTAGTTGCAGGTGAAGATTGAAGTTTGTTCCTTGTTGGAACATGGAGATGTTGTTCCTTGTTTGGAACATGTTTACTTGTTGGGATATCACAATATATCCTATTTAATTAATGCATCTATATACTTGGTAAAGGGTGGAAGGCTCGGCCTTATGCCTGTGTTTTGTTCCACTCTTGCCGCCCTAGTTTCCGTCATATCGGTGTTATGTTCCCGGATTTTGCGTTCCTTACGCGGGTGGGTAAAAATGGGAACCCCTTGATGGTTCGCCTTGATTAAAGCTTTTCCAGCAATGCCCAACATTGGTCTTACCATTCGCCACCTAGCCTTTTCTTTTCCCTTGGGGGTTGCGCGCCCAAGGGTCATCATTATTTTACCATTCGCCCGGGCCGATTCTTGTGCCACATCATATTGCTACGTCGGATGCCTACGTGGCCCGGGGAGGCTGCTAGTGACCAAAACAAAACAATTGGAATATTTTGGTCGTAAACGTCTACGACCTTCTCATAGAGAAGGTCGTTAATTTCAGTTTACGACCGCCAGCTTTTGACCTTCGGTTTTTGGTCAAAA
Organism: Triticum dicoccoides; assembly: GCF_002162155.2. Taxonomy (NCBI): domain Eukaryota; kingdom Viridiplantae; phylum Streptophyta; class Magnoliopsida; order Poales; family Poaceae; genus Triticum; species Triticum dicoccoides. Next base: position 75,615,601 of record NC_041382.1, on the reverse strand, counting down.
AAAGGTCGCAATTAAAAAACTATGACCATTCAGTGACCGGTAGTCAAGGTCACAAGTTGACATATTTCTTGCAGTGAAGTGTTTCGGGCATCACCGGTAATGTACCAGGACCACCGCAGGGTTCCGGGGGTCCACCGGGAGGGGCCACCAGCCCCATAGGCTTGCATGGGCCAAGAGTGGGAAGGGACCAGCCCCTGAGTGGGCTGGTGCGCCTCCCACCAGGGCCCAAGGAGCAGCTAGGAGGAGAAGGGGGAAATCCTAGGTGCAGATGGGCCTAAGGCCCACCCTAGGGCGCGCCCCCTCTCCCCCTCTTGGCCGTCCCCTCCATCCCATCTAGGGTTGCCGCCCCCCTAGGGGTGGGAACCCTAGAGGGGGCACACCCTTCTCCCCTCCTCCTATAAATAGTGGAGGTTTTGGGGATGCCAAGGACATGGATCTCTCTCTCTCTCT
>NC_041382.1:75584975-75614760 GCF_002162155.2 Triticum dicoccoides | reverse complement strand
CAGCCCTACCTCTCTACATCCTCGTTCTCCGTAGTGCTTGGCGAAGCCCTGCTGGAAACCACGCAGCTGCACCACCACCACACCGTCGTGCTGCTGCTGGAGTTGTCTTACCCAACCTCTCCCTCCTCCTTGCTGGATCAAGGCGCGGGAGACGTCACCGGGCTGCACGTGTGTTGAACGCGGAGACGCCGTTGTTCGGCGCTTAGATCGAAATCAACCGCGATCTGAATCGCTGCGTGTACGACTCCTCCAACTGCGTTCTTGCAATGCTCCGCATCGCGATCTTCAAGGGTATGAAGATGCACTCCCCTCTCTCTTGTTGCTAGTTTCTCCATAGATTGATCTTGGTGATGCGTAGAAAATTTTAAATTCTGCAATGATCCCCAACAGTGGCATCATGAGCTAGGTCTATGCATAGTTTCTATGGACAAGTAGAACACAAGATGTTGTGGGCGTCGATTTTGTCAATTTACTTGCCGTTACTAGTCTTATCTTGATTCAGCAGCATCGTGGGATGAAGCGGCCCGGACCGACCTTACACGTACGCTTATGTGAGACCATTGTTGAGGAAATCGTTAACTGGTAGCTGCTCGGTCGGCTGGTGAGGAGGGGATTAATAGGCTAATCGGCAAGTTAATCGGCCATTTAATCAATTAATCGGATGATTTATCGGGTAATCAGCTACTCGGGGACCCTATGAGTAGGGATTAATCGGCAAGTTAACTGGTTAATCGGATGAATTCTTGAACAAGGTGAGACTGGTTCCACCGACTAACATGCACTAGTTGCATAAGGTGGCTAGCGGGTGTCTGTCTCTCCCACTTTAGTCGGATCGGATTCGATGAAAAGGGTCCTTATGAAGGGTAAATAGAAATTGGCATATCACGTTGTGGTTTTGGCGTAGGTAAGAAACGTTCTTGCTAGAAATCTATAGCAGCCACGTAAAAAAACTTGCAACAACAATTAGAGGACGTCTAACTTGTTCTTGCAGCATATGCCGTGTGATGTGATATGGCCAAAAGGATGTGATGAATGATATATGTGATGTATGAGGTTGATCATGTTCTTGTAATAGGAATCACGACTTACATGTCGATGAGTATGACAACCGGCAGGAGCCATAGGAGTTGTCTTATTATATGACCTGTGTGTCAATGAAAACGCCATGTAATTACTTTACTTTATGTGACAGCCTGATTTTTGGCCCTTTCTTTTTCTTCTGTTTTTCTGAGGTTTTTGCTTGAGTTTCCTTTTTCCGTGGCTACGTGGTCTGGAAACTGAAGAAGATACCATCTTCTTTGCTTCCAGAGGGGCTTGTCATACCCAAATCCTTCCCTAGACCCTATCATTTTCATCCTAGCCCAAATCCCAATATTCTTTTCATTGGGAATATTCCTTTTCTATTAAAGGAATGACTCAAATTGCCCTAGGTTGTGAAGCAACCTTTATTTCCATCACTCCTAAAATTCCCAAATAATTCTCATAAATTGTTTGGGTCATATCTTTCTCAAATATGGCAAAATATTTCATTTGTCATGTTTATCATCATGCTCAAATAATTCATTTCCTATTCTTCCCTAAATGACACATTGTGAAGCAAGTGCTATTTTAATTTTCCCAATTGACCTCAAACTCCTTGGACACCTTTTCCTGTCCATATCATTGCCACATGCCAAAATGCAACCTCATTTGCCTAGTAATTATTTAATTATGATTTTCCAAAGTTTCTATCCAGAAAGAAGCTTTGTCAAGGCACTACAAAAAAAAGACACATCCGTGACATTTTGGGCCGAACGAATTTTTTTCCTGTCATACATATGACACTTCTATGACTATAATTGTGACAAAACCCGGTATCATCATAGATGTGGTGGGCTCCTATTTCTATGGCGAAAAATCATGACAGAAAATGGGCTTTTCGTCCTGGGCGGGCCGGAGACGCAGCTGCATGACATTCTTTGGGCCGTCCATGACGGAAAAAACCGTGGTAGAAGCGAGGGCGAGGAAAATTTCAGGGAGTTCCCGGTTATGGTGGGAGGTCGGGGGCCGAGCGATGCGCACTTCTCTCGTACACATACGCACGTGTGTGCAAGGCGTTGGCTCTAACTGAACCCGAGCGAGGCGTGGGGATCTAACTGAACCCGAGCGATTTCACTGCAGGCTACACATTACTGAACCCGAGCGATCGATCGATGGCTGTTAACTGAACCCGATCGAGCGATTCCTTCGCTACTACTGCTAACTGAAGCCGATCGATACTGCCTCTGGATGAACAGTGAGCATTGCGAGGGGGGGTTGGATGAATAGTTCTCGGTGGGGGTGGATGAACAGGACCCCGTGGTGTTGCCTCTGGATGAAGAGGACCCCGATCGATCGAGCCGGTTGGGGCTGGATGAACAGGACCCCGTGGAGGGCTAGATGAACAGGACCACGCTGTGGAGGGCAGGATGAACAGTAGCCCGTGAAGGGGTGGTTGAATAGGAGCCTATGGAGAGGGCTGGTTGAACAGTAGCCGGTGGAGTAGCGTGTGGTGGAGGCTGGATGAACAGGAGCCCGTGGATGAACAGTCGCAGGTGGAGGCTGGAGGAGGTCGACGGTGGATGAACAGTAGCTCGTGGAGGCTGGAGGGGGTCAACGGTGGAGATGAACAGTATCCTGTGGAGTCCCGTTTTGCGGTACGCCTCACCCCTCCCGATGAACATGACCCCCGTTTCGACCGTAGCGCTCCAACACAAGTTCGTTTCGTCCGTTTTGCAGTACGCCACACCCCTCCCGATCAATAGGACCCCCGTTTCGACCGTAGGAGGTCCGTTTCCTCCGTTTTGCGGTACGCCAGACCCCTCCCGATCAACAGGATCCCGTTTCGAACGTGGCCAGTCGAACACAAGGTCGTTTCCTCCGTTCTGTGGTACGCCAGGCCTCGTTTCCATCGCCTGTTCCGTCCAAGCCCTCCCGATGAACACGACCACGCATTCCCTTGCCTCCCCATGAACACGACGCATTCCGTTACCTCCCCATGAACACGAGCATTCCGTTGCCTCCCCATGAACACGACGCATTCCGTTGCCTCCCAATGTACACGACGACGACACTGTTTCTCCGTTCCGACCCAGCCATGTAGACGAGCCCTGGCCGTACGTATGCGCGAGTAGGCGTTCGAGACCCCGCCCGTATGTACACATACATGGCCGTATTTTTTTTCACCCTGGCCGCTGTATGTATGTGTACATGCTACATGCGCGCCTCTACTACGACATGTGCGCGCCTCTACATCGACAAGTATATATGTACGTACACATTCGCGACCAGAATGACAACGCTACGTACGCTTCGACTAGGTGGGTCCCGACTGTCAGGCACTTCCTTGCGTGCGAAGATGTAGCTGGTGGGTCCTAGCAGTCAGTGGCAAACGTTTTTTTCGCAAAATATGGTGGCCCGTCCGGTGGGTCCCTGCTGTCAGGTGGAGGAATAATTATTTTGTGCGTAATAAGGAGGCACTTCCTTGCTGTGACCGTGGACCCAGCTTTCAGCGTCTCCACGCACAGTACTCTTCTGATGGAAGTCGGTCGTTGACCACATTGACCACGCCGCGCCGAGAGCACCTCGGCGGTGGGCGACGGCGAGGCCTAGGAAGTGGAAGACGTGGAGCCGGGGAAGACGCGACAGTGGAAGCCCGCGCGGAGAGGAGTACGAGGGTTCACTGGTTCGGCTGTGGTGTGAGGTTGCCGTCGCCGCAGGGCCTGGCCAGCGGTGGGAATAGTAGGGGGCGGTGAGGCCTCTGCGGCAGCACAGCCGGCCACGGGAGGCAGGAGCATGCGGCACGACTGGTGCTGCTTTGGGCGGCTGGAGCAAGAAGACCAGAGGTTGAAGAAGCACTACGGCCGTTGGATGGACATCATACGGTCACTGGAGCTAGAATCGTTCATATTGACTAAGTTTACAAAGCCCTTCATCCCCGTCAACTTAGTAGGCCCACAAGTCAGCCTCCCACCAAGGTGGGTCCTAGCTAGCCAGGGGAGTATTCATTTTTTTGTGTGTAATAAGGAGGCACTTCCGGTGGGTCCGAGCTGACAGCGGGGGGAACGTTTTTTTCACAAAATACGGTGGCCCGTCCGGTGGGTCCCAGCAGTCAGGGGGAAACGATTTTTTCGCAAAATACTGGTGGCCTGTCCGGTGGGTCCCCGCTGTTAGGTGGAGGAATAATTATTTTCCGTGTAATAAGGAGGCACTTCCTTGCGGCTGCCGTGGACCCAGCTGCCAGCCTCTCCACCTATAGTACTCTTCCGATGGAAGTCGGTCGTTGACCACATTGACCACGCCGCGCCGAGAGCACCACGGTGGTGGACGACGGCGAGGCATAGGAAGGGGATGACGCGGAGCCGGGGAAGACGCGGCGGTGGATGCCCATGCGGAGAGGAGTACGAGCATTCACCGGCTTGGCTGCGGTGTGAGGCTGCCGTCGCCGCAGAATAACAGGGGGTGTGGGTGAGTAGAGGGATGCCCTGGCCAGCGGTGGGAGTAGTAGGGGCGCCGAGGCCTGCGCGGCAGCACAGTCGGCCACGGGAGGCGGGAGTATGCGCTCCCGCCGGCGCTGCTTTGGCGGCTGGAGCAAGAAGATCAGAGATTGAAGAAACACGACAGCCGTTGGATTGACATCCAACGGTTACGTCTGCTAGAATCGTTTGTTGACGTATATAATAACTAAAAAAATATTGCACACGCGTCAACTAAATAGGCTCACAAGTCAGACCACTCCCTCTTTTTTTAATAATTTATATATAGCTCATGGCAACTTCTTATGCAATTTATTGCAGTCGTTTTTTGGTTGGCCAGGGCCAATTTCGCATATTTCTGTGGGTTCCAAACTATTTTTAATACTGAAATGTATAGCCAGATTTAAAGTACTTTGAAGATATATTTAAATTAGGTTAATGCCTAGTGAAATAGGAATCTGAAAATGTAATAAAATTCAGAAATTATAAAGTAATTGCCAATTTGTCATCTGTTTTTATATTTATAACCCATTTCATATTACTTTCAAGATTTGCAGGCATCTCGAAAGAGTTGCAGCCCATCAGGGCGTAGAAAAATAAGTAGGCCTGGATTGGGTATTCTTAAAAAAATAAACTGGGCTCATTTTCACAAAGAAAAAATAGCTGGGCTGGTCATATGGTGAACATAAAATATAAGCCTGGGCTAGACGGGCCACAGCCCAGTTCAAACCCTGCTCCGTCTCAACAATACCAAACAAAAAAAATACTGCTCGAGTAGCTACGTCCCAGGTGTCAGCCGATCTTGTGCTGTTCTCTTGTCTATTGACTATATACGCTTACAATGTCGTGGGTCCCAGATGTCAGGAAAACACTAGGAGGAAGCATTTTATTTTTCCATACGCTGACGTGGTGGGTGAAGGAAATATGCCCTAGAGGCAATAATAAAGTTATTATTTATTTCCTTATATCATGATAAAAGTTTATTATTCATGCTAGAATTGTATTAACCGGAAACATAATACATGTGTGAATACATAGACAAACAGAGTGTCACTAGTATGCCTCTACTTGACTAGCTCGTTAATCAAAGATGGTTATGTTTCCTAACCATGGACAAAGAGTTGTCATTTGATTAACGAGATCACATCATTAGTTGAATGATCTGATTGACATGACCCATTCCATTAGCTTAGCACCCGATCGTTTAGTATGTTGCTATTGCTTTCTTCAAGACTTATACATGTTCCTTTGACTATGAGATTATGCAACTCCCGTTTGCCGGAGGAACACTTTGTGTGCTACCAAATGTCACAACGTAACTGGGTGATTATAAAGGAGCTCTACAGGTGTCTCCAAAGGTACATGTTGGGTTGGCGTATTTCGAGATTAGGATTTGTCACTCCAATTGTCGGAGAGGTATCTCTAGGCCCTCTCGGTAATGCACATCACTTAAGCCTTGCAAGCATTGCAACTAATGAGTTAGTTGCGGGATGATGTATTACGGAACGAGTAAAGAGACTTGCCGGTAACGAGATTGAACTAGGTATGGGACACCGACGATCGAATCTCGGGCAAGTAACATACCGATGACAAAGGGAACAACGTATGTTGTTATGCGGTCTGACCGATAAAAGATCTTCATAGAATATGTAGGAGCCAATATGAGCATCCAGGTTCCGCTATTGGTTATTGACCAGAGACGTGTCTCGGTCATGTCTACATTGTTCTCGAACCCGTAGGGTCCGCACGCTTAAGGTTACGACGACCGTTATATTATGAGTTTATGCATTTTGATGTACCGAAGGTTGTTCGGAGTCCCGGATGTGATCACGGACATGATGAGGAGTCTCGAAATGGTCGAGACATAAAGATTGATATATTGGACGCCTATGTTTGGATATGGAAGTGTTCCGGGTGAAATCGGGATTTTACCGGAGTACCGGGAGGTTACCGGAACCCCCAGGGAAGTATATGGGCCTTAGTGGGCCTTAGTGGAAGAGAGGAGAGGTGGCCAGAGATGGGCCGCGCGCCCCTCCCCCTTGGTACGAATAGGACAAGGAGAGGGGGCCGGCCCCCATTCCTCCTCTCTCTCCTCTTTTCCCCCCTCCGCGAATCCTATTCCAACTAGGAAAGGGGGGAGTCCTACTCTCGGAAGGAGTAGGACTCCTCCTGGCGCGCCACCTCTTGGCCGGCCAGCCCCCCCCTTTGAGCCTTTATATACGGAGGCACGGGGCACCCCTAGAGACATAAGTTGATCCACGTGATCATATTCTTAGCCGTGTGCGGTGCCCCCTTCGACCATAGTCCTCGATAATATTGTAGCAGTGCTTAGGCGAAGCCCTGTGACGGTAGTACATCAAGATCGTCACCACGCTGTCGTGCTGACGGAACTCTTCCCCGACACTTTGCTGGATCGGAGTCCAGGGATCGTCATCGAGCTGAACATGTGCTAGAACTTGGAGGTGCCGTAGTTTCGGTGCTTGATCGGTCGAGCCGTGGAGACGTACGACTACATCAACCAAGTTAACGCTTCCATTGTCGATCTACAAGGGTACGTAGATCACACTCTCCCCCTCTCGTTGCTATGCATCACCATGATCTTGCGTGTGCGTAGGAAATTTTTGAAATTACTACGAAACCCAACAGTGGTATCAGAGCCTAGGTTTTATGTGTTGATGTTATATGCACGAGTAGAACACAAGTGAGTTGTGGGCGATATAAGTCATACTGCTTACCAGCATGTCATACTTTGGTTCGGCGGTATTGTTGGACGAAGCGGCCCAGACCGACATTGCGCGTACGCTTACGCGAGACTGGTTCTCCCGACGTGCTTTGCACAAAGGTGGCTAGCGGTGACAGTTTCTCCAACTTTAGTTGAACCGAGTGTGGCTACGCCCGGTCCTTGCGAAGGTTAAAACAGCACCAACTTGACAAACTATCGTTGTGGTTTTGATGCGTAGGTAAGATTGGTTCTTGCTTAAGCTCGTAGCAGCCACGTAAAACTTGCAACAACAAAGTAGAGGACGTCTAACTTGTTTTTGCAGGGCATGTTGTGATGTGATATGGTCAAGACATGATGCTAAATTTTATTGTATGAGATGATCATGTTTTGTAACCGAGTTATCGGCAACTGGCAGGAGCCATATGGTTGTCGCTTTATTGTATGCAATGCAATCGCGCTGTAATGCTTTACTTTATCACTAAGAGGTAGCGATAGTCATGGAAGCATAAGATTGGCAAGACGACAACGATGCTACGATGGAGATCAAGGTGTCGCGCCGATGACGATGGTGATCACGACGGTGCTTCGAAGATGGAGATCACAAGCACAAGATGATGATGGCCATATCATATCACTTATATTGATTGCATGTGATGTTTATCTTTTATGCATCTTATCTTGCTTAGATTGACGGTAGCATTATAAGATGATCTCTCACTAATTATCAAGAAGTGTTCTCCCTGAGTATGCACCATTGCGAAAGTTCTTCGTGCTGAGACACCACGTGATGATCGGGTGTGATAGGCTCTACGTTCAAATACAACGGGTGCAAAACAGTTGCACACGCGGAATACTCAGATTATACTTGACGAGCCAAGCATATATAGATATGGCCTCAGAACACAGAGACCGAAAGGTCGAGCGTGAATCATATAGTAGATATGATCAACATAGTGATGTTCACCAATGAAACTACTCCATCTCACGTGATGATCGGACATGGTTTAGTTGATTTGGATCATGTGATCACTTAGAGGATTAGAGGGATGTCTATCTAAGTGGGAGTTCTTAAGTAATATGATTAATTGAACTTTAATTTATCATGAACTTAGTCCTGGTAGTATTAGCATATCTATGTTGTAGATCAATAGCTAGCGTTGTTGCTTTCATATGTTTATATGTTCCTAGAGAAAATTGTGTTGAAAGATGTTAGTAGCAATGATGCGGATTGGATCCGTGATCTGAGGTTTATCCTCATTGCTGCACAGAAGAATTATGTCCTTGATGCACCGCTAGGTGACAGACCTATTGCAGGAGCAGATGCAGACGTTATGAACATTTTGGCTAGCTCAATATGATGACTACTTGATAGTTTAGTGCACCATGCTTAACGGCTTAGAATCGGGACTTCAAAGACGTTTTGAACGTCATGGACCATATGAGATGTTCCAGGAGTTGAAGTTAATATTTCAAGCAAATACCCGAGTTGAGAGATACGAAGTCTCCAACAAGTTCTATAGCTAAAAGATGGAGGAGAATCGCTCAACTAGTGAGCATGTGCTCAGATTGTCTGGGTACTACAATTGCTTGAATCAAGTGGGAGTTAATCTTCTAGATAAAATAGTGATTGACAGAATTCTCTAGTCACCATCACCAAGTTAGTAGAACTTCGTGATGAACTATAATATGCAAGGGATAACGGAAACAACTCCCAAGCTCTTCGTGATGCGGAAATCAACGAAGGTAGAAATCAAGAAAAACATCAAGTGTTGATGGTTGACAAGACCACTAGTTTCAAGAAAAGGGCAAAGGGAAGAAGGGGAACTTCAAGAAGAACGGCAAGCAAGTTGCTGCTCAAGTGAAGAAGCCCAAGTCTGATCCTAAGCCTGAGACTAAGTGCTTCTACTGCAAAGGGACTGGTCACTGGAAGCAGAACTACCCCAAGTGATTGGCGGATAAGAAGGATGGCAAAGTGAACATAAGTATATTTGATATACATGTTATTGATGTGTACTTTACTAGTGTTTATAACAACCCCTCAGTGATAGATACTAGTTCAGTTGCTAAGATTAGTAACTCGAAATGGGAGTTGCAGAATAAACAGAGACTAGTTAAGGGTGAAGTGATGATGTGTGTTGGAAGTGGTTCCAAGATTGATATGATCATCATCGCACACTCCCTATACTTTTGGGATTAGTGTTGAACCTAAATAAGTGTTATTTGGTGTTTGCGTTGAGCATGAATATGATTTGATCATGTTTATTGTAATACGGTTATTCATTTAAGTAAGAGAATAAATTGTTGTTCTGTTTACATGAATAAAACCTTATATGGTTACACACCCAATGAAAATAGTTCGTTGGATCTCGATCGTAGTAATACACATAATCATAATATTGAAACCAAAAGATGCAAAGTTAATAATGATAGTGCAACTTATTTGTAGCATTGCCGTTTAGGTCATATTGTTGTAAAGCGCATGAAGAAACTCCATGCTGATGGGATTTTGGAATCACTTGATTATGAATCACTTGATGCTTGCGAACCATGCCTCATGGGCAAGATGACTAAGACTCCGTTCTACGGAGCGAGCAACTGACTTATTGGAAATAATACATACTGATGTATGCGGTCCGATGAGTGTTAAGGCTCACGGCAAGTATCATTATTTTCTGAACTTCACAGATGATTTGAGCAGATATGGGTATATCTACTTGATGAAACATAAGTCTGAAACATTTGAAAAGTTCAAAGAATTTCAGAGTGAAGTGGAAAATCATCGTGACAAGAAAATAAAGTTTCTACGATCTGATCGCGGAGACAAATATTTGAGTTACGAGTTTGGTCTTCAATTAAAACAATGTGGAATAGTTTCACACACTCATGCCACATGGAACACCACAGCATAATGGTGTGTCCGAATGTCATAACCGTACTTTATTGGATATAGTGCAACCTATGATGTCTCTTACCGATCTAAATCTGTTAAAAGGGCACCATCTAAATCTGTTAAAAGGGTTATGCATTAGAGACAGCTGGATTCACGTTAAAAGGGCACCATCTAAATCTGTTGAGACGACACCGAATCTCGTAGGTAAACCAGAGTGAGATCCGCACCATAGTGGTACGGTAATCCTGTTCTAGAAGTCATGTTACTAGACCATGACGAACTTGCGAACTATGAAGAAGCGATGGTGAGCCCAGATTCCGCAAAATGGCTTGAGGCCATGAAATCTGAGATGGGATCCTTGTATGAGCACAAAGTATGGACTTTGGTTGACTTGCCCGATGATCGGCAAGCCATAGAAAATAAATGGATCTTCAAGAGGAAGACGGATGCTGATAGTAGTGTTACTATCTACAAAGCTAGAATTGTCACAAAAGGTTTTCGACAAAGTTCAAGGTGTTGACTATGATGAGATTTTCTCACTCGTATTGATGCTTAAAAGTCTGTCCAAATCATGTTAGCAATTGCCGCATTTTATGAAATCTGGCAAATGGATAACAAAACTGCAATCCTTAATGGATTTCTTAAAGAAAGAGTTGTATATGATGCAACCAGAAGGTTTTGTCAATCCTAAAGGTGCTAACAAAATAAGCAAGCTCCAGCGATCCATATATGGACTGGTGCAAGCATCTCGGAGTTGGAATAAATGCTTTGATAGTATGATCAAAGCATATAGATTTATACATACTTGCGGTGAAGCCTGTATTTACAAGAAAGTGAGTGGGAGCACTACAACATTTCTGATAAGTATATGTGAATGACATATTGTTGATCGGAAATAATGTAGAATTATTCTGCAAAGCATAAAGGAGTGTTTGAAAGGAGTTTTTCAAAGAAAGACCTCGGTGAAGCTGCTTACATATTGAGCTTCAAGATCTATAGAGATAGATCAAGACGCTTGATAAGTTTTTTCAATGAGTACATATCTTGACAAGATTTTGAAGTAGTTCAAAATGGAACAGTCATAGAAAGGGTTCTTACCTGTGTTACAAGGTATGAAATTGAGTAAGACTCAAAGCCCGACCACGACAGAAGATAGAAAGAGAATGAAAGTCATTCCCTATGCCTCAGCCATATGTTCTATAGAGTATGCCATGCTGTGTACCAGATCTATTGTATACCCTACACTGATTTTGGCAAGGGAGTACAATAGTGATCTAGGAGTAGATCACTGGACAGCGGTCAAAATTATCCTTAGTGGAATAAGGATATGTTTCTCGATTATAGAGGTGACAAAAGGTTCGTCGTAAAGAGTTACATCGATGCAAGTTTTGACACTGATCTAGATAACTTTAAGTCTCAATCTGGATACATATTGAAAGTGGGAGCAATTATCTAGAGTAGCTCCGTGCAGAGCATTGTTGACATAGATATTTGCAAAATACATACGGATCTGAATATGGCAGACCCGTTGACTAAAATTCTCTCACAAGCAAAACATGATCACACCTTAGCACTCTTTGGGTGTTAATCACATAGCAATGTGAACTAGATTACTGAATCTAGTAAACCCTTTGGGTGTTGGTCACATGGCGATGTGAACTATGGGTGTTAATCACATGATGATGTGAACTATCGATGTTAATCACATGGTGATGTGATCTAGATTATTGACTCTAGTGCAAGTGGGAGACTGAAGGAAATATGCCCTAGAGGCAATAATAAAGTTATTATTTATTTCCTTATATCATGATAAAAGTTTATTATTCATGCTAGAATTGTATTAACCGGAAACATAATACATGTGTGAATACATAGACAAACAGAGTGTCACTAGTATGCCTCTACTTGACTAGCTCGTGAATCAAAGATGGTTATGTTTCCTAACAATGGACAAAGAGTTTTCATTTGATTAACGGGATCACATCATTAGTTGAATGATCTGATTGACATGACCCATTCCATTAGCTTAGCACCCGATCGTTTAGTATGTTGCTATTGCTTTCTTCATGACTTATACATGTTCCTATGACTATGAGATTATGCAACTCCCGTTTGCCGGAGGAACACTTTGTGTGCTACCAAACGTCACAACGTAACTGGGTGATTATAAAGGAGCTCTACAGGTGTCTCCAAAGGTACATGTTGGGTTGGCGTATTTCGAGATTAGGATTTGTCACTCCGATTGTGGGAGAGGTATCTCTGGGCCCTCTCGGTAATGCACATCACTTAAGCCTTGCAAGCATTGCAACTAATGAATTAGTTGCGGGATGATGTATTACAAAACGAGTAAAGAGACTTGCCGGTAACGAGATTGAACTAGGTATGGGACACCGATGATCGAATCTCGGGCAAGTAACATACCGATGACAAAGGGAACAACGTCTGTTGTTATGCGGTCTGACCGATAAAAGATCTTTGTAGAATATGTAGGAGCCAATATGAGCATCCAGGTTCCTCTATTGGTTATTGACCCGAGACGTGTCTCGGTCATGTCTACATTTTTCTCGAACCCGTAGGGTCCACACGCTTAAGGTTACGACGACAGTTATATTATGAGTTTATGCATTTTGATGTACCGAAGGTTGTTCGGAGTCCCGGATGTGATCACGGACATGACGAGGAGTCTCGAAATGGTCGAGACATAAAGATTGATATATTGGAAGCCTATGTTTCGATATCGGAAGTGTTCCGGGTGAAATCAGGATTTTACCAGAGTACCGGGAGGTTACCGGAACCCCCCGAGAAGTATATGGGCCTTAGTGGGCCTTAGTGGAAGAGAGGAGAGGTGGCCAGAGATGGGCCGCGCGCCCCTCCCCCCTTGGTCCGAATAGGACAAGGAGAGGGGGCCGTCCCCCCTTCCTCCTCTCTCTCCTCTTTTCCCCCCTCCGCGAATCCTATTCCAACTAGGAAAGGGGGGGAGTCCTACTCCCGGAAGGAGTAGGACTCCTCCTGGCGTGCCACCTCTTGGCCGGCCAGCCCCCCCTTTGAGCCTTTATATACGGAGGCACGGGGCACCCATAGAGACACAAGTTGATCCACGTGATCATATTCTTAGCCGTGTGCAGTGCCCCCTTCCACCATAGTCCTCGATAATATTGTAGTAGTGCTTAGGCGAAGCCCTGCGACGGTAGTACATCAAGATCGTCACCACGCCATCGTGCTGACGGAACTCTTCCCCGACACTTTGCTGGATCGGAGTCCGGGGATCGTCATCGAGCTGAACGTGTGCTAGAACTCGGAGGTGCCGTAGTTTCGGTGCTTGATCGGTCGAGCCGTGGAGACGTACGAGTACATCAACCAAGTTAACGCTTCCGTTGTCAATCTACAAGGGTACGTAGATCACACTCTCCCCCTCTCGTTGCTATGCATCACCATGATCTTGCGTGTGCGTAGGAAATTTTTTTAATTACTACGAAACCCAACAGTGGGCCCCTACTGTCATCCTCTCCACGTACTTCTGCCGATTCCTGTTGTTTGTTGACCATGTTGACAATGCGAGAGGGCGGCGTCGTGGCGAGCGCACCAAAGCGCGCGGAGGACGTCGGCGTTAAGGATTTAGGAGACGGTGGGGCGGCGATGCGTGTGCTGAGGCGCAGCCAGCCGTGGGAGGCGGAAGCAGGCGGCCCCACCGGCGCTGGTTTGGTTTTGGCGGCTGGAGGACAGGACTGAAGAAACACGACAGACTATAAAAGCAGCAGGAGTACTTAACAACCTTAACTGAAACCAGCAGGGGCGCTTAACAACAAAAGCTGAAAGCAGTATGAGTACTTATATAGGTTCAACCGTACAAAGCACACCTCGAACAGTGCTACTTTGCCTATAGTTAACCATGGGTGAGGCCGCCAAGCCCCAGGACAAGGCCCAGGCGCCACCCTGCGCATCCACAACCTTCTGAAAGCGGCTTCATCTCACAACATGGTCAATAAACAGGATATTCGCTTTAGAGCCATGGAAAAGCATGAACATAATCTTCTGTTCTATTCTCCAAGATGGACGGGCCTTCATTATTTGAGACCACCCATGAATAAGTATCTTTTCACCTCCAAGGGGAATTGAGTAGGTCGACATAAAAATCATGTTGTGACCAAGCGCAAGTCTGACCCGACCATGGTCAGGCATCTGTATAGGAACAATAGAACTCAACAGTTCCTGTTTCAAGAAGATCACACCTGTAAAACTGTGTATAAGCAATAGTTTATGAACAACATATATAACAGAAAACAGCTCGTACCATAAGTTTCTCGACACAGTTGGACCTGTTCAACGAGTGCAGCAGTGGCACACATATCCCACGTGGCCTTCCACCATTGAAACGCCCCACAAGGACCTCAAGACGATCAATAAAGTGTAGGAACATGTGGATGTCGATCCAGTCAACTTCAGTGCCATTAGTAACAGCCGAGTTATTACAAAGTAACAAATGGCCAGACTGCTTAACTCTGAAAAAACCTACACGTGCCACCAATTATAAGAAATATTAGTTAGAAGTAGCATCTTCGTGAGAGATTCGTTGCTACTTCTAAAGTTAAATTGTGATTAGTTAGATAGAATAGGTGGATTAAGAAGTAATCGAGGCAACAATCAAGAACTAGATACAAAACTAACATGGATGAACAATTGGAATGACTTCGGGGTGGGAGATCGCAGTGAAGATGAGACCAGGTTCTGCTATTTCCATCAACATTCGTGCGCCAACTTTCAGTCCGTAACACTTGAGAAAGTTTATCCAAGTTCGGCCATAAAAAAAGTAGCGATCTTCTTGGTTCATGAACCCAACTCGGAACTTATATCCATGGCTTGTCTTCACTATGACCATTAAACTAGTGTATTCAGTTATGGCAAGGCCGAGCATCTTGAGTACATGTGTTCTGGCAGAGCAAATAATACACTGCAGGAAAAATAATATGAGAACACAACATGTTCAAAAAAACCCCACCCTCCCGGATAGAAAAGAGGATTCTAGGAACATACTGTGCGCGTTTCAAAATGCTGTGTTAGGATGAGAAGGAACAAGTGTGGCATCTCGCCGAGGGTGCAGAAACCTGTAGGGTACTCGCACTTTTGGGCACTGCAAATGAAACACACTAGATTCAGTAGGAAAAAAATGCATCAACGGCGGCGGCTACCATCCTAGGATTACCTGCGACCAAGGGACTTGGGTTTATCAGGGATGGATGAAGAATTTGTAACTGGCTCTCCATGTGAAAACCCTATGCAATCGCCGAGAGGGGGTTTTCTCTGAACAAGCAGACGAGGGAGAAGGGGATTCAGGCCCAGTGAAATATTGTCGCTTCGTCCGTCCAGCTTACTGCTAAAGCTGGAGAGGGGGGGGGGTTGTGATTTGACAGCTCATTGGGCATTACTGTGGCGCTACGACCGGGGTGTGTCTACCGTGAAGTTGTGCACTCTAATTTGTGCATATGGCACGTGGACCCCGTTGCCGGTTACCCCACATATCAGCGAAAGGAAGTAGAAAGACATGAGTAACTAGTTACACATAAATATTTTTTTTAACAGAGAGATACTCCGTCTGTAAAGAAATATACAAATCTTTTATATCACAGGCTCACCTTGCCGAGAAATATACTCCCTCTGCAACGCACATGCATTATGGGGGTTCAGCTGAGAATAAAATACTCAGATTTTTTTGACGGATAAAAGCTGCTTTATTGAAGATTAACAGTCATAGGTATACAAATAATTTCGGGGGTTCCTGTGAGCCAAAGATGGCGTCCACAGGGCAAAGAAGTAGCAGCTTTTGCGAGCACATGCGCTTCAACATTACACTCGCGTTTTTCATGTATGATCTCCATGGTTTGGAACATATTCTTCTTCATCTTGATCTCGTCCATAATAACTTTGCTGGGCCCCAAGTATGCCTCTCCGATATGCTTGACAGTTGCTGAACAATCGGTGCTAATCTGAACTTGTTGCAGGTTTAAGTCAAGAGCCAGAGATAGCCCCTCGCAACATGCCATTGCCTCTAGGATCTCTGGATCAGTAACACTTTTGCACACCAGTGCCGATGCTCCAAGGAAGAAGCATGTATGATCCCGGCTCACAACTGCCAGGGCTCCCTGAGGGAGGCCTGGATTAGGGGGTCTCCGGACAGCTGGACTATATCCTTTGGCCGGACTGTTAGACTATGAAGACTCAATATTGAAGACTTCTTCTCGTGTCCGGATGGGACTCTACTTGGCGTGGAAGGCAAGCTAGGAAATACAGATATGTATATCTCCTCATTTGTAACCGACCTTGTGTAACCATAGCTCCCTCTGGTATCTATATAAACCGGAGGGTTTTAGTCCGTAGGACAACATACAATCATACCATAGGCTAGCTTCTAGGGTTTAGCCTCTCCGATCTCGTGGTAGATCAACTCTTGTAATACTCATATCATCAAGAATAAATCAAGAAGGACGTAGGGTTTTACCTCCATCAAGAGGGCCCGAACCTGGGTAAAACATTGTGTCCCCTGCCTCCTGTTACCATCCGCCTTAGACGCACAATTTGGGACCCCCTACCCGAGATCCGCCGGTTTTGACACCGACATTGGTGCTTTCATTGAGAGTTCCTCTGTGTCGTTGCCGTTAGGCTTGATGGCTCCTACGATCATCGATAGCGATGCAGTCCAGGGTGAGACTTTTCTCCCCGGACAGATCTTTGTGTTCGGCGGCTTCGCACTGCGGGCCAACTCGCTTGGCCATCCGGAGCAGATCGAAAGTTATGCCCCTGGCCACCAGGTCAGGTTTGGAAGCTTAAACTACACGGCTGATATCCGCGGAGACTTGATCTTCGACGGATTTGAGCCCCTGCCTTGTGCGCCACGCGGTCCCGATGAGTATGATTTAGCTCTACCATCGGACCTTATTCATAAGATCACACCGGCAGCCGCTCCGACCCTCAATTCGGGGCCAGTTTCGCCATCCGTGGATGGGTGGATAGACCCCGTCACGGAGGCCATATCCTCTGCGGTGATCCAGCCGAATATCGGCCTTACCCTTCACAAGAGCCGTGTTGCCAAACTACCGGATCCTTCTCCGGCCACGGACGCTGAACCGCCTGCGCCCGTTCCTGTCAAATCCGATTGTGCGCCGATCATGGAGTTTACCTCCGCGGATATTTTTCAGCACTCGCCCTTCGGCGACATACTGAACTCATTAAGGTCTCTTTCCTTGTCAGAAGGATCCTGGCCGAACTACGTCCGGCAGGATGGGGATGCGGATGACGAAGAAATTCGCCACCCACCCACCACCCACTTAGTAGCCATTGTCGATGACTTAACCGACATGCTCGACTTCGACTCCGAAGACATCGACGGTATGGACGACGATGCGGGAGTCGAAGAGGAACCACTGCCCACAGGGCACTGGACAGCCACCTCATCATATGATATATACATGGTGGACACACCCAAAGAAGGCAATGGCGACGAGACAACGGAGGATGACCCCTCCAAGAAGCAACCCAAGCGCCGGCGTCAGCGGCGCTGCTCTAAGTCCCGCCAAGGCAAAAGTGGTGATACCGGCACCGGAGATAATAGCACTCCGGACAGTGCCGAAGACAACAACAATCCCCTCCAGCAAGATTTAGAGCAGGAGGATGGAGGAGCCAGCCCTCCCGAGAGAGCGCCAGATGGAGAGGCGGAGGACGATAATTACATGCCCCCTCCGAAGACGAGGCAAGCCTCGGTGATGACGAATTCGCTGTGCCAGAGGATCCCGTCGAACAAGAGCGCTTCAAGTGCAGGCTTATAGCCACGTCAAATAGCCTTAAGAAAAAGCAGCAACAGCTTCAAGCTGATCAAGATCTGCTAGCTGACAGATGGACTGAAGTCCTGGCGGCTGAAGAGTATAAACTCGAACGCCCCTCCAAGAGTTACCCAAAATGCAGGTTGCTACCCCGACTGGAGGAGGAAGCACCAAAACCTACATCCCCGGCGTATGACGCGGCTGATCGGCCACCTCGTGGCCGCGACAGAGAGACATTCCAGCCAAAAGCTCAGCCCGCACCCCGATGTCATTCAAATAAAAAGGCATGGGGAAAGACGCCAGACCTGCGAGACATATTGGAGGACAAAGCAAAACATGCAAGATCGATCTACGGATCATAAGGGCGCGCCACTATGCGAGATGATAATCGTCACGCCGGATACAGTAAAAGTAATTCTGGCCGGGCCGAACACAGCGGGCAAGACTCATTCGAGCTGCGTCGCGATATAGCCTAGTACATAGGCGCCGCACATCCCTTATGCTTCACAGACGAAGTAATAGATCATCAAATCCCAGGTTTCAAACCCGTAAATATAGAATCATATGATGGCACAACAGATCCTGCGGTATGGATCGAGGATTTCCTCCTGCACATCCACATGGCCCGCGGTGATGAGCTACACGCCATCAAATACCTCCCACTCAAACTCAAAGGACCAGCTCGTCATTGGCTCAACAACTTGCCAGCAGAGTCCATTGGCTGTTGGAAAGATCTGGAAGCCGCATTCCTCGACAACTTTCAGGGCACTTACGTGCAACCACCAGATGCCGATGACTTGAGCCACATAATTCAGCAGCTAGAGGAATCGACCAGTCAATTCTGGACACGGTTCCTAACAAAGAAAAATCAAATCGTCAACTGTCCGGATGCAGAGGCCCTAGCAGCTTTCAAGCACAACATCCGCGACCAGTGGCTAGCCCGGCACCTTGGTCAGGAAAAGCCGAAATCTATGGCAGCCCTCACGATACTCATGACCCGCTTTTACGCGGGAGAAGATAGCTGGCTGGCTCGCAGTAATAACATATCAAAGAACCATGGTACTTCGGATACCAAGGACGGCAATGGCAGGTCACATTGCAACAAGCATAAGCGCCGCATTAACAGCGACAATACCGAGGATACGGCAGTCAATGCCGGATTTGAAGGCCCTAAGCCCGGTCAGCGGAAAAAGCCATTCAAAAGAAGCACTCCGGGCCCGTCCAGTTTGGACCGTATACTCGATCGCTCGTGTCAAATACATGGCACCCCCGACAAGCTAGCCAACCACACCAACATGGATTGTTGGGTGTTCAAGCAGGCCGGCAAATTAAATATAGAAAACAAAGATAAGGGGTCACATAGCGATGAAGAGGAGGAGCCCCGGCAGCCGAGCACCGGAGGACAGAAGAGGTTCCCCCCACAAGTGCGGACGGTGAACATGATATACGCAACCCACATCCCCAAGAGGGAGCGGAAGCATGCGCTCAGGGACGTATATGCGTTGGAGCCAGTCGCCCCCAAGTTCAACCCATGGTGCTCCTGTCCGATCACCTTCGATCGCAGGGACCACCCCACTAGTATCCTTCATGGCGGATTCACCACACTGGTCCTAGACCCAATCATTGACGGATTTCACCGCACTCGAGTCCTAATGGACGGTGGCAGCAGCCTGAACCTGCTCTATCAGGACATAGTGCGCAAAATGGGTATAGACCCCTCAAGGATCAAACCCACTAAAACGACCTTTAAAGGCGTCATACCAGGTGTAGAGGCCCATTGCACAGGCTCAGTCACACTGGATGTGGTCTTCGGATCTCCGGATAACTTCCGAAGCGAAGAGTTAATCTTCAACATAGTCCTGTTCCTCAGTGGCTACCATGCACTGCTCGGGCGAACCACATTTGCAAGATTCAATGCGGTACCACATTATGCATATCTCATGCTCAAGATGCCAGGACCTCGGGGGTCATCACAGTCAATGGAAACACAGAGCGCTCTCTCCGCATGGAGGAGCACACTGCGGCCCTCGCAGCAGAAGCGCAAAGCAGCCTCTTAAGGCAATCCACTAGTTCGGCGATTAAGGACCCGGTCAACTTCAAGCGCGCCCGAAGTAATCGGCAACTGGACCGCCTGGCATGTCCCGAGCTCGCATAGCAATGTGGCCCCCACCCCGGCCTCAGCCAAACGGCAAAATTCGTGCCACGCGTACATAATTACGCATTAAAAATACCATGGGCACAGGCGGGGAGGGGGGCACGACGGCGGCACGCCTCAAGTCACGGCTTAAACCGCACTAGGGGCTTCCCGCTTTGTTATTTTTCTCTTTCAGGACTTTAATCTCTGGAAACCCTGTCCGGCAGCGTGATTGTCGAACACATGATGCAGCAACCAAGGAGGCAGAAAGCTACGTGACACCACGAAACTCCCAGGTGGATTACGATAACGAGTGAAATATTTTTGTTAATACTATTCCTCAGCTTGCCCTTGGAAGGGACATGTCAAACAGTCCTACTTTTTGCTTCTCGCACTATTTGTATCATTCTGCTTTAATGCACCTTTTTGAATAAAAAAATGCATAGCATTAATACTATTATTGCATTCTTCCTTTATATATATATGTTCATTCATGACATCCAGCACCCGTACACTCTGGTACGGCCAATACGCTAGGGGCTTAAGCATACCCCATAATACAGCGTGAGAAGTCCGAACACTTTCGATAGTGCGGCACCCAGAACTTATAGCATTATATGCATTAGCTCCGAATCATGTCTTGGGTCAATAGTTGGGTTTGCCCGGCTCCCATGTTTTGGTACCTTACGTTCCGCTATATCAGCTAACGTAGCACTGGGAGAACTACTGCGATTGTGCCCCGATTCTGCTGGGCTAAGCACCTCAGTAGAGAAAGCTAAAACTGACTGTCATGATAAGGCGAGAGACTGGTCGTTGTTCGAGAGGTTTTGAGTCCCTAAAGGCTTATGCCGCTTAGAGCAAGGAGTCGGCCCTATCCGGCTTAAGGCGTGTATCGCGCCCCGAATTTGGCCTTCCGAATACTAGGGGCTTCGCCAAAATTTAAAACAATAGAATTCTATGGCTAAGTGAGAGTGATAACGCATTATAGTTTGATTGCCTTGTTCGTTGTGCTGAGCACCTCCCTCAAAGGGCCCAACAATGGGAACAAGAGTGCTCAGGTTTATCCCGAACACCCCAACACTCGTGGCGTGGGGGCAGAAGCCGACGACTAGCCGTCTCTCGGATTTGATAAATAGCCGAACAGAAGGTAATATTTTAAATTCAAACAAGCGTTGCATAGCGCATATGAACAAGTTTTCATAACTACAGGATTACACGAGCGAGTTTACTCGAATATTATATCTTTTGTACACTCGTCCGCTACGAGACGAGCACCCTTCAGGACACCCTCATAGTACATCTCGGGGTGGCGATGCTCCTTGCCCTCCGGCGGCCCTTCCTTAATCAGCTTCACGGCGTCCAGCTTGGCCCATTGCACCTTCAGACGGGCGAAAGCCTGGCGTGCACCTTCGATGCAGACGGACCGCTTGATGACTTCCAGCCGTGGGCAGGCATCCACAAGCCGCCTCACCAGGTCGAAGTAGCTGCTGGGAAGGGCGTCGCCAGGCCACATCCGGACTATAAAGCCCTTCATGTCCTATTCGGCCGCCTTGTGCAGCTCGACCAGTTGCTTCAGCTGGTCGCTCAGAGGCATCGGGTGTTCGGTCCCAGTATACTGAGACCAGAACAACTTCTTCGTTGAGCTTCCCTCCTCGGCCTGGTAAAACTGTGCGGCATCTGACACGCTGCGGGGCAAATCTGCGAATGCTCCTGGAGAGCTCTGGATTCGGGTAAGTAACAGGTAATTTACTTTCACATGCTTGCTTTGCATATAGAATGCCTTACCCGCCGCTATCTTCTTCAATGCATCAATATTCTGGAGGGCCTTTTGGGCTTCGGCCTTGGCACTCTTTGCGCTCTCGAGGGCCGCGGCAAGCTCAGACTCTCGCGTCTTCAAGTCAAGCTCCAATGCCTCGTGCTTCGTCACGAGAGCGTGGAGCTCTTGCTGCACCTCGCCCACCTGAGCCTCATGCCTTTCCCGTTCGGTGTGCTCCGTGGCTGCTTTGTTTTCGGCCTCGGATAGCACTTGCTTCAGGGTCGCCACCTCGGCCGTGGCCCCTGGAAAATTTATGATGATCCTGTCATTTTGCAATCGCATTCTTTTTATATATATCCATATACTAGGTACTACTTACCTTTGTTCTCCTCGAGCTGCCTCTTGGCAAGGCCGAGCTCGTCCTTGGACCCTTTAAGGTCCTGCTTCAGTGCGGCGACCTCCGCAGTCAGTGCGGCAGAGGCTAGTAGCAAGCCTGCATACGCATATTGACATACTTATATTAGACTCCTGCGATATTGTTTGATCCTCTGTTCGGTTTTTCTTTGTGAACACCGAACAGAGCACTAGGAGCTACTGTCTATGCGGTAATATTTTCCCCCATATTCCAAAAACTTACCTCAAAGCCTGTTAGAAGGCTGGCACAAGCTTCAGTCAATCCGCTCTTGGTGGATTGAACCATCTGGACCACCGCACTCATAATAGTGCGGTGCTCTTCGTCGATGGAAGCGCTGCGAAGCACTCCCAGCAGATTGTCCGGTGCCTCTGGATGGACAGAGGTCACCGGCACAGGCGTCTTGCCCCTTTTGGAAGGAGGCCGCCTGCCCGAGTCCGGAACCACTGGGGGTTCCGGCGCGGTGTTCGGCTGAGGGCCGAACTCGGAGCCCTCAGGAGCCTTGCTCCCTCTACCCCCGGAGTCCGGAAGGTCGCCTTGAGGTGCCTCTGGGACTGTCTCCCCTCGACCCGGTGCCTCTTGAGACAATACCTCGGCGTTGTCCGTAGGGCAAGGGGAGGTGGCGGTCGGAAGTGGATCACTATCCATATCCGACGAGCCGAGGAAGCCGTCCGACGATACGTCGATACGGGCTCGTGGCGGTTTGCATAGTCATAATTCGGCGTTAGGAGAGGCAGTGCGACAAAGGTATGCTATGAGTTACTCTGGCATCCGAATACTTACGACTTCGCCAGGGGCTTGGCCCTGAGCAGCCACTCGTCTTCGCCTTCGGCGACGGTGGTGGAGTAGTCCGGAAGGAGAGTCCTTCCCTTCTTCGACCCTTTGGCCTTCCCGGTTGGGACGGCCTTCCTTTTCTTGTCTCCCCTGACTGGAGGGGGAGCATCTTCATCTTCCTCCTCGTCTTCAGGGGAGGAGTGCGTCGCGGAGTTATCGGACGATGAGTCCGATAACACCTGGCGTCGGGAACTCTTTCGGGTTCCCTTGGCCTTCTTGGTCTTCTCCGGCACCTTGTAAGGAGCCGGAGTCAGCATCTCCGTCAGGAGAGCGTCCGCAGTGTCTTCGGGCAGAGGGGCCGGATAGTTAATCTGCCCCGATGTCTCCACCCAGTCCTGTCAAAGGCATGGAGCTCAGACCCCACACATGGTTAATCTAGGGGAAATAAATATCCTACCGGATGTATAGAACTCACTGAATGCACTCGGCGCTTCGCGCTTAGACCGCGGTCCTCGGTGAGAGAGGGAGGGACCTCGGCGCCCTTGAACAACACCTTCCATATGTCCTTGTGTGTCGTGTCGAAGAGCTCGCTCAGAGTCTGGTGCTGGGCCGGGCCGAACTCCCACAAGTTGAAGTCCCGTTGTTGGCACGGGAGGATCCGGCGGATGAGCATGACCTGGACTATGTTGACAAGCTTGAGCTTCTTGCCTGCCATATTCCGGATACATTTCTGGAGTCCGTCCACCTCTACCGATGAACCCCAGGACAGGCCCTTCTCTTTCCAGGAGGTGAGTCGCGTGGGGGTTTCGGATTGAAACTTGGGGGCAGCCACCCATTTGTCGTCGCGCGGCTCGGTGATGTAGAACCACGCCGATTGCCACCCCTTTATGGTCTCCACGAAGGAGCCTTCAAGCCATATAACGTTGGGCATCTTGCCCACCATGGCTCCGCCGCATTCTGCTTGTTGGCTGCCCACCACCTTCGGCTTGATATTGAAGGTCTTTAACCACAGGCCGAAGTGGGGCCGGATGCGGAGGAAAGCCTCACACACGATGATGAACGCTGAAATGTTGAGGACGAAGTTCGGGGCCAGATCATGGAAGTCCAGCCCGTAGTAGAACATGAGACCACGGACGAATGGATGGAGGGGAAACCCCAGTCCATGGAGGAAATGGTGGAGGAAGACTACCCTCTCGTGAGGTTCAGGGGTAGAAACAATCTGCCCCACAGCGGGCAGCCGATGTGCGATATCTGCGGCCAAGTATCCGGCTCCGCGCAGCTTCTTGATGTGTCCCTTCGTAACGGAGGAAGCCATCCATTTGCCTCCCGCTCCAGACATGATTGGATAAGGTTGAGGGGAAGGATGTGGGCTTGGGCTTTGGAGCTCGAGTGCGCAAGAGTAGATGAGCAAGGAGGAAGAAGGCATGGGTAGAAAGAGGTTAAACCTTGTCCCTTTATAAGGGCGGCTGAAACTATGCGCCCCCACTAGCCTGGTAAAACTCGCTTATCCCCCAAGCGCCATAATCGATGGTGCGGTTGGGTTACCCATTCCCGTATTGATGAGAATCCCATAATATGGGGGACATAATCTCTGCTTTGACAAGACATGTCAAAAAACTGCCTCGCGTTATGTGCGGGGCTAGTTAAAGGAAACGGTTCGAATAATCACCGGGCCATGGCATAATGTCATGTTGCCAACACGTGTCAGCAGATTAGATTTGTGGAAATATTATTCTCTCTATGGTGTTATGTGGAACTTATTTTACAAGGTCGGACACTATCCTTGTATTCAAATTCTTCCGTGGTGTATTCGGAGGAGGAACCCGCCTTGCAATGCCGAAGACAATACTGCGCGCCAGACTCGTCGTCATTGAAGCCTGGTTCAGGGGCTACTTAGGGAGTCCTGGATTAGGGGGTCTCTGGACAGGCGGACTATATCCTTTGGCCGGATTGTTAGACTATGAAGATACAAGATTGAAGACTTCGTCTCGTGTCCGGATGGGACTCTACTTGGCGTGGAAGGCAAGCTAGGCAATGCGGATATGTATATCTCCTCCTTTGTAACCGACCTTGTGTAACCCTAGTCCCCTCTGGTGTCTATATAAACCGGAGGGTTTTAGTCCGTAGGACAACATACAATCATATCATAGGCTAGCTTCTAGGGTTTAGCCTCTCCGATCTCGTGGTAGATCAACTCTTGCAATACTCATATCATCAAGAATAAATCAAGCAGGACGTAGGGTTTTACCTCCATCAAGAGGGCCCGAACCTGGGTAAAACATCGTGTCCCTTGCCTCCTGTTACCATCCACCTTAGATGCACAGTTCGGGACCCCCTACCCGAGATCCGCCGGTTTTGACACCGACACTCCCTTTCACCATTGCGAGATAACGCAGCATCAACATTCATCTTCGCCCAATCCACAGCAGGAGGAGGGTGCCACTTCTGCACTGAGCTAGTGCTTCTCGAAACCAGGTTCTGGACTTTGGGCCGCAGGCCGACCCTACATGTTTGGGGGGCCATGTGTTCTACCTCAGCGCTTTTCATATTGCAAGCGATCAGTATGACGCTGGTTTTAGATGCTGTCACAAGGCGAATACACAAAATTGAATAAAGCACGGCAGCTGGTGGAATGAAATCGAACGATAGTTCCTAACCATCAATCATAGTTGCAATTCTATCAACGATATACCATGTGATAAATAATACTATCGTACTACTTATACACACAGGACACTTGTTTCACCATGCTAGATTATTACATCAAAATCTCTCGGAGGATAGATCAGTTAGGCAGTTGCGTGCTGCTACTGAAGAATTTCAAAGTTGATTTGGACCAGCTCTCCTTGCCGAGAAAGTTCGATTTTGACATCATCCCCTACCACAAGATATGATTTAGATTTGAACCTTGACCATCCATTAGCATCAATCATTAGGCGACCATCCTTTGTACTTACGATATATTTAGCAGGTTCATTCACACCAAGGCTGCGCATGGTAAGAGAACTTGGCCGCGATCGCCCAGATTGTTGAACGTCTCCCTTGTTGCTCTAGGAATTCTTTGTTTGCAAACAAGAAGACATACCCAAACAGTTAGATGAACATAGTGAATCATGTGAAACAACATGGAAAGAAAAAAGAATGAAGCACTTAGGAGGCCAATGCTTACCAAGAAGGGGGACATGTCGGTTTTTGTAAGGACTTTGGTATATGAAGTGTGTTGGGGATATTACTACTGGGCGTAAACCGGCCTATCTGGGCCGGGTGAACTTCGTTAGTAGTTAAGTAAGTTAAAGCCCAAGAAGAAAGAGGAGGGCTCAAGGCCCATGGTCGGCTCAAGGCCTACAGCCGTAAACCGGCGGTAGTAGTTAACCTGTATTGTAAGTTAGGAATAAGAAGAGACCAAACCGGACACATCTATGAGCCGGTATTGGGACTCCGTAAGCCGACGAGAGTCACCCGTGTATATAAGGGGACGATCCGGCGGCGGTTCAAGGACAACACACAACAACTCGAGACATAGGCGAAGCTTGTTTGCTCCCTAGTCATCGAAACCCCATCAATTCCATCACAACTAGATATAGGCTTTTACCTTCATGGAAGGGGCCGAACTAGTATAAACTCTCTTGCGTCCTTGTGTCCGCTTTAACCCCTTCAAGCTAACCCGTCACGATGGCTCCACGACTAAATCCTTTCTCTAGGACATCTGCCGTGACAAAACCACGACAGTTGGCGCCCACCGTGGGGCTATCGCACGATGGTTTCCGGTTCTTGGAGGGCCACTTTGAAGGACTCGTGGGCTACGCTGTAGGCCGGATGACTAAGAGTCGTCGCGGCAAGCTCTACATCGATCATGCAGGCTGGGGCCCCGAGGCCGGCTCAATTGAGTACGGGTACCGGGTCCCCTTTGGTAGCATTCATGTTTTCATTGGCAAGATTGGTGAACCAGGCCCTGAGCCGGACATCTGCACCGACCTCGTCGAGACGGCTCAGTGTGCGCAATCCGCCCGGGTTAAACCGGCCATGAAGCGTGCCTTCATGGGAGTCATCCATGGAGGAAGTTATGAGGACGGATCGGAGTTCCGCGGGGCGACTGTCGTTTGTTCCGGTGACGAATCTTCGACCGGAGAAACCGAATCTCTTTATCAGCTACAAGATGGACGGATTGGGAGTTGTTCCGTCCAGTCTATTTTAATAACACAGATAAATTTTTCTGTGAATGGTTACTCTGGTATGTGGCATTGTTTCGCAGGATAAATTGTTCATTACAAATGAGGCATTACACCGCGGATACGGACCACACCGGCTTACAACATTGTGGCCATCTCTCGCAACCGCCGATTTAAAGCACCGTGGCCGTCTTTTACGACCGCGCCGGCTTACAACGTGGAGGACAACTTGCTCGTCCGCACCGGTTTTTAACGCTGCGGCCAATTCATCTGTCTGCTCGCATGGCCGACTCGCCCGTAATTGATTTCAGTTTCACCATTGCAATCAACAACTCCGCGGTGGATATTTTCTGGCTAACATATCAGGTGAAATTCATCCATTATATTTTTATATTATATATTGCTTTCTTAAAAAAAGGGGCAATTACTTTGGCTTGCAAGTTTTCCAATGCAGGACAAATTGTCTATTGTAAAAAGGGATTATTATATCGCCGAGCTTTTGGATAACCCATGTCGGTTTATATCGCGATCCAATCTTCATCAACTCGTCAGGACCGTGCGAATTACCAAATAAAGCGTGCACAGGCCGCCGTCCCCCGCAATCCGGTCTACCTCAGCATACGGTCGATTTATGCGTCCGCACCGGTTTACAATGCCGCGGCCGATTCATCTATTCGAGCTGCCTCTGATGTTACGGTCGCTTTTGTCGTTCGTCTCTCGCGGCCTAGTCTACATCAACATACCGGGCCGCACTTGTCTGGATGAACTGTTTATGGACTATGAGCAAGTCACTACTTGGGAAGCCCGCCTTTCTTCCCACAAATTGGAGGCAAATTATCATCAACCGTCGTCTGCATTGGATGGTTCGATGGACATGCACACAAGTCGCCGCTACTACAGTTTGGTTAAAACTCCAAGGATCCAGTTGGAAGGAACCATTGGCCGAGTTGCTGACACAGCTCATACGGGATCATTTATAACCCGCCGCAGTCACCTCAACCTTCTATGGATTCACATCGTGCTGTCAACACCAATGATATACAAGTTATGCCGGTTTATATCATGGTCAAATATGGAGAATCTCAAGCCAACTCCTCGAGTCACCTTGAGACTTGGGGGCTACAATGATATGACTTAGCAAACGTTGCCGGTTTTCAGTTAAGTCAAGAACCCCAATATGTTGGAGGGAAAGGTAACCCGGTCCCGGATTCACATCGTGCTGTCAGAAGATTTCCGGATTAGAAAGTATATGACAGTTACAAAATCCCGGCTCAATGAAGAAGTTTCGTGTCATCAGAAAAGGATTCCGATTTACAATCCGGTACAAGGGAAATTTGTTCTCCGACAAAGCTCTGAAGCTCTCAAATCCGGTTTAAGAATTTCCGGTTCAAAAAGGAATTAACTTCTCGCAAGTTCGAGTTTAAAGGCCGTCAGAAAATTTCCGGCTAAAAATGAAGATTCCGGTTTAAAATCCGGTTCAAGGGAAAGATGTCTCCCACAAAGCTTTGAAGGTCTCCATATCCGGTTCAAGATCCCGGTTCAAGAAGAATTTATCTCTTTCAAAAAGTTAAAAATTGCCAAAGAGGACCTGCTGCCATGATGCGCGGTTCAAACATGGGTATCCCGCCTTACTGCCCTGACATATTATTGATCACATGGGGGCTTCTGCTTCATAAAGCGGGGTATCTGTTCTTTTACATCATGTGAGGTTACACGGAGTTGCTCTAAAAGCGGTCTCTGGTTTACCCCTTGAGTTCGCTTTGCTAAAAGCATCGTGTTATATCACTTGGAGGATTGAACATGTCCGAACCAATACCATGCCTCTTGATAGGCGAGAGCCACCAGATCACTTGGGGACTTGGTCATGTCTGAACCAGTCATGCCTCTTGATCGGCCTAAGGCCACAGAATCACTTTGGGGCTTGGTCGAACCCGAACCATGACCATGCCATTTGGTCGGCATAAATGCCACGATTTCATTTGGGGACCTGGCTGACTAGAACCATAGTTACACCTAACGGGAGCTTGGTCGTGTTTGGCCATGGTAACGCCATTTGATCATTGCTTTTATCATTGCTTTTGCTTCACACTTTTCTTTGACGGCGGGTTTTTGTTTTTCATTGTGTTTTTTAAACCGACAAAGTTTTTTAACCAATCAATTGACGGAACACAGTTCACGTCAATCCGGAGACTATTTGTCCGGTTTGATCCTTGTTGTTAACATCCTCTTATGGAGTAACACGGTGTTTATCACAACCCGGCACGGTTTTATTATAAACCGGCACAATATGGAAGGAGTTATCAGTACTCAAGATTTGGGTTATCACCCTTACTACAAAAAGTTGGTAAAACCAACGATGTGATTCAATGTCACAGGTATGATATATTTCATATTTGATTATTCTTAAGTGCATCCTTGGTTACAAACCCGGGTTATATGTTGGGTATTATGACCCGTCCGGCGGTAAACCGCCAGGACACTTTAAACTCGTTGTATGCAGAAACAGATTTGTTAAACCGGCCTGGCTTTGGACAACAAGTCGCCAGTATATATTTGGATTGCGCCATTGGAATCATGCGCTTATAAATCATTGGGTTATATTATTCAAATAGCCAATCTTGGCT
>NC_041382.1:75567475-75579975 GCF_002162155.2 Triticum dicoccoides | reverse complement strand
TAGTTCTCCCCCCTCGGCAGGCAAGTAGCCTTTGCGACTTACATCTCTTCTACAGGAGGGTATGAACCCCCGGATCTAGGCGAGGTGATGGCGGGGAACTCCAACAGGTTTTGGTTTCCTCCTCACTGATTGATGGAGCCCAAGACTGCTTGACGACTTTCGGTGTGGGGTCAGCTTGAGCCGAGGTCGTCTCGTAACAGGAACAGGAAGAATAGCAAACAAGCACACAAGCAGGAATAGGAATATTGGCTGTCACTATCCTCTAGTTAGCAATCAACTACGGAGCTGGCAACTCACAAGCCAGCAAGTCAACCTCTGTCAGATCTTCGGCCCAGTTTATGGACGAAACTGACTCTACTTCCTCATTCAGGCTAATATGAACTGCAAAAGTTTGCATCTTTAGCATGGATATCGTAGGTATAAATGAAATAAACTGGAATCAGGAAGTTGTTTCTTTCTCTCGATACGCAGAGGGGAGAGCATGCCCTGTCTCAGGCAGTATATCAGTCGTTAACGATCTTACCGGGACACATCCAATTGAAACTAGAATCCCAACCTCTTTGGAAGAAGCTCCAAATAGAAAAAAATTCAGAGCGGGGAATCTTCTTACAAACTAAAATGTGTTAAATATATATATACCTACCTCTGCCTAGAAAAACTGGAGTTTCAGGCACCCTCGTGGGAGACATTGGATGTTGTCAACCGGCCTTAAAATGCTCATAAACAGCTCTTCCCCCTTTGGTCATGGCATGAACGTGCCGCTTTATGCTGGTTAGTTCATCCGTCACTGGTTTTAGTGCAGCCTTGGCATCCTCTGCTCGTTTGATCAAAGCGGAGTTTTCAGTGGCCCAATCCGCTCGTTTCTTTTGAAGTTCTCCTTAAGTTGTTCCATGGCGCTTAAAGCACTGGCCAATTCCTCTTTTGCTTTAGAGGTTTCAGCCTGTTGGGTTTTCAGGTTTTCTTGAAGATCGATGACTTGGTTTTCTTTCGTCTTCAGCTCCGCCTGCATGCATACAGATATATGTTTCAACAAATCGGTAGAAGGATTCAAGTACCAACCACATAACAAGTTATGCGCTTAGCACTTGGGGGCTAATGCATATTCAATCTTCATCTTTCAATTGTTTAGAAAGTCCCAAGATCAATACAAGTATTCAACTTGGCACTTGGGGGCTAATGGCTATTTGATCATATATATTCTGATGCGGCAGTTTCAATTACTTCAAGTACCGGTTTAACTACGCTAAGATGAACCGGCCCTTGGGGGCTACATCAGCAAATTTCAAAGCATCAAGATTTATATTATTAAGTCCCAGTTTGAAAGAATATTTCAAACCAACCCTTGGGGGTTAGGAGAGTCAGCAAGAATGGAAGCATACAAGCAGGAAGGAGCATATGGAAGTTACCTCATATTTATCTTTCATCATATTAACCAGACCGGCTTCGTAGTCACGGCTTGTATACAGCCGGTTCAGATAGCCGGAATGGATATCTTGGGCGTTCAGAGCAGCGTAAGTCGTCAGATCAGCGTTCCACTTGCCTTTGCCAAAGGCAGCAAATTCTTCCTTGGCAGAATGTTTGGATAAAGCGACAGGATTGCTTGGCTCAGTATGGCCAGTGCTAGTAATGACAACCTCATCATCCTTGGTACCGCCGGTTTGCACTGGAGCTGTTGGCTTGTCAGTAGGTTTTGCTGGACCGGTGGAGCTTTCAATCCGGATGGAACCTGTGGGCTGATGGATAGGACCTGAGGTATCAGTAGGTCTCTCTTCAACAATAAGATCATCATCTTGCTACGGTGGATCGTTGGGAATATCCTCAGGAATAGCCGCTTCAGCATTGGGTGTCTTGTCTGCTTCAAGAACGACATCTTCTTCGGCTGCTTTGTCCAGGCGGGCTTTCTTGCTTGGCCTAGGTTTGGCCCTGAGAAGAATAATAAAATTAAATACAGCATATGTTCTAAGGCGATGTACTGCAAACATCACAATAAGTATAGCTTACCCAAGCACCATTTTAAGCGGTGGGAGCTGAGTAGCCAAGGACTCGCTAGAAGATGAGTGGGAAGTAACCTGATAATCGGAGTCAGACGGATTAAGAGGTTGATGAAAGCAGCCCGCTTTAGGACAAGCACTGACAAGCAAATTAGAGACCTCTGAATGGCATTTCCGAACCGGACTATTCGGTAAACCGGTGGAGGTAACTACCTGGCCGCTGTGCCGGGTTGTGCGACGAGCTTCGTGTTGTTGGGTCTTCATAAGAAATTTAGGATCCAAATAAGCAAGAGGATGAGAAAATTTAACTTTCCGGTTTGCCTGGCGGATTTTTTCTGAAGGCAAAGTTTCTGAATCAGAAGAGAGAATAATTACCTCTGCAACATCCGCGTGGCTGGCTTCAGCATCATCCTGACAAATATCATCATCAATAAGACGCATGAAAAATAAACCAAGTGAGTCAAGTTCTACCTCAAAGTCCGGATTATCCACATCATCATCAGCGGCCGGATTAGAAGATGCAGTGGTTCTTTTCCTGTGGGCAGTCTTCTTCACAGCTTCAGTCTTTTGCCGGGTTGCTCTTTCCGGTTTGTCTGGTTTTTCTGGTTTCTCTTGCGGCAGTTTTTTGCTCCAAAACGGATCATTGCCCTGATTATGCAGACACTGATATTAAAAACAATGACCAGACATATCAATAACAGATTCAGCAAAGAGAAAAATCAAAGTCTTACAGCTGGCAGTTTGTTGGTGGCACAGAAGGGAAGCAGGCTGGTTCTAGCGCAGACGTGTTCCGGCTCATTCAGTATCTTATGCATAGCCTCTGTGATTTCTTCATCGGAGAGCTGGAGTTTTGAATGTCGCAGTGGGTCATCAACACTGTCAGTATACTCACACATCAAACCAGAGCGCTGACTAAGGGGCAGTATGCTCCATGTTATCCAACAGCGAGCGAGATCAACCCCTGTTAAACCGTTGGCCATAAAGGCTCTGAGCTTTGATAGCTGGGGAGCATATTTGCTTCTCTCCTGGGTAGTCAATCTTTGAGGAAAAGGGTGTGTATTGCTGAGCCGCTCCGGACGAAAGCCAGGCAAGGGATTCTCACCAGCAGGGGAGGTGTCTTTGCAGTAGAACCATGTCTGATTCCACTCCTTGGGGTGACTGTGCAGCTTGGCATGAGGGTATGTGACCTCCTTCCTTTTCTGAATCGCCATGCCACCCAACTCCGTATTAGAGCCATCAGTAAACTCAGTACGGCGGTTTAGATGGAAAAGGTCTCTGAACAATTCCACTGCGGGCTCCTCTTGAAAGAACACCTCACAGAGCACTTGGAAGTGGCACATATTTGTAACAGAGTTGGGGCCAGTGTCTTGCGGATGGAGTTGGAAATCGACTAAAACATCCTGGTAAAATTTAGAACTGGGTGGCTTAAAGCCCCAGGCTAAGTGATCTACGAAAACAACAACCTCTCCTTCTTGAGGTGTGGGAGGGCATTCTTTGCCAGGAGCCCTCCAATGGATGGTATCTTTGCTGCCTAAAGCGCCAATCAGGACTAAACCGTCCAGTTGATCCTCTGTGACGCGAGAAGGAACCCAATTGCACTCATATACTTGCTTGGCCATGATGGAACCTACAAGGTAGAAGATCCCGGTTCAAAAATGCATTGATCAAGGTACGTTGGTATGGGCACTATTAAACCGGAGATAGAACTATCTGAACCAGAGTTTCATGAAGTAACCAACATCTGGCGGTTCAACAAGGGGACTAATGGCATATACCGGTTTGGAAAATTTTCTATAAGGTTAAACCGCCGGATCTAAGCATTGAAAAGCTGAGATTGCGGATGGACAAGTACACACAAACATGTTTCACAAGATTTCTTTACAGCATTGGATCTGAAGCAAGTTCAGAGAAGAGATAAATACTTAGAGGTTCAAAGGAGCAGTACCGAACCAATGAGCAAAACGTTCATATAGACCCGTAGTTTGAGATGCATAAGTAAAGGCGAAGGTCAAACAACTATCATTGCACAGAATAAATATTTGCGGATTCATCTAAACATCTATTGTATGAGCAAGAGGCAGACGATGAACACTAAAGAACTGTGAAACCCTAGGCCAGATCTGCGGGGGAAAAGATAGAAGATTTACCGGAGCTGAGGAAGATGTGGAAGGATGTCGCGATGTTCTGGTGCGCTTAGGTTGATGCAGCGGCCAAGGATGAGGCAGAGGTCGACGGCGGCGGCGGAGCTCCAAGGCTGGTGACGCGAGGAAGATGAAGAAGGCACGGAAGGAGAAAAGAAATGACCCTTTGATCCTATTTATAAGGCGAAAGAACATGAGTCAGGCGCGACAATCAAGGGGCCACAAAACGGAGCTGTCGCCTCGATTTCTGCCGATCTATTAAATAAACAAGCATAATGGATAGCTTCGTTATGACAGATGACGTCACTCCGGTTTACAGCAATCAAAGAAGATGACATCATGGCGGTTTACTGATTTATAAGAAGATGTTGAAGATGAAGCTTTTATTAAAGGAATGACATGAACCCGTTCAAATCAATCTGGGGCCTAATGTTGGGGATATTACTACTGGGCGTAAACCGGCCTATCTGGGCCGGGTTAACTTCGTCAGTAGTTAAGTAAGTTAAAGCCCAAGAAGACAGAGGAGGGCTCAAGGCCCATGGTCGGCTCAAGGCCTGCAGCCGTAAACCGGCGGGAGTAGTTAACCTGTATTGTAAGTTAGGAATAAGAAGAGACCAAACCGGACACATCTATGAGCCGGTATTGGGACTCCGTAAGCCGACGAGAGTCACCCGTGTATATAAGGGGACGACCCGGCGGCGGTTCAAGGACAACACAAAACAACTCGAGACATAGGCGAAGCTTGTTTGCTCCTTAGTCATCGAAACCCCATCAATTCCATCACAACTAGACGTAGGCTTTTACCTTCATCGAAGGGGCCGAACTAGTATAAACTCTCTTGCGTCCTTGTGTCTGCTTTAACCCCTTCAAGCTAACCCATCGCGATGGATCCACGACTAAGTCCTTTCTCTAGGACATCTGCCGTGACAAAACCACGACAAAGTGCGAACTATAGCCCAGTCTGTTGCCGGTGCAACTGCACGGGCCGGAGCAGATGTAAGTGCAAGTGTTGGTGCAGGTGCCGAAGCCGCTGTTGCTGCCGGAGATGGTGCTCCTTGTAGAGCTGGTGCCGGTGTTGGAGCAAGTGTTGGTGTCGATGCCCGATCCTCCGGTAGATCAGACTGATCCACTGACGCGGTCGGTGCCCAATCCTCAGCTGGATCAGACTGAGCTGCTGCCGTCGTCAGTGCTAGAGCAACTGTCGGTGCTCGATCTGTGTGAGACAGCGGCGATCGTGTCTGGTTTGCTATGATCAACTTTCTAACTTGACTAGGATCCGTGACCGTGATCCAGTTTTTTTCTTCATTTCTTTTAAACGTGAGAAGGACTAATTGGGGCATTTTTGTTAAACCAAACTGCAGTTCATCATAGGGATTCAGCTTGTACTCAGACAACAGACTGATCCAATTTTTTCCAGTAATATAAGTGATGGACAGTGCCTTCGTTACTGACACGACATAAGAAGTGAAACCTGTAAAAATAGACATCGTAGAGCAAACCAAATGGTTTATTCTGTGATGAATGTCACATGGAAAAACCTGCATCGTAAAATTGCAGGAAAAGAAAGAAAACATGACATTAAATAAATAAGATTTAGACAGTAAATCAATAAGATTTACTTGATGTGACACGAGTGAATCCTTACCAGGAAATCACTATGTTGAAGTACTAAACAGAAGGTTGATCGTCCAACTACGCGTGGCATGCAGGGGCCCCGCCTACTCCCACACGTAGGACAGTCCAAAGGCCGTGACAAATCGTATGGACCGAACATCCATGGGGCTGGAAATCCTGGTGGGTGCGATAAACCCTGCAATGCATACAAATATTGGAGTGTAACCATAATTGATAGACCGTCCTCACAAAAAATATGATACGGATACTTCAAAATATACAGACTGAATTGAGTGGACAGACATTAACATAGACCGTTCTCAGGACTGACCACACACCAAAAGCGGCAGTACTAATAAACAATACAGGGTTCACAAACACAAATCATGTACTGAACAATAGTACTTACTACAGACAAGCAAAGTTGAACTAACTAAACTCTGCAGACTATTTTTTTCCACCGACCTACGGGATGAACCCCGCATAACTGACTAGGCCATGGACTTCGTGTGAGATGTCTACATGCACCATCACCATCTTGTCAACCTTGGAGAACCTAACAGAGTGGTCTTTTCACTCATAAACATGATGATGATGACAGGCCGCATCATATTTGTTGGGAAGCTTTCTAAGAACCACACCCTTCGTAATCGAAGGCACAACCAGGAAATTGTTGTGGTCAAGTACAGCCTTGAGAACACGCCTGACAACAATGCTACAGGAAAACACTAGTTCAGGACACGTGGCGACAAGGACACATCAGCTGGATAGTTCAGCAGTAGAACTCATCATCAGGTCTTCCAGTTCACACGGCATGACTTTGAGAACTTCATCTCCACCGCGGACCTGGTTCTAATTCAAACAGAAACCATATTTTACTACTACCTCCGTTCGTAAATATAAGATGATTTTCGATATTATACTCCCTATATGACTACATATACGCACAGAAATGAGTGAACAAAGACACTAGAACATGTCTTCAAAGGCATGAGAGCAGAGGGATTACATGCAATATCCATAACACAAGTTACTTAGGCAAATATACCCTCTTAAAAGGTAGCATTTATGTTCATAAGGTACTCCCTCCGTCCCAAAATTCTTGTCTTAGATTTGTCTAGATACGGATGTATCAAGTCGCATTTTAGTATTAGATACATCTGTATCTAGACAAATCTAAGACAAGAAATTTGGGACAGAGGCAGTAGTTGAAAGTAATCTATAAGAAATCAGTGTCAACCTCTCGCATGTTTTGGTCAAAAGAGGAATTTAGAACCGTCATTTGGCACACAAAAATCACATGCAAGATCACCAAGAAAGTTGTACTACTAGTACTAGTACTTTGTGTTAGATGAAAAACACAATCAAGATCGAGAAAAAGATCGTCAAGAAGAGATATTACCTGGACTTGCTTAGTGAGGGATCCCGGAGAGGGGGGCTTGGACAAGGCGATGGCTTTGAGCTTGTCTGCGATAGTCTCGACGGGGTGCTTGCGCTTCTTCGTACCATGAGCCTCGACGGTTTTGGCCAGAGCCATAGACATCACTTCAGCCGGTGCTCCAGCGTCCATCAAGAAACTGTCAAATAGAAATAAAAGAAAAGAAACCATAATCACAAACCCAAAAGAAGAAAAGAGAGGGAGTTATAGGATCATTCTCGGGGTTGCAAGACCGGGCCTTGGCCAGAATCAACACCATTGATGCGTTCACCTTTCCTTCTTTGGGAGAGAAAAACAATGGAAGAAGCAGGTCGGGGTTTTCTTGAAGAAATGAGGAACAAGATGAGGAAGACGCGAGGGTTGGATAGAGAGGAAGCTGAGAGAGAAGAGTGAAATGATGGTTGCTTCGTCTGTCCAACTTTCTGCTGGAAAGGAGGGGGTTTTGTGATTTGACGGCTCATTGCGCATTACTACGGCACTTCGATCGGGGTAGTCTACCGTCACTCTACTATGGAGTAATTTAGTGCATGGCTTGTGGACCCCGATGCTGGCTGTCCCACACATCGGCGAAAGTGTGTAATTTAGTGCATGGCTGGAGGAGGATCCGCACGGTAGAGCATGTCCACTGTTTTTCAGAAGAAAAAAAAATGATTACAGCAAGCGTTTCCACTCTTACGATGGAGGAGTGCGAAACACGGCAGCCACTTGAACATACACAGTGCTCCTACTAGTAGGCATGTGCAGTGGTTCATACGTCAGTACTACACAATCTTGTTGCTAGTGTAGTAAGATATGACGATAACAAATGATGTTGTGCGCATGTCAACTACTCCTATATGTAACATAGTACCGCTTTTTCGACTGTCCGGTCGAGAATGGACGGTGAGATCAATGTTAACAGAACTAGGTCCACAACGCACGGAGAGTACGGTGCTACAGTAGTCCACGAAACATGAACGATATGAAGCACGAATAGTGTTAGGCAGGGTGTATGAAGGGTGCACGGGATGGGAGCAAAAGTTCCCTTCTCGACCCACTTTTGGGTGTTTGGTAGAGTGCATGAAGGGTGCATGAGTCCACACTAGTAGGTTGACAAAAATACACGAAGAGGAAACAACTATATTGAGATGAGAATGCAACCAAACACACCCACACGCTTTGTGCTACAGTGACTGATCTGCACCATCTGAGTTTGATCCAACGGTCATGTTGCGCCGAGACATGGACATGCCCATGCAGAGGGCGCCTAAACACCACCGAAGTCCCTCTACTTCTCGAGGCGCACGACGTTGGTGATGCAGGGTGCAACCGCCCGTAGAGCCCGCTCTCGGTCGACGGGAGCCAGCTCGTCAAAGACGGCGTCCAATGGCACGTGGATTCCGGTGACGGAGCCCTGAAAGGATTCGCCCGGCAACAGCGACGGCAGCCCGCAACCCCTCCTTGTCCAGCTCAGCCCCCACCATCGCGCGGAGACGGCTCAGCTCCTCGGAGATATAGGTGAAGAAGGAGACCAGGTCAGGAAGCCGCAGCTCGTTGAAGTCGATCGGGTGGTCGAACGGGTTTAGCCCGACGGCCGGCATCGTCGCTCTGGCACGACGGTGGGCATCACGCAGCCGCAACACGTGCGTGGCAACTTGGTTCACCAAGTGGCTGAGGCGATCCTGGACCTCATCACGATCGGCCCGCTCGCGCTCCAGCCGGCTCCCCTGACGGCCTATCGTATCTCCCACTTTCTGCAGCAACGCCGCCGATGCCTCGAGCATCTTTGTGGTGGACGCCTGCCGCTTTTGAAGCTCCGTGAACTCCCGCACATAGGAGGAGCATGGCACTCCTCTCCTCCTTGAGCTCACGAAGCTCCACGTCCTTGGCCCTGAGCTCCGCATCCTTGGCATGGCGCTCCTATGTCAGGAGCCTCACCTTGGACTCTGTGATCTGATGCCGCCATGGCACCAGGTAGAAGCAATGGGGAGAGGAAACAAAGGGGGCAAAACGGCTGAAAGGCAATGCAATCTATGGGAAGGCGGAGGGAGCGGCGAATCTTTTGGTTTTCACCACAGTAAAACACCAGTCGACGACTTCTCACATCAGGGAGCAGTGGGTACAAGCGGAGTCATCGTGACTAATTGCTGCCGCGCCTGCTCCCATTAATCAAAAAATTAAAAATCCTGCCGCGCCTACTCCCGTCAATCAAAAAATTAAAAATCCTGCCGCACCCAAACACCAGAGCAACGCCGCGGTGGATATTTAAATTTACCTGCTGGCGAGTAGATAAAAAAGGGGTGAAAAAAATGTGGCGACGGCCTAGCTAATCGGTCGAACTAGCCCACCTAGCTAGCCACCGTGCTTCACTGATGTACTTGGCAGGAAAGGTGGTCTTTCACGATTTGACGACTCATTTACTTGCTTCGGCGCTACGACCGAGGAGGATCCAGAAAACGCGTGGTAGGGCATTCCACGTCAGGAAGAATATATGCATGCACCACCCGGGAGGACCCCGAAACCGTGCGGTAGGGTGTGCCACGTCTCGGCACGGAGGAAAAATGTGCGTGTAAAAATATACTGTATCAGATGTAGTACCTATGGTTCGACCTCGGGACCCAACCAGTCGGTTGAAAACACCCCACTAGCCACACAGCTTCATCATGCAAACGTGGCACGGAGGATAGATGTGGTTAGCTCCGTCTCGACCACCCACAACATCTCCTCTTCTAGGTGATTCTTCTATTTTCCATGTTTTTTTAGTTGTAATAACACCACGGCAAGCTAGCGCCGCTCTTCGTGTGTGCCCGTGCAAAGGTTAGACGATGGAGAGAAGAGAGATTGAGATTGCAGACCTGGGACCCACCAATAAGTGAGATAACAGTCATGCACGTGTTGACGAGGCACTCCCTCTACTCTACTCAACGCAAGTACTATATAAAATCAAGTTATGGGACAAAGCCAACAACCGTTCGTTTTTTCAGGCTATCGACTTACGCTTTGTAGTCCAGGTTGCCAGTTCGAATCTTGTCTTTCAGATTTGTTAGTTTTAGGTCCAAATTTGATTAATGACAAGTGGGACCCCCGTGTGTTGTTCCG
Organism: Triticum dicoccoides; assembly: GCF_002162155.2. Lineage (NCBI taxonomy): Eukaryota > Viridiplantae > Streptophyta > Magnoliopsida > Poales > Poaceae > Triticum > Triticum dicoccoides. Next base: position 75,569,713 of record NC_041382.1, on the reverse strand, counting down.
ATATTTCAGTGTAGGATGGTTTTTTTGAACAAACACTTTGCGCGATTAGACAAGTAACGGCACGAGTTACACGTTTTTTGCAAGTTTATGAACAAAAATGACAGCGGCATAGAATATCACATCCACCCCGCAGCTTAGATACTATGGTGATACGAGTTTTTACACCGTTGGAAGTGAGATCCAATGGCTTGGGAGTAGTCTTTGTAATTATGCGCAATTTCCAAACTCTCCAAAGGTTTTTTTGCAAATAAAACATTCAGGCCTCGTGTGTGCCGCTGCATCTTCGATCCAACGGCTCCCCAATGCTCATATTAGGTGCTCCCCGTAGCTTAATTACCCGCTACGGTGATTGGAGTAGTTGTGGGCCAAATGCTACGAAAATATAATCTAAACCGACCGGAATAAATGCCTACACAAATTAATCCAAGGTTGGAGTGCCCCTCGCAATGTAAATAGCTCCGGCTTTGCGAGGGATGGAGGTAGTAGCTTCAACGCGTGGAAGATACGGTGTGAGAAAGCGAGGTCAATCGAGAGACATATAGATAGAGAGACAAAGTGAGTGTGGTCCGACATTCATTGAACAAATATATATGCTCTGGAGAGATATTGTCCGATTGAGCTTTTTGGCAAGGGTGAGGGCTGTAGGATAGAGCTTAAGAGATGATCCAGTCACAGACATGTAGATATATTTTGTGCGTGGGAGGAAGCAAGGTCAACCAATCACATAAGGTCGCCGTGTGATCGAAAGAGTGAGACGGGTTGGAGAGAGTGACCTAGATAGACGATGTGCGTGAGAGAGTATACAATGTGAATAGGTCGAATTGGGCTCAAACATGGTGATATATCGTTTTTGTCCGAGAAAGAGCAAGGTCAATCGAGACATACGGAGAGAGAGAGAGAGATTGAGTGAGCGTGGCCCACCATGAGGTCGAAAGAGTGGTGGCGGCTTGGATGGACTGACCTAGATAGACAATCTGCGTGAGAGAGTATAGAGTGTGTCGATTGAGGCCCGAACAGGGAGATATATCATTTGTGTGTGAAATAAAACGAGGTTAAATGAGACTCAGATAAAGAGAGCGAGATTGAGCGAGTGTTGCCCACCGTGCGGAAGAAAGAGTGAGACAGTCTCGAGGGAGTGACCTAGATATACAACGTGCGTGCGTGCGCATGCATGAGAGGTTGGGGGGCTAGATAGGCAATGCATGTATTTAGCGCGAGAGGGTGAGAGGGAGAGTGGAGAGAGAGAGAGCTCGGCATGGGGTGCAATGGCGGGTGTGTGAGGTAAATATATTTGGTAACAGAGTGCAAAAAAGGGGTTGTGTAGTTGAGAGACTTAGAGATCGAAACATGGAGAGAAAGAATGAACGTGTGTTGGAAACCGATAGCTTCCTAAGGTGATTAGGAGAGGAAGATTGACCGATACAGGAAGTTTGTAGCGTTTGTGCCGGGGGGGGGGGACTAAAAACAACATTTGAATGTACATAGTACGAGACTGAATATCGATGTTTCAATTCGGTGTACATTGTAAGATTTGAACCGAGGACAAGGCATACGGGTAATTATTTCGAATTCGTGCCATACTAAGTTTCGAAAAGTTGACATTGACTCAGTTTGTTGTGCTATTTTGTAGGTCATATGTTTGAATCCATCCAAAAGTTTTCTCACTACCATGGTGTTCATCATATACATATGAATTTGTATTAAAAAAGTAGCGTGGATACAGTGAAATGCGAAATCCACGTTACAATTGGAGATCGCTACGTGACACACACTCTAATTCAAATAACTAACTACGTGACACACACTCTAATTCAAATAACTAATTATGTGACACACACTCTAATCCACGTTAGCGTGGGTACCGTTTCGATTTTTTTCAAATAACTCCTCATTAATTAATTTATAGTACTCCCTCTGTTCACTTTTATAAGACCTTGAAGACATTTCAGACAATGTGCAAAACAGTTCATTTTAAGTTGTCTGAAACGACTTACAAAAGTGAACGGATGGAGTATCTCGTTTCTAATGACTAATTAGTGCAAGGAAAACACGGGCATGGTAATACATACAGATTCGTTTGCAAATGAAAGAAGATTTGTTTGCATTCTCAAATGTAGGTGCACCAGGCAAACCAGGGTCATGTCGGGATGGACGCTGCTTCGGTGCCTTAAGGCACCAAAGCATAGTCCTGTCGGGGTGGTCGCGTGTGTTGGACGGACGCGTAGCACCCAGCCACGC
>NC_041382.1:75539218-75566956 GCF_002162155.2 Triticum dicoccoides | reverse complement strand
ATGGTAATACATACAGATTCGTTTGCAAATGAAAGAAGATTTGTTTGCATTCTCAAATGTAGGTGCACCAGGCAAACCAGGGTCATGTCGGGATGGACGCTGCTTCGGTGCCTTAAAGGCAACTGCCTTTGGGTCACTGACACGTGGGCTAGCCACCTGTTGGGCCCATATGTCATGGACACAAAGGCAGGTGCCTTAAGGCACCAAAGCATAGTCCTGTCGGGGTGGTCGCGTGTGTTGGACGGACGCGTAGCACCCAGCCACGCACCCCCCTCTCCCCCAAAAAGGACGACGACAATATAAGTTCGCGCTTCCACGTTTCGGATTGAAATATCTGGCGGCCCCAATTCCAGCCCTGCAAAATCTCTCTTCTCCACCGTCCCCTTCCACGCCCAGATTGCTCAAATCGCTAATTCGCCGCCAACCCTCGAATCGCCCCTCGTCTCGTCTCTTTCCCCACCGCTCCCCACCTCTGTGCCGGACGACGACGAGGAAGACGACGGTCGTGCTTCACCATCGCACCGGAGCTACCTCATCTACGCCCTCATCCACCGCACCGGGTGGTCCACCGACAACGTCAGCCGCCACAACCGACGTGCCTCACAGACACCGAATTCCACCGCATCAGGTGTGCTTCACCGACGCTGTCTCCCAGCTTACCGGGGCTACTTCACCGAGCACATCGTCGCACCTCCACCCCCCGAGGCCGTTGGGGCTTCACCAACGGTCTCGTCCACCGCATCGTAGTGCTCCGCTGCCACTCAAGATCTGCATCCGTGCGCGGCCAGCCAACGCCAGCGCATCACCCTCAATGGCTCTGAAGTGACCCGCACTCTAGCTAGGCGAGCATGCCCAAACGCTAGCCCGAACTAGGTATCCACACATCACTCCCTTGTGCACTGTTCTGACGATGTTTGGATATCCTTTCACTGCTCTCTTAGCTTACACGCCTATGCAACTCTGACTTTAACTCTTATTTCTTCTGGAGATATCATCTGAAACAAGAAAATCCATATTTTAGCGAAGCATGACGACGCTACGGGATCTGGTACACATCCTGCACACCCATATAACCTTCTAAGTATCTGTCCTCCGGTACAACATCAAGGTCGATTCCTCTTATTTGATCAACCATTCGCCGTGTCAAAAATGCAGAGGGGGATGCAAGGAGCACAAGGCCTGCACATCCAAGCAAGTGGTAACATGGACTTGTACATGGAACATCCCGAGCGCAAGCAGAGCTGCAGTGAACCTGTACAACGAGCTAGCGTAAGTCCCTGCATTTCATTTAATTCATACTGGTATTCGTGTATGATTTGTGTGCAGTGGCTGATCCACGAATTCAAGTTACCAGGGGCGAACATTTAACTTAAAAAATACGAAGGCACTTGCACTCCGGAAATCAACATAACTTGAGAAATGTGAAGCTACATGCACTTTGAAAACCAGCTAATGATCCAAAAGTAGTTCGGATTATAAACACTAAATGATGCAAGCACCAAAAACACAAAATGCAACATGGTGTACAAGAACTGCAAACATGGTCTGTACCTGCTTGAATTATTCGTTCTCTGGCTGAAAATATCGAAGTGTAATTGCACGTATAACCAGTGCGCAAACTGCATATCAATATATCTATCCTGCACAAGTATGCCAATGGTTTCAAACAACAGATTAGAAAAGTATTTATGCTATGTTGTCATGATATGGGGACTTTCTGGTAGATGGCCTCGATGTTTCCTCAAGCTATGAAAATGCACTATAATTTGCTTGTCATCAATGCCTGCAAATCTCTCTCTCAACATAGTAGATCATCATTAGACACTAAATCCTTCAATGAGCTTGCAAAATGCTTGCATTAGATCCCTCATTAGACACTATATGCTCATCACCAGGAGCATGTAAAATGTTTGCATCAAATCCTTCATTATCAGTCTATTCATTAGACACTTCAGGCTCAAGAACAACATGAGCTTGTATGTTTGCACCGGAAACATGATTAGATACATCAGATTCAGTCAATTCAGTATTGATTGGGGGAGTTATAAAATAAGTAGAAATTGGTTTCATTTTCTCATAGATTCCCTACATACAAGCAGTTTTACAACACCGTCAGGTTTAACTATTGGCCAGAAATTGAAGAGTTGAATTAGATATAATCAGGGATGTGATGTACCTGCTCGTTGCTCATGCTACTCTTGCAAGCTGCGACTGTCCGTTTGAGCAAGCTCGATGCCATGCCCGTGCTGCCGCCGCTGCCTCCCACGTAGGCTACACCCAGGGTTGGATCTTCATCTTCTCGTCCTTCCATTCGCTTGAAGCCCGGCGACCGCCCTCCAACAAGGGCGCGAGGAAGTGCTGTGTCGGTCTGTCCAGCGGCGGCTATGTTAGGAGCGAACCAGACTGGAGGCTGGAGCGAATGAATTGGGATTTTTCCTGCTGTCGATCGATATGGGAGGCGCTCGTTTGGGCGGCGAGCCTGCTATAGGGCCTGCCTTGCACTTATGTTATTCGCCCATCCAAATTGAAAAAAATTTCTTCATTTTTTACATTGCCTGCTCGTGCGTTGGGACGAACAGAACTAGCATGGGCCAACCTGGATGAATCAAACTAGGTGCACACTTTCCAGCCACCTGAGGCGGCCGCCCATACCAGCCCCTATGGTGGCAACGCCCCTTTTTGCGTGTATGATTGGATAGTGAAAAATATTCCAGTGGCGCTTTTGATTTACCCACAGAATGGTAGAATTTCTTGTTTCTATGAACTGAGTTCGCCAATAATGTGAAGGATGCTAGTCTTTTCATCCTATTGTAGATTGCTTAGATCTCGATATGCCAAAAGTAATCACATGAAATATACAGTAAAAGCCAGTGTGATGTGTTTGGCTACAACTAGTCTGACTACATGTCCTCATATAACATATCAAGGATGCACCTTCTTACCAGATTAACCATTCGACTTACCCATGCAGTGTGGGAAGAAAGAAGTATTGGGACTGCGTATCCAAGCAATTGATGCCATGGACTCCTTCGTACAACCTTGTAAGCGAAAAAGAAGTTGAAGTGTGCCTGTACGAAGAACTAGCATAAGTTCAGTTACCTGCTTCTTGGAATTTTAGTTATCCACTTATTGCAAAATTGTTCAATTACGTTGCTTGGCCTAATTTAGTTTGCTACTGATTACATAATGGCACAACCTATTAATCATATTGTAGAATGCGCCTATCTATGTGTTTGATACTTACTGTTAAGAATTACCTGTTTGCCTTAACTTAAATATCTACTTGTTTGTTTAACTGCTTTGCTGCTGCAACAGCGGGTTACAATGATGTTAATAACTACTTTTTAGCATCCAATGGAAACTCTTTAATTCCTTGTTTGTTGAACTGGTTTGCTATTATAACTCCCAGTTGAGATGCTTTGCTAACTTCAACTTTTCTGAATCCAATAGAAACTTTAATGGCAAAATAGGTTAGCCCAAGATCAAAGAGCGAGGTCCCCATGGACGTTGCATCACCCCACAGCAGTGGCACCGGCCCAATCGTGGATTATGAATTGCCAACTGCAGATGCTCTAGAGGCTAAACTAGTGGTAGAAAGAGATTCTTCTTCTGCACTTAGAGATGAAGTTGACATGTTGAGGAAGCAAACAACACAATCACAAGCAGTACTCAAGACAACCATTAAATATTTGGTGGATTTCAAAATGAAGCAAGCTGAGACTGACCAGATTGTTAAGGTCCTGAAGGAAAAAAGGAAATTAAATTCCTACTTGGTAAATCATAGGTGAAATGTTCTTTCCATAGTTGAATAACCTTTGTGTTGTCTGTTCATGTAATCAATCAAACCATTTGTTTTAGAGATCATGTAATAATTGTTTTTTTGTTTGTAATTTTATTTGAGCACAAGTCTGTATTAACTGATAAGACTCCGAGACATTTCATTTGGATTGTTGTGCCAGACCTACAAATATGCCAATCGGGTTGAATGTGCATTCAGCAATAGTAGTATAGATGGACCATAAGTGACACGCATTGGAAAGGGCCAAGATGCTGGCTAAAAAAAGGATGTCGTTGTAGCCAAAAAAGTACAGCGGCCTGGCTTATGTATGTTAGTTGATATTATTGATCCATATACTCTATAAGTGTTTATATGTCTGTTAGTTCCGTACATTCTTGGTTGATTGACTCGGTATTTGAATCTTGATACATCGCTTGTGTACATATCTAAATGGGAGTACACATTATGCTGCGTGTGACATTTGAGTTGGACATGAAGTGTTCCAAATATTCGAATTCACATTAAACTGGATTCCAGTTTCTGAATTTGAGTATCGACATTTGTAAACCACATTCATATATGACAGTGGAATACATCGTTATCGTCCTTTTGAAGATATATAAAGCACATAGAATAATTTATAAAGATTCATATAGGAATACAAAATGGATTCGAATTTAGTTGCCAGGGTAAATGTGGATGCTTATTTTCCCAATATTCGAAAGAAACAGCAAAATGTCCACTCCCACATCGGCTGCCCGAAGCCAAGTGTTTGGGAGATGGAAATTACTGTCTACCCATTACACGGGCAATCCATCGGCCCGATTTCCACTGGCTCTAAATAGGGGTAGGTTAGTAACTTCAATTAGACATGACACGGCTGCCTCTGAGCCCATTCCGACATGGTGGGTGTCGGTGTCAAAATCGGCGGATCTCGGGTAGAGGGTCCCGAACTATGCGTCTAGGACGGATGGTAATAGGAGGCAAGGGACACGAAGTTTTACCCAGGTTCGGGCCCTCTCAATGGAGGTAAAACCCTACGTCCTGCTTGATTAATATTGATGATATGGGTAGTACAAGAGTAGATCTACCACGACATCGGAGAGGCTAAACCCTAGAAGCTAGCCTATGGTATGATTGTTGTTGTGTATGTTGTCCTACGGACTAAAACCCTCCGGTTTATATAAACACCGAAGAGGGTTAGGGTTACACAAAGTCGGTTACAATACTAGGAGATCTGCATATCCGTATCTCCAAGCTTGCCTTCCACGCCAAGGAAAGTCCCTTCCGGACACGGGACGAAGTCCTCAATCTTGTATCTTCATAGTCCAGGAGTCCGGCTGAAGGTATAGTCCGGCTATCCGAACACCCCCTTATCCAGGACTCCCTCAGTAGCCCTCGAACCAGGCTTCAATGACGATGAGTCCGGCGCGCAGATTGTCTTCGGCATTGCAAGGCGGGTTCTCCCCCAAATTCCGTGTACCTATTGAATAAAGTCCGGTTTCTTGTAGATGTTGTGCTTCCTTGGCTTCTACGCCCAATAATGGCCGCTTCCCACATGTCAAACGAATATGAAAAGTCTGAGTGTTTTTACATCCACACCCCTAGCCGCGTAAATTTGCTGCCCTATTTAAGGGGACGAGGATTTAGATCCAAACCACAGTTTCTCCCCTTCGTGAGTGTTCATCAAAGCGCATCCGACAAAGGTCCATTCCACCATGGCCAGCCGTCGCAACTCCTCCCCTCGCCCTTCCAGCCCTAAGCCTGGATATTGGGAGAGATGCTCCGTCCCGCATAGCGAGCTAGTGACGCTCCAGACGAAGGGATTTCTCCCCCCGACCTATATGGTCCCGGTTCGAGCCGGTCTTGCCGTCTATAACGGCAGAGAGCAAGCAGAGAGTGCCCCTAATCCCTCCAAAGGAGAGCGGGTGTGCCTCGTCCCTTATTTAATAAGGGGCTCGGATTTTCAATCCATCCATTTCTCCGGGGGCTGCTGGAGTTCTACGGCCTCTAGCTACATAATCTCACGCCTGCCTCCGTATTGCATATCACGGGCTTTGTAGCCCTCTGTGAGCTATTCTTGGGTGTTGAGGCTCATTTCGGGCTGTGGAAAGAGTTATTCTGCCTCGTCCCCCGTTCCAAGAAGGGGTCAATGTATCAAGTGGGCGGAGCCGAAGTGTGGCGCATCGCCGGGACCGGATATCTGTCCGGAACCCCAAAGAAGGCGTCCGAAGACTGGCCCTCGGAATGGATTTATATAGAAGACGTCCCGCTGCCGAATCCTATCTGGATCGGCCTCCCTGAATTCGACAGTGCTCCCTTAAAGAAACGCCTAAGCTGGCATCCACGGAGCCCTCAGAGGGAAAGTGACAGGGACGTTATTTACCTGATGGGCCGGATAAGATTGTTAGCTCATTCCGGACTAACCATGATCGGGGTCATGGCTGCATGCATCATGTGAGGGGTGCAACCACTATAGTATAGAGGCCACCCCATGTGGGACTTCAACGGGGAGGACGACACCACCCGCTATGGCCGTAAGGGGCCGGATTCGGCTGCGGCTCTAATAAAGACCTTGTCCGCTTTGTACAAGGGAGAAGAGGAGGATTTTCTCCGCGTTGACCCAAAGGGTGGATTTTCAATGTACAATCCTCCAAGCTGGGTGAGTGGTCACATCTTGCCCATCCGTTTTATATCCCTATTGTTAAATATTCAATCTAGTGATTTCAACGCAGGAACTGCGCCAGGCTGTTAAAGAAATAAGCAGCCCTCCTCCACAACCCGAGGACCTAGGACGGTGCCTCGACCCGGCCTCTCAAGAGGATCCAGACTTATCTGCAGAGCTGATCGATGGAGTGTTCCATCAATTGAGCCAGGACACCGCCTTGGTGGCTATTATGGCTGATTACCCAGGGCTAATCCTGGCTTCCCAGAAATGGGAGGCCGAACCTACGGCGACAAGCCAACGAGGGGCTGCAGGGCCCCGTGGGCAGAAAAGAGGTTCAGTCCGGTCCGAGGCGCCAGCGCAAAGGTATAACGCGCCCTCTTATCCCAGGTGTTGTACCTTCAAGGCATATTAACACTTGTGCTCTCTTTAGGACAAAGAGACCTCACCGAACTATATTCGGAGATACTGCCAATCGTGCCTCCACCTGCCAGGCTCCAAAGCCTGGTCCAGAAGTGGAGCCAAACACAAGGCGCGCACCGGACGCTCCTTTGATGGAGGATGTGGACAGGTTGTCTTCCACCAACTCTGAGGTGGAGAGTGCCATGAACCACAGGCGTCGCCGGACAATTCTTCGCGACGCCTATTTCTCCCAAGAGGCGTTAGATGCCTTCAAGTCGGGAGATGTGTACCTCCGTGCCACTCAAAATGGTCTAGCCAGAGCCACGGAGCAATATGTAAAAGACATACGGGTAAGAAAATTTTGGTAATTATATATATACCAGTAGCTCCCGAGACTTGAAACAGTTAGAATAACTGATTTAAGGATCATTTGTTATGCAGGTTCTTACAGAAAAGAATTCCCTACTGTCCAAGGAGCTGGAAGAGTGCAAAGCCCAACTTGAGGCCGCACTAGCCGCGTCAGGGGAGCCCAAGGAGACCCCCTCTGGTAATATACACTCCGAAAGATAAGTATTTTTGCGAAGCACGGCATGGGTGCGAATCTGACAAATTAAATTGCAGACGGCGCCGGATTGAATCCGGAAAGGCAACACCTCCTACGCCAGCTAAGGGCTGGTGAGAAGGTGCTGAGAAAGGTGAGGTGAGAGAAGAACAATCTCCAAGATGCCAACACCAAGCTGGGCGTCGAGCTGAAAGATGTTCATGCCCAGCTGTCAGACTCTGTGAAGGAGAATCAGCGGCTTCCGCGCGTCATATTTAGTAAGTGCTTGAATGAACCTTTGAAAGAAAGTTCGGCGGGGAAGTCGACTAACAGAGCAATGTCTGTAGGTGTGCTAACAGGTCGTCCTGCGGAGGAGATGCCCGGTTCTATGGGTGACCTTCTTCCCGAGCTCTTGCAATTGCTCGATCGAGTTCGGCAGGCGATGCAAGGCGTCGCCCAGGCCCTGTGGCCATCTGTCTCCATGCCCGAAGGTCTTGGAGAGCTTGCGGAGAAGCTAAAGGGAGCATAGCGGCGCTTCCGATTGTGGAAGATATCGGCCTGCCATCAAGGCGCTAGGGAGGCCTGGGCTATGGTGAAGACGCGGTACGCAAAGGCTGACCCGAACCACATGGCCGAGGTCGGTCCTGTAGGGCCCGATGGGAAGGAGATCCCTGTAAGCTTAGTATACGGCCAAGTAGAGTTGGCCGCAAAGTATTCCTAGCAGGACTGTAAATTAGACAGCCTGTTAGATGGTATTGAGGAGGAATACAATCAGTCAAAATGACTATGTAATTTAATTGACATTTATAATGCCTTCTAGCCAGATTGTAGATCATTTGTCATGGCCGACCTTTTCACTTCAGCCTCGGGACCTGACGGTCCGGAGTGTGTCCGAATTCCCATGCAGTTATATAGGAACCGGGGAATGCATGGAGACCAGGCATAGGGGTCATTAGTGCATGAACAGACAAGTGCCCGACTAGTTATGCTATATTACATGGTTAGTAAGAAACATCTTCCAGGGAGAATAGTTCCGTTAGGGGTTCCTTTCCCTGGGAGGCATGCCCTAAGGTGCATGTCCATGCTGCGAAAAGAAACGCAGGAAAAACATCTGGGGGCATATAGATAAAAATAAAAAAAGATCATCTTTAGTTCACCGACCGAATATTCCCTTAAGAACGCTAGCTTTCGGCTTCACCCAGTCTGAGATACATGTCCGCTGACCCGGCAGTAACAATCGCAGAGGTGCTCCCTTTACCACCTAGCCGAACAATCGGGAACGTAGGGGTAAGCACAGGAGCCAGGCAACCCAGCTTGGCCAAAACATAAGTCATATCGATGCATATAATGGTGAATAAAAGGTACATGCGGAAGTGTGACACATGTGTTGGGCATGAAGCCCGTATGAATAAGCTTCTGTTTAAAGAAGCCCCCAGGTTTAATGAGCGCGGATAGCGCGTCACTTTATGAGCCTTTAAAGGTTATAAGAGAGAGAGAGAGAGGAAGAGAAATGTAAGACAGAAAATATATAAAAAATGGACAGAGGAAGGAGACAAACACAGAGTCTAGCGCTAGGCATAGAATCTTCGGAGACGGGCTGTGTTCCATGGGTTCGGCTCGAGTCGGTTATCCGATGCGTCCTGCAGGCGGTACGCTCCACCAGTCAGGACTTGGTCAATTATGAAGGGACCTTCCCACTTGGGCTTGAGTTTGTCCTTTTTCTTGTCCGGTAGTCGTAGAACTAATTCGCCAATGTTGTAATTTTTGGCCCGTACTTCTCTGCTTTGGTATCTTCGAGCCTGCTGTTGATAGAATGCGGAACGGGCTTTTGCCACATCACGCTCTTCCTCCAATGCGTCCAAGCTGTCCCGCCGATCGAGCTCGGCTTCTCTTTCTTCGTACATGCGCACTCGAGGTGAGTCATGAATTATGTGGCAAGGCAAAACTGCCTCTGCGCCGTACACCATAAAGAATGGTGTGTATCTGATGGTGCGATTCGGCGTGGTCCGCAGCCCCCAGAGTACGGAGTCGAGCTCCTCTACCCAGTGCGTGTTAGATTCCTTGAGGGACCACACTAATCTGGGTTTGATGCCGCTCATGATAAGACCATTTGCACGTTCGACTTGGCCGTTAGTTTGTGGGTGATAGACGGAAGCATAATCGAGCTTGATGCCCATGTTTTTGCACCAGAGTTTTACCTCATCGGCCGTGCATTTCGTGCCGTTATCAGTGATGATGCTGTGGGGGACGCTGTAATGGTGTACAACCCCGGATATAAAGTCTATCACCGGTCCGGATTCGGCCGTCTTAACAGGCTTGGCTTCTATCTATTTGGTGAACTTATCCACCATGACCAGTAAGTATTTTTTCTTGTGGGTTCCGCCTTTAAGGGGTCCAACCATGTCAAGCCCCCAGACCACAGAGGGCCAAGTAATGGGGATAGTTTGGAGGGCGGTGGGTGGCATATGGCTTTGGTTTGCAAAGAGCTGGCAACCGGTGCATCGTTGGACTAAGTCCTGAGCGTCTGCCCGGGCCGTCGGCCAATAAAAGCCTTTACGGAAGGCCTTGCTTACAAGGGACCGAGCTGCAGCGTGATGACCGCCCAGTCCGGCATGAATTTTAGCCAGGAGGTTCCGCCCCTCCTCTTCGGAGATGCACCTTTGAAGGACTCCAGTAGTGCTTTTCTTATAAAGCTCTCCCTCATGGACTCTGTAGGCTTTGGATCGCTGCACTATGCAGCGTGCCTCATTTTGGTCCTCGGGGAGTTCCTGCCTAGTAAGGTAGGAGAGGAATGGTTCTGTCCACGGGGCAATGACGGCCATTATTACGTGGGCTGAAGGTGTTATTTCATTGGCAGAGCCTCCGATTGTGTCAGAATGTTCGGTGTCGGGCAGTGCGGTTGGGTCCAGGATGTTATTGTTCGGCTCCCCTTCCCATACTACGGATGGCTTGAACAACCTTTCCAAGAAGATGTTGGGGGGGACTACATCGTGTTTTGCACCGATGCGTGCCAGGACGTCTGCCGCCTGATTATTTTCCCGGGCTATATGGTGAAATTCAAGCCCCTCTAACCGAGCTGACATTTTTAGGACGGCGTTGCGGTAAGCTGCCATTTTTGGATCCTTGGCATCAAAGTCTCCATTTATTTGGGATATTGCGAGGTTTGAGTTCCCGCGCAACTCTAGGCGTTGAATGCCCATGGATACTGCCATCCGGAGACCATGTAAAAGGGCCTCATATTTGGCTGCATTGTTGGAGTCCGTGTACATGATCTGGAGTATGTATTGAACTGTGTCTCCTGTGAGGGACGTCAAAACGACGCCAGCCCCCAGTCCGGCCAACATTTTGGAGCCGTTGAAATGCATGATCCAATTTGAATATGTGTCGTACTCTTTAGGGAGTTCGGCCTCCGTCCATTCTGCGACGAAGTCGGCCAAGACTAGCGACTTGATGGCTCCCCGTGGCTTATAAGTTATGTCGAACGGGAGGAGCTCAATTGCCCATTTTGCAATCCGGCCTTTTGCGTCACAGTTGTTTATAATATCGTTAAGTGGTACTTCCGTGGCTACTGTTATTGAACACTCTTGAAAGTAGTGTTGTAGCTTCCGGGATGCCATGAATACCGCGTATGCGATCTTTTGATAATGCGGGTACCGTGATTTGCAGGGAGTGAGGACAGTGGACACATAATAGATCGGCTTTTGAAGGGGGAATTTGTGTCCGTCTGCTTCTCGTTCGACGACGAGCACTGCGCTTACAACCTGATGTGTTGGTGCAATGTATAATAGCATTGGTTCGCCAATGTTTGGCGCGGCCAGGACTGGGTTTGTTGCCAGTATGGCTTTTATTTCATCGAGTCCGGCCGTGGCTGCATCCGTCCATTTGAAGTGTTCGGTGCACCGAAGGAGGCGGTAAAGGGGTAGGGCCTTTTCTCCCAAGCGGGAGATAAAGCGGCTTAGAGCCGCCACGCATCCGGTCAACTTTTGTATTTGTTTGAGGTCCTTTGGGATATCCAGTTGCGACAGAGCTCGGATCTTGGCTGGATTTGCTTCAATTCCTCTACCGGATACAATGAAGCCCAAGAGTTTTCCGGCTGGAATGCCGAAAACGCATTTTTCCGGGTTGAGCTTGATGTCGTATGTTTGGAGGTTATCAAATGTGAGCCTCAAGTCGTCTACTAGAGATTCAACATGTCTTGTTTTGACGACCACATCATCTATATATGCCTCCACTATTTTGCCGATCTGGCTTGCCAGACATGTCTGAATCATGCGCTGATATGTTGCGCCGGCGTTTTTGAGCCTGAAGGGCATCGTGTTGAAGTAGAATGGGCCGTATGGTGTGATAAATGCCGTTGCGGCTTGGTCTGGTTCTGCCATCTTGATTTGATGGTAGCCGGAATATGCGTCGAGGAAACACAACGAATCGTGTCCTGCGGTAGCGTCAATAATTTGATTGATGCGGGGGAGGGGGAAGGGATCCTTTGGGCAAGCCTTGTTAAGGTCTTTAAAATCAACACACAGGCGCCATGATTTGTCCTTCTTTAGTACCATCACCAGGTTTGCTAGCCAGTTCGGATGTTTTATATCTCTGATGAATCCGGCCTCCAATAGCTTTGCTAGCTCCTCTCCCATGGCCTGTCTCTTAGGTTCAGAAAAATGCCGAAGAGCCTGTTTGACATGTTTGAATCCTGTTTGGATATTTAAGCTGTGCTCGGCCAGCCTGCGTGGGATTCCTGGCATGTCTGAAGGGTGCCAGGCGAAAATGTCCCAGTTCTCTCGTAGGAACTCTCGCAGTGCGGCGTCTACATCAGGGTTTAACTGTGCCCCGATGGAAGCTGTTTTATTGGGGTCCGTTGGATGGACTTGGAATTTGACTATTTCGTCCGCCAGTTTAAACGAGGTGGACTTGGATCTTTTGTCGAGTACCACATCGTCCCTATTCACCGTAGAGCGCAGCGCAGTCAGTTCCTCAGCCGCTAGGGCTTCAGATAGTGCCTCGAGGGCCAATGCGGCTCTCTTGTTTTCAACGCGGAGTGCTATGTCCGGATCACTAGCGAGAGTGATGATCCCGTTAGGCCCAGGCATCTTGAGCTTCATGTACCCGTAATGGGGTATTGCTTGGAAGATTGTAAACGCTTCCCGCCCTAGCAGAGTGTGATAACCGCTGCTGAACGGAGCCACATGGAACGTGACCTCTTCGGTCCTGTAATTATCCGGAGTGCCGAACACCAGATCTAGTGTGATTTTTCCTGTACAGCGCGCTTCCTGACTATGGATTATTCCTCTAAAGGTTGTGCTGCTTCACTCAATGCGGTTCCAGTCTATTTCCATTTTTTGAAGGGTTTCCTCATAAATGAGGTTCAATCCGCTACCGCCGTCCATGAGTACCTTGGTAAGACGAAAGCCGTCCACTATTGCACTGAGGACCAATGCGGCTGGTGCTCGGGCTGTTCGGAATTTAGGTTCATCACTAGCATTAAAGGTAATAGCCGTGTCACTCCATGGGTTTATTGTTGCTACTTGGTAGACTTCGGCAAGGCTGCGGAGTGTCCTTTTTCGCATATTATTTGATGCGAAAGTCTCAAAGACTGTTAATACCGTATTGGTGTCTCTGGGGTGGCTTTTTGTGGCCTCCGGAATTAGGAGATTTTCGCCAATTTTAGCCACCTGCCGGAGTATCCAACATGCTCTGAGACTGTGAGTTGCCTGGCCACCAGTACGGTTCCATGCCCTGTAGAGGGTTTTTGCTTTTTAGTGCTTGACCCGGGTGTCTGGCGATGATGCACCCTTTTATTTCGGACTGGGTTTATATTCAGGGCTGGATTGTCCTAAAATTTGATTTCGGTTTTCCAGGCGCTTTCCATCGCACAATACTTTCGTACAATGGATGCCAAGTCAGCAAAGTGTGTAATATCACGGCGACTTATGGCGTTGAGTATTCCCTTGTCTGTGCAATTATTGCAGAAGATTGAGATTGTGTCTTCCTCGCGGCAGTCCCTTAGCCTGTTCTTAACCAGGAGGAATCTGGCCCAGTAATGATGTACTGTTTCATCGGGCTTTTGCCTGATTTTGGATAGATCGCTTATGTTGGGGTGGGTGGGTGGAATTAAATCCGAAGCCTCACCCCATCTGAGGCTCAGAGGCCGAGGAATTTCCGAACTCGAAAATTTGGATTCCTGGATGTTGTCCAATGAATCCAGCCCATCGCCTGACTCTAAGTTCAGGTCTTGAGTGATATCCTCCCCTCCGCGGGTATCCGGCTTGGAGGGATCGGGAATCCGGACGTAGCGAGTCCTTAAGATAGATGAAGGGTCGCCGCACTGTCCCTCTACCACGGCAACGTGATGGGTGACTTGGGGAGAGTTAATCTCTCTCAGATCGGGTTTAGGCCCAATCTGGTTGTAATCTGTAGCGACTCCCAGGGCGGCGAAGCGATCCAAGAGCTCGTTTATGGAGGAGAGCTCCATAGGATCTAATTGCTCGGCGAGTTCCGAGATGACATGAAGATTGTTTTCGTTGGCCCGAGAAGTCATCATCGGCGCAGAAGCCGAGCAGGCGGTCATAAGAAAACCACCTAGCCGGAGGGTTTGGCCGACAGCCAAAGCTCCCTTAGCAACGGTGTCGTCTTTAAAGACGGGGCGAGGCATCCTTCCTGCTGGCGACAACACAGAGGAACTCTCAATGAAAGCACAAATGTCGGTGTCAAAACCAGCGGATCTCGGGTAGGGGGTCCCGAACTGTGCGTCTAGGCCGGATGGTAACAGGAGGCAAGGGACACGAAGTTTTACCCAGGTTCGGGCCCTCTCGATGGAGGTAAAACCCTACGTCCTGCTTGATTAATATTGATGATATGGGTAGTCCAAGAGTAGATCTACCACGACATCGGAGAGGCTAAACCCTAGAAGCTAGCCTATGGTATGATTGTTGTTGTGTATGTTGTCCTAAGGACTAAAACCCTCCGGTTTATATAGACACCGGAGAGGGTTAGGGTTACACAAAGTCGGTTACAATACTAGGAGATCTGCATATCCGTATCGCCAAGCTTGCCTTCCACGCCAAGGAAAGTCCCTTCCGGACACGGGACGAAGTCTTCAATCTTGTATCTTCATAGTCCAGGAGTCCGGCTGAAGGTATAGTCCGGCTATCCGAACACCCCCTTATCCAGGACTCCCTCAGTGGGCGTCAAACATGGGCAGCAAAACTCATTTGATCGAAGCTCATCCGAAAGACCTCTGTTTCTCCCTCCATTCCCCATTCATACACGGTGGGCGGCAAAACACCCTCTCCTCATCCGAAATAGATGTAGGCTAATATTTTAAATATGGGCAGATGTGTAACTTCCATCAAACGTGACACAACCGCCCTACCTATCAGCCCCGTTCATACACCGTGGGCGGCAAAACACCCTCTCCTCGCCCAAAATAGTTACCGACAAATATTTGGGAGATACGAGATTACCGTCCTATCCCCAACCGACGAGACGTCCAAATTTGAAACGGGGGATAAGTTCGTAACTTTCCCATATTTCAGACAGGAGCGTCCCAAAAACATGGTTCCCCGTACCTCTCCCTCTATTTTCCCATTCATACACTGTCCGCGCTAGAACACCCGATTCCCACACCAGCCTCCGTCCTCCACCCCATCCATCGCCGTCGTCCTCCACCACATCGATCGCCACCGTCCTCCACCATACCAGAGCGCCTACCAAGACCGCGTCATCCACTGCTAGAGATGGACGTTTCTCATCCACGGCGACGGACCAATAGCCTTGCATCGCGTCCTCTCGCTTCATCGGCGCCGTCGTACTCTTTGCCGGGGCCGCTCACACGACCTTCTCTTCCACCGCAACGGGACTTATCCCCCGATGCACCCGTCTACCGTCACAGATCTGCTTCAACGCCACTGACAGCCATCGCACTCCCGATGCCTACACGGCGCCGCAAGAGAGGTGGTACTTCATATCTCCTGAACTTTTTGATCTCAACCAGAAAATAGATCTTAACTTGGTTACTCTACTTTCTTTTTAGCTCTTAGAATTTAGTTCTTAGTTCGAAGCAAACAATGGATGCTAAATATCATTTCTCCGGTTTGCAGCTTCAAATCTGCCATGGCACAGCCATAATACGGTTTAATTGATTATGCTTAGGGTTTAATTGATCATGTTGGTTCCGTGGTGGTTTCTTTAATAGAAATTAGAGGGGAAACCCTCTTTTGCTAAAAAATATATGCTTAGAGTTTCCCCCTTTTATGATCACTATACGATCAGAATGCATGCTTCGTGTCATAATAACACTGCTCCACCCATCAAGCTAAACAAGCTTAGTTGTTCAAATATGAATATGATATTATTAAAACAGAGTTGTTTAATTGGTCAGCTAAATATTCCTAAATTAGTTTCGAAAATGCATGTTAGCCGCTCGGGTGTGTATCTCTGTGTGTGGTCTGGTCAGCACGGTTGGGGAGGTGAACTTTGCATATGCAGGGGGTTTATAGGGAGACACTCTCCGAGTTGAAACCACAATGCATTCCATAGATAATCTGACTACTTTTTATGTCTTCATGAATCTCAGATTCTGAACAGCATCATAATGATTATGAGCTTGCGCGCATGAAAAGAATAAAGCAGAACAATGCCATGGCTGTCAAACTTGGCATTAAGGGACTAAAATCAAGTCTGGATGCAATGCAATGCAAACACTCTCCACCTACAGATTCATGCTCAGAATATGATCCTAACAGTGATTCTGAGCTAGAGGGAGACCTAATTCAATGTAGCTCCCTAGTGGAGGAGTCAGAGGAAGATTTCCTATCTTATTCACCCATCAAGGTACTTGCTCTAACTTTCCAAGGTTACATTGCTCGCACATATCTTGCAACTGATGCTTTGCATTGTTTCTACTTTGTTGAACTGCCATTAGCTTAGTTTACACATCGTGTATGTGAATACACCCTGCCTATCCATTTTCAGTGCATATTCCATCTGTCATCATACCATATTTATCCATTCAAATGATGTTCTTGTGTATCAGACGTTCAAAAGGAAGAGGGCGATTGCTGATCATGGAGGAGCACAAGCAAAGTATTTGGAAAAGGTAGTGGCACCGAATAAATCAAATAGCCCATTAGGTGTAGTTGCAATATCACCTGACCCACAAAATATCCCAACTCTAGCAAACTCTAGCCCTACTACACTGGTCATTTCTGATGCCGCAACTCAGCAGACCCCAACTGCAGCAAACAATATGATTATGCCAGTTGACATAGCACCAGCCGTACGACACAAAACCCCCATTCCAGCAAAGACTACACCCAATCCAGTTGCCAAATCCCTTTTCGAACTAGAGAGAGCCCCAATTGAAGCAAATAGGACCCCTGTTCCATTTCTTCCCAGTTTAGAAGACGAAGCTAATGTTGTTGTCAGGAACTTTGTGCGCATCTTTCCTTCATGGAAAGATTATACCGCAGACACGGAACAATTTCCAGTCTTCCTCCGCAACTTACGCGTAAGTAATGTACTAATGTTATTCGTGGTCATTACTGTATATGTTTCTGCTGACAGAAGACACAATATTTCATTCTTTTAAATAGGCGGGGCGCAAACTAGATTGTGATGACAAGAAAGGGTTGGTTGTGCTTTTCAAGCACTCGTTGATGAAGTATCATTCCTACCTGAGGCAAGCGCACTTTGATGGCAAGCCTCCGAACGAAATTTCTGTAAAGTCTCTGGTGCTACATTTATTCGACGGTGACTGGAATAATCTTGTTACACATTGGTCTCGGCTGCAGCGTAAGGTACTATCTATGATATCACATCACAATTTGAACTACATTTCTGCATTTGCCTTAATGCCTCACTTGTATGAAAACTGTTAGCAGAAGAATATTCGTTCTCAAGGGACCACAGAATCTCGCAACTATACTGCACACTGCATTGCTCTTGTGAGTACCTCTTGCCCTGTATGACCATACTTACTTTCATAGCTGTTTGATTATGTAGCATCACTACACATGTAAGCCTCGTAATCGTCCATTTGGTGGACATTATAAGATCTGTATGGACTCTTACATAAATTTAGAATCAACCCAATGCTTTTGAAGAGGTTTAGCTCTGCAGTCCTCTTGTAAGGACTGAACGTGTTCTATCACTGTACTTACATTAACAGCTACTCCCTCCGTCCCATAATATAAGAACAATTTGTACATTACACCAGTGTTCAAAACACTCTTGTATTATGGGAAGAGGGATTGGTTCATTTTGTAGCATTCTACATCTTATCTCCCTCGCCCGCTATTTACTAAAAAAGATAAGATCTATATTTAATCTTACCAACAAGTAGAATACACAGACAATGCCAGTGCAGAAGTGTAGCCCATTGCTCTTGTCAGTACATTTTGTCCTGTAAGCTTGTACTTCCAGGGATTGGTAGTTGATTATGTAGCATCAATCTGCATCTTATCTTCATTATCCTCTATCCCTTCCAGTATTATCATATCTATAATTACTCTCTACAAAATGTAGAGTACAGGCAATGCTTATGAAGAAGATTCTGTGCTGAAATTCTTGAGTTATCCTTCCCTTGCCATGGAGAAGGGCATTATAAAGCCGATGTTAACTGTTAATGTAAGTTAGTCCTTCTAAAGCCTTTATCCTCAACTGCTGTTTAATTTGCTCACACTCCCTATCGTTTACTGCTGTTTAGTTCGCTGTTTATACCAAAATGCATGTTCATAAGAACCGTAAGTTCTAAGTTTTACTTGTAAAACCAAATTCCTTATTCATACCTTGCACATTACTTAATACTCCCTATATGTATGCTTGTTTTTGTGGATCTATAATCCAGTGTGTGGTGAATCAGCCCACATTTGCACCTTGTCATCTCCTGTTTTATCTTACTAATGTGGCCGATGATATGAACAACATGCCATGCACATTATCCAAAATAGATACAATGATTTTCTTTGCCCTTCATCTATGCTTGTTATGTTGACATGGTAATCCAATAGTGTGGTGAAGCTCCCCACATTATGAACAATGCCAAATTATGCTATTGATATTTTGAACATACTCTTTATTTTCTAATTTGAAATTGGAAAGAATTGACAGAACAGTTATCATCTTTGTTTATACACGTGCAAAACATGTCATCTCTCTGCTTTGTTTCAGGGTGATATGCCTGATGGCATGCACAAGTCTGCTGAAGGCTATGAGACAAACCCAACATATATTGCAGCAAAGAAGGCAAACCATCTTGAAGATAGCGAGACAACCCCTAAGTCTTGTCTTGATGCAGTGTTCAAGTTACTTGAGACTAACAGTCAAACAAGCTCACAGAATTCGTTGTCTGAATCAGTTCGACTTCTTCAGTCCCAAGTTCTAGCAGAAAGGCATTCTGCAACTCAACTTTGACTTGAAGTCATATCTCTAAGAAAGATTGCGAAGAACACCAATGAGAACCTCATCGCTAAACAGCTACACATGGAAGCTATGACCGACATGCTAGGCCAATCTCATAGCCTTACTCAGCAGCTTGTGCAGCAGTTCCCCGGCAAGGCTAACCTTTCTTGAACTGTCTTGGAAGTGGTCTCGGTTCAGTATTATTTTCTTACGCTGCAATGGTGCCTAGTTTTTGTAATCTGCTTCTTCGTTGCACTTTATGATCACTGGGGGCGAACTTTGATGCTCGGTGGATCTAATATACCTTAAATCCTTTATTGTGTAGTGTAGGTTTATTTTTAGTTACTATGTCATAATTTCTTTATTGTATAGAGTAGGTTTGTTCTTAATTCCTACTAGTTACGCAGCAGCCCGAAATGAACCCCGACCCATGATTGTGCGAATCAAATCATGGGCTTTTAACAGGCCAAAATTGTCTGGGTCCTTGTTTGGCCCAATCAGATATCGGCTACGAGCAGGCCGGATGCAAACCGGGCCATAGTTAGGCCCAACTATATGACGGGCTTTTAACAGGCCGAAATTAATATAGGGCCGAAATGTTAAATGGGCCCTTAACAGGCCAAAACTAATATCAGGTCGAATTACTAAGTGGGCCTTTAGCAAGTGGGCCCAATAGCATAGTGTCCAGTTGACGGGACGAATCTGATATCGGCCATAATTGAGCCCAAAGCCTCTTAAAGGGCCGGACCTGATCTGGGCCGTAATTTGGCCCAGAACGTGGTAGGCTTTTAACGGGCCGGATCTCATATGGGCCACTATTAGGCCCAGAGCGTGGTAGGCCATTAATGGACCGGATCAAATATAGGCCGACATTTGGCCCAAAACATGGCAGCCAGTTAATGGGACGGCATACTAGGGTCCTCAAAATCTTGTGGGCCTACAGCTGGGCCGGCCCATTAATGTCAGTGAAATCTCGTGGGCCTTTACCTGGGCCGACCCATTATGACCCACAAGAATCTTGTGGGCCTTTACCTGGGCCGGCCCATTATGGCACACAAAAAACTTGTGGGCCTTTACCTGAGCCGACCCATTATGGCCCGCAAAATCTTGTGGGCCTTTAGCTGGGCCAGTCCATTATGGTCCGTAAAATCTCGTGGGCCTTTAGCTGGGCCGGCCCATTATGGTCCACAAAATCTTGTGGGCCTTTAGTTGAGATGGCCCATTTAAACTTGTTGGGGCATGCCACGTGTCGACGTATCATATGCGCCTTCTGTCCAGTGAGTGGATGACATCTGTCCCGACGATGAGCCGACACGTGTTTCCTCTAGCCAATGATGATTTTACACGTGGAAAATCCCCATTGGTCGGGGCTGTTAATGGGTTATCGGATCCAAAACCCGACCCGATAGCTTAACAGCGTTCCGTTATGGTGGATGCCACGTGTCGGTCACCCTTGACGAAAGAACTTTTATGACGCGTGATTTATCATCATGGAAGTGGACACTTCCATGATGATAATTTTGGTAATGTCATGGAACACTTCTATGACAGCACAAGTATGACTATCTTCATTCTGTCATAAATTTGTCATGGATGTACATGCATGACAAAAAAGCGACCTATTGTGACAAACACGTATCATCATGGAAGTGTATATTTTTGTAGTGAGGAGGTGCAAGCTAGGCATATCCAAATGAGTTTCCATTTTGCATGGTCCCTCATATCATCATATCATAGCTCTCCACCAAAGTAGAGCTCCTGTAATGCCTCCATGTGAGGTCATCTTCTATTCTTCGATTCTGTCCAAAATTTCAGTTTGTGAAGCAAGTATATTTTATCTTGCTCCATTATGGCTGCCAATTTTTCTAGGTCTTCTATTATCCATATAACCTACCTCCACCCATTTTGGGCATGGTTCATCAAGCCATTTTTCCTCTAGAATTCTTGCAACATTTTGGTCAGTGAAGATGTTTGTGAAGCAAGTACCACTTTGGCTTGTCCAATTGGTATGAAATTTTTACAACATCTTACTATGACCAAATCATTAAGACTTGCCAAATTTGAGCTCAAGTGGCATCACCATGTGAGTGCATCATCCAAATCTCATTTTTGGACCAGATTTGGCAGTTGTAATGCAACTACATTAAATCTTGATCCTAATCCCCTCAAAGTTACCAGGGTGAAAGTACTTCTTACCCTAAACCTACCAGACAACTCCTTTGCTTCCAAACCCTTTCCTGTTGATCAGCAGTGCTTGGTCAAGTTTACTGCAGTAAACTTCAGGTGTTAACTACCATTTAACCATATCATTTCTACCCAAACTACCACCGCAGTTGCAACCTTCCCAGGAAGGACAAGCCCCCAGACATTGTTTGGCTGGTCGTGTGCCACTGTGTGCACCAGTGCACGCGGTTATCACGAGCTTTGGCATGCAATGCACGCGCTCTGCTACCGTTGGTCGCGTCCAGGGTGTCTTCTAGCTCCGGCCCCTCCTCCTCTCGTCGCCTTCGCACTCGGGAGCCTGTCCAATAGCTAGCCTGCGTCGTCGCCATCCTCCTGGAGCCCTCTCCCCCTCCGTCAGCCCCTCCGTCAGCTCTTGTCGCCGCGCGCCCACGGGAAGCCTGTAGCCGACCGAGCATTAATCGCACCATGGCTTCTTCCTCCTCTTGTCCCCGAGTTCTGCTCATCCCTGTGCACCGCTGTAGCTCTGCTGCATCTCTCCGTCGCCTTCCCCGAGCTCATGCATGAGCACATGCGTCTGTGGCGCCGGCCACGCGTCCGAGAAGACGCCAGCTCGCCTCCTCCTCCCTCCGGCTATATAAGCCAGCCCCGACCCTTCCCGAGCTCACCACTCGACTTCACGCCCTCCACTAGACCTCCCTGACCAGTCAAACGAGCGCGAGGAGCTCTCGGTGGCCATCATTGCCGCCATGGCCGCCGTGGCCTCCCTCCTAAATTAGCTCGAAGTCGGCCCGCTCCCTCCATCATTCCTTCACCAGAGAACTCCCCACGGCCCCCTGATCCTCCCCACCTACTTGCCCCTCGACGGAGTGCCCCGCAGCCCAGTAGCCAAACCCTACTGGAAGCCATCTCCACCGGAGTCCGCGCCCTCGTCGCTCCGCTCCTCCTCGACATCCGTGCCCAGGAGGGATGGATGCGGCGCCTCTCCCCGATCTCCCCGGTGCCCGTAGCCTCGCCGGAGGCAGTCTGTGGCGCCGGAATTCGTCGCCGGAGCGCGCCGGTCCTCCTCTGTCTCGCGGGCAGGCGCAAGATGGACGACGACCTCGGGCTAGGCGGGCCCCATCTCCATGCAGCCCCACCCGTTGGTGAGAGGGCGTTTACCCGGGCTGCCCACACGGACAAGTGACGGGTCCCACCCTATGGGACCCGCCCGTCAGCGACCACGCGTCCGGTCCCGCCACTGCCCACATGGATTAGTGGATGCGTACTTTTGTAAGTATGTTTTCTCATGGGGAAACAGTATTCTCCTTCTACTTTAGCCAAAAACACGTATTCCCTTCTCTGGAGGTGTAATCTGAGGAATGCACTTTCTGTTTTTCAGCTCAGGGGCCTGTTTGTGGAGAAATCTTTACAGATTAGTCCCTGAACTTCCCCCTCTCGTATCTTTTCAACCACAACTCCAAATGAGGTGATTCCAAAGCCCACTTCTTCGTCTCGTCGAGCCCGTTCTGTTGGTATCACTTTCACCACGTGTTAATATTCTAGAAATGACCTTTTTGCCCTTGCACGTAAACAACCCTTCCGAGAGAGAACTGTTTCCGGCAAATCTTTCCACGGCTTCACCACACTTCTCCCCGGTACCTTCTTCATCCCCAGGCAAGCCACAATACCCACTTGCATGATAGTCATGCAGTAGCCATGGTTTTCAACTTGGATATTTATTAAATGATTGCTTGTTTAAAATATGGTTATCGTTGTTTTGGTAATGCTTCTGGGTTAATGCTTACTTTCTTGCTATGTTGTTATGCACCTGGTTGACATGCCCTGCTAGTTGCTAGTATTCTTTTATTATGGTTATGCTTGCTAGTAGTACATGTTGATATTGGTGATGGTCTTCGGTGCATGACCGTCGTCTGTCCCGAGTACCGTTGTTATGCATGTTCCATTGCATCCAGTTGGTTAAATGATTGCATGGTAGCATTGTTGATATGTCTTGCATGATATTTATTGTTGATGCTAGTGGTCATGCTAGGTTTCAATGAGTAGTGTTGTACTTGTGATCTTCATGCTCGTCATTATACTATGTTCAGTTGGATATGATTCATTATGGATATGGTGGATAATTATGTCGCACCCCGTGCTTATGTTGATATCATGTTTATGCATTATCACATCATGTTATTTTATCATGGCTCAGCATATTACATTCAAGTTTAACTGGATTAAATTGAACTTGAACAACTGTTGGCTGAGTCATGGTGCCACCATATCGAACTGACCAGTGCAACCACGCTCACCTTTATGGGAAGGTCCTAACTGGCTCTATTGTCATGCCTCTCGCTGGTGCCTCCAACTAGGGAAGGTTATGGGCGTGCTTACCCTGATCAGGTAGGCGGACATAACCTTGTGTGCCCGTAGATTTGATGATAAGTGCTTTTGTCCCTGTTTGGGACGGGCCACGACGGTGGCCGTTGTGTCTTTGGTAGACACGGGGCCACCCATGACTTAGCCCAAAGGGGAGTTGGTCGGAGTGGCCGGGAGAGTGTCATGGCAGTAGATCGGTTTTGTCAGAACACCGTTGGTCCACCTGAATGGGAGTACGAGGCCATGGGTTTCGTGGTGTGGGTACAGTGTACTAACCTCTGCAGAGTGTATATTAAATCTATCGATAGTCGCGCCCATGGATAAGGGCCCAGTTCGTAGTTGGTCACACTATGTGTCAACAGTATTAATAATAATGTGTTTAATAACAACCCCGATACGATGAGGAGATAAGTTGGTTGTGATCGCCGGAAAGATCACCGTTTGAGACCAAGTGTTGGTCATGGTTGTGATCGCCGGAATGATCACCATGGTATCAAGGATACCGAGTTGTTGGATATTCGTGATGTTGTGCGAGAATCATGAGTAAAGATCTAGCTCATTGTGGTCATTTAATGATTACTATGGTATTGTTTATACCAAGCTTGATTTGATCCTGAGATGATCCTGTGATGTCCGAGGATGGTAAGTGATGCATGTGATGATTAGGAAGTAACTCGAGCAGAATAAATAGTGCATATAGTGTCATCATGTTGCATGATAGTGTCATAAGATTTATACGCTCATGCCATGCTCATGTTGTTCTAGCTGTATCATGTTCATATTGTTGCTGCCATGTTATCCTGATGACCTCATGAATATTTCCTGCTTAACCTGTAATTGCAATGCTGTTGTTTGTCTTGAATGCTTATGGTTATTGTGAGCTTTTGTTTTTAGTCGTTTCTTTTGTTTCTTTCTTTGGGCCTTCGGTGTTACAAAATTTCTCCTATTAAAGTTGCTCGTCAGCCGACACCGGACCCGAAGAGTCAGCAAGAAATGCATATATTTGGAAACTCAGCTAAACAGGATGGAATTTTCAACAGACCGCGATGAAATTGGAAATAGCTCATCTGAATACAAAAGAAATCCTGGATGGAATGTCAGTATAAAGTTTGCATAAACGTGCACTCCTCATAGCAGAAATGATCAAATCAGCAAGAAGATAAATTGTGTGCAAGGTTGATAGAATATTATCAAAGGTATGGCTCAGATACAAATTTAATTTTTCGTTGAGGATGATTTTGAAACACTAGTAGGAAAATGCTTACAAGTAGCGCTGGTTTTTGAGCTACCAGTAGCGCGGGCACCAGCGCTACAGCTATTTTGTAGCAGTAGCGCGTTTTTAGGCCAGCACTACTGTTAAGTTCAAGTACTAGTAGCGTGTTTTCAGGCCCGCGCTACTACTAACATTTATGTTATTTTAGCATTTTGGCGTTGTACATGTTTAAACAGATATACCTTTTATACAATAACAACTCATCATGAACTAGTCTGTTTAAATAGCATATTCATTACCACTTGTCATCACCATCAAACAATGTTCGTCAATGAGACATCATATAACAAGTTGGTCACTAGTCATAATCACAACTCCTCCTCCTCATCATCAACTCTAACACACTGTAGCACATAATAACACATTCTAGCTACGACCTACTCCTCTCATAGGACCTACTCTACCCTCTCTTAGGTAAAATATCATAAAAAAGATAGGCATTGACACTGCATTAAGGAAAATTGGCTCTCCATAATAAAGAACGGAAATCATCCTGTCTCCAAGTCTTGGCCTACGCACAATGTTGCTTCCAAGTAGCTCTCTATGATGGTTCAAACATTTTTTGAAATCATCTATTATCATGGCTTCCTCGCTTTTAGAAATTCGGTATGGACAAGAGTGATGTGGATACTGCGGCTGACCTGGCCGTGGTGGCCGTAAGCTCATAACATTAGCGCGACCTCTCGTCAACATCAGATGAGGCACACAATCCATCGGGATTTTTTGTTCAAAAACATAATAATAACTTTGTAGTTAGCAATATAGTTTAGTTTTAGAAGAATTTATGCAAAAGATGCACGGATGTCGTAATAGTAGAAAATCTTACCATGATATCTCCATTGATGTTACCGTAGTTCAACACGTTCACTAGTGGCACATATTGACCATAATGTGGAGGAGTTTGATAATAGCTATTGTAATTCTCAATATCAGTAAAAAATGCGATAAGACCATCTTGCTCCTTATAAGTTATTTGTGCTTCATGATTGTAGTTGTAGGTTCTGTCTACCATTTTCCGTACATTTTTTGAAGAATGAAAATAAGCTGTCAATGGAAATAAACTGTCAAATATTTTGAAATAAACAATATAAATTACTTAGTAAATATGTTTAAGAAACTCACACAGCGGTAGAACTGGAAGCGTGTCAACAAGGACCCAAATGGTCATATCATTTCCGTCGATGTCAGGATCAACAAGATCGAAGGTGAGAAGCATACACTCATGAAAAGCATACGCCTTGCAAAGGGCTTCCCAATTCAGGCAACCAAAATTGGATGAGTTCACAGAATTGTATAGATTTACAGCAAAATCATAACCATGATGGGTCCTGAGTTGAATTATCTTTGCCTCCATTCTTTCATGATCTTCGAAACCCATCTTCTCCAAGACATAGCATCTTGCATGGCATGGGATAAGCTAGTCAAATTGTAAAAGACGGAAATTACACATTGAAGAAGCAGAGAAGTCGTGCAAAAAATAACAAAAAAACACTTGTCGTCGTTGCGTACCGTTTCAACATCGAAGGTCTCTTGGAGCTTGATGCTGAAGCGTCCACCTTCTACCAAGTGAGGCCTGTCGCACAGACCATGCTAATCTTCGCAGTACTCGCACATAGCGAATTCCCTTTCGTCGTCAGACATTTCCTAATAGGTAATTAATAATCCATCATCAAATACATATGTAGTATTTTGTAGCAAAGATCATCATATAACAACTAAAACACCTAAAATTTGTAGTTTCTAGTAGTTTGTAGCAAAGATCATCATATAATCCATCATGAATACATATATAGTAGGTTGTAGCACAAACCACACTCAACTTTTGCATTCAATAAGCAAATAACTAATAGGTAATTAATAATCCATCATCGAATACATATATAGTAGTTTGTAGCAAAGATCATCATATAATATCACTAATACATCTCGAATGATAGCTCCTCTAGGTTCAGTGGGCCACAGTGGACACCCAAAGAGAAGGAACCATCACCGGATCATAGCTCCGGTGAGATCCCCAAAGAATCTGCCAGGTATTGGAGAACCGGCCGTTTGCCAACGCAACCAAGTAGCGCTGGACGTGCGCGTTCTCCTCCGTGACACGGTGCTGTACCACCTGCGCGGGGGACTCCAGCCTCTCCACTGATGCAGGCCCACGTGACCGCCACCAGAGAAGCTCCGGGTCGACAATGAGCTGGCTCCTCACTAAGCTGCACTCACCAGAAGGTAGCACAACCCAGTATCAGCCCGGCGGAGCCCAGTCCCGGACATGGCCCCTCGGCTCAACCAGGAGTCCTCCGCCGAGTCGACGACAAGGATGCGGGATAGGCATCGTCGACGTCGAGAACAAAATGCTTAATTATGACAACAAAATTAATAAACACTTAGCAAAATTTGGCATGACCTTTGCTAAAAACAGGACATATCGAGCGCCTGAAATTTGCCAGAACGTAAACGAATTGACATTTCTGGCAAAACATAGGCCACTCGGAAAAACATGACATGGCGAAAATGTGACATGTTCAAAATAGGACATGTCCACTGCAAATTTGCATATAATATGAAAAATTGCTTTAACTAAAAAATAACAACAATTGCTTTAACTAAAAAAATACCTAGAATTCTGTTAACTACACCTAAAACAACTAAAACACCTAAAATTCTGTTAACTACACCTAAAGCAACTAAAACACCTAAAACTCTTTTAAATACACTTAAACACCTAAATTCTATTAACTACACCTAATTAAAAACCTAGCTAAATTTCTATCCTAACTTTAAATCTAGCTAAATTTAAAAACCTAGGGTTCATACGAATTAACTAGGGTTCATACCTAATATGTCCAAGCAAGGTATCGATCATGCATAACCTAAATTATTCTAATAACCTACATTTTTTCAACTATAGAATTCAAAATAACTACTCTAATAACTATAACTAGGGAGGGAGGAGGAGGAGGAGGAAGGAGGGAGGAGTACCTCTCGGTGGAGGAGGGCCGGCGCGGGAGGAGAGCCGGCGCGGGGGCCAAGGCGGCGGGCAGAGGAGGGAGGCCGACGCGGGGGAGCTGGGCGGCCGGCAGGGAGGAGGGCTGGCGCGGGCGAGGGCGGCCGTCGCAGGGAGAAGGGCCAGCGCGGGGGAC
>NC_041382.1:75528280-75538832 GCF_002162155.2 Triticum dicoccoides | reverse complement strand
GCGCGGGGGATCGAGAGGGTCGGAGGAGTGTGGGAAGGTGAGTGAGAGTGAGATGAGGCCGGCCGGGCCGGGGGCATGGGGGGGGGGGTAGTGGGCTTAACATCAGCATGGGAAATGGGCCAGCGCTACTGCTAGGCCCACTAGCTGTAGCGCAGGTTGGACGACAGGCGCTGCTGCTATTTTTTGACCGAGGGGTGTGGTGTATTACACTTAGTAGTAGCGTGGGGCTGTGTAACAAGCGCTGCTGCTAACTGATACCAATAGCGCTCTTTATATCCAGTGCTACTACTAACTAGTAGTAGCGTGAGGTTATAAACAAATGCTACTGGTAAACTTCTATCTATAAGCGTTTTCCTAGTAGTGGAACCCGATGTACCTGGAAGCAAGCAAAAATATGGCATGTACTCAGCAAGGAGGATAGTCCTGCAAAACCCGGTTTCATACAAGAAATCAATAACAAAACCATTAAGATGGTTATATATGTGGAGATCGGTCCGCATATCACAATAAGAAGCTTCTTGTGTAAGCAACCCAATCTTCCCTCGCAAGGTACCCGAGAAGTTTCCAAGGCAAGATTCATCTATCTTCCTTAGTACGATACATGGATGGTTTCCCGTACAAGGTACCCTGCTTTCTTTAGTAAGCAACCGCAAAAGCTTCCGGCATAGGGTACTGAGTCTCTCCCCAGCAAAGTCTTTAAGGGGGTAAGCTTGTGAAGCACGATATCAGTCTTCTTCAGCAAGCTGTCCGATGAAAGTTTCGAGCACAAGCCAGCCAATCTTCCTCAGTAAGACATTGGTACAAGGTAGTACGCTGTGAATTGATAGCATATCCCAAGAATCAGATCCGCACCATTTTGGTAAGAAGCAAGAATCAGTCAGAATACACGTCTGTCTCGGGAATCCGATTCTCATATATATGCGGTGAGCATACCACCAAGATCTTACAAGTCACTCGAATGAGAATCTGACGACCATGTGAGGATGGTCAAGAGAAGAAGGCCAGTATACACCACAGTGTGACAAAGGATTACGAGGATTGATGACATCAATGAGCTCAATGCAAGTACCTGTGAACCTGGAAAATGATCCTGATGAGCCATTGTCCCCTTTTTCTCCAATGAAGGCACCACACTTGTGATCTAAGTTGTTTTTAGCTATCCGGGGTGGATGCCAATTTTTATTTCTCTCTTCAACGACTGTCACGAGTTCTGAGCTGCTGTTCGGCTGTCTCATACAACTGTTGAGTTTCTTTTTGTGATAGTAGCCCTATAGCTGCTTTTTGGCTATTTTAGGGAGCTGCCACCTTCTTATTATCTACCTGGTATCATGTTCTGAGATGCTTTTTCGGCCATCCTGAGCCGTGGTTGAGTTATTTCAGTAATGTCCCAGATCTGAGTTGTAAAGACCGTTCTGGTGGCTACTGATTTATTTGCCGATTTCTTGCAAAGGTTCGGATGATCATTTTCCTGTGGTCAAAACTTGAGGGGTGTTGACCCTGACATTTAATGGGGTACCCTATCAGAAAAATGAGGATAAGCTGCGATTGCCAAAAAATTGCACCAGCAGTACCTATGGTGATACGAAGAAGCAATATGACCCAGCTCTTTCAGCCAAGGATCCAGACCAAGAAAACAATAATGAAGGAGCAAGACCAGTGATGCAGCCACGACGGGCGACAATCAAATATCTAGTACGGATCCGATACTCAAGACAGTGGAACCAGTTAAGATGATTCAGAAACTTCCGCGATAAGCCAGAACCTGTCAGGAAAGCAGTTATGACCCAACTCACTATTTGGAACCCGAAGGAATTGGATTTACTGGAGAAACCCAATGAAAGGAGTTAGAGCTTGGGTGTCCACTAGAAAAATCTGATCACCACTGCATGAAAGATTGTGAGTGCCAGATGACACACCCAGCGGAAATCACTCTTGGATTGGTGAGACCGACATATATTTTAGTCATGAGGATCAATCACAGTCAGCTAAGTGAGCAGATCTAAAAAGAAATTGGAGCCTGTATAAGCATGAACAAGCAAGGTAAGATCTATCAGAATATGGATATATTAAAGCAAACCACCCCAGGGCCAGTCAGATAAAAATATAGTGGGAACAAAAATAAGAAAAAGGATACCCGAGATGGAAACGGTTTCCTTAAGTCAGTATCTTCATACTTGTTCCTTGAGCAACCAAATCTCGAGGGCGATATTTCTTTAAGGGGGTAAGGTTTGTGACAGCCTGATTTTTGGCCCTTTCTTTTTCTTTTGTTTTTTTTGAGGTTTTTGCTTGAGTTTCCTTTTTCAGTGGCTATGTGGTCTGGAAACTGAAGAAGATGCCCTCTTCTTTGCTTCCAGAGTGGCTTGTCATACCCAAATCCTTCCCTAGACCCTGTCATTTTCATCCTAGCCCAAATGCCAATATTCTTTTCATTGGGAATATTCCTTTTCTATTAAAGGAATAACTCAAATTGCCCTAGGTTGTGAAGCAACCTTTATTTCCATCACTCCTAAAATTCCCAAATAATTCTCATAAATTGTTTTGGGTCATATCTTTCTCAAATATGGCAAAATATTTCATTTGTCATGTTTATCATCATGCTCAAATAATTCATTTCCTAGTCTGCCCTAAATGACAAATTGTGAAGCAAGTGCTATTTTAATTTTCCCAATTGACCTCAAACCCCTTGGACACCTTTTCCTGTCCATATCATTGCCACATGCCAAAATGCAACCTCATTTGCCTAGTAATTATTTAATTATGATTTTCCAAAGTTTCTATCCAAAAAGAAGCTTTGTGAAGGAGATGCAAGCTAGGCATATCCAATTGAGTTGCCATTTTGCATGGTCCCTCATACCATCATATCATAGCTATCCACCAAAGTAGAGCTCCTGTCATGCCTCCATAGTTTGTGAAGCAAGTATATTTTATCTTGCTCCATTATGGGTGCCAATTTTTCTAGGTCTTCTATTATCCATATAACCTACCTCCACCCATTTTGGGCATGATTTATCAAGCCATTTTCCTCTAGAATTCTTGCAAGATTCTGGTTAGTGAAGATGTTTGTGAAGCAAGTACCACTTTGGCTTGTCCAATTGGTATGAAATTTTTACAGCATCTTACTATGACCAAATCATTAAGCCTTGCCAAATTTGAGATCAAGTGGCATTACCATGTGAGTGCATCATCCAAATCTCATTTCTGGACCAGATTTGGCAGTTGTAAAGCACGTACATTAAATCTTGATCCTAATCCCCTCAAAGTTACCAGGGTGAAAGTCCTTCTTACCCTAAAACTACCAGACAACTCCTTTGCTTCCAAACCCCTTCCTGTTGATCAGCAGTGCTTGGTCAAGTTTACTGCAGTAACCTTCAGGTGTTAACTACCATTTAACCATATCACTTTTAACCAAACTACCACCGCAGTTGCAACCTCCCCAGGAAGGACAAGCCCCCAGACATTGTTTGGCCAGCCGTGTGCCACTGTGTGCACCAGTGAACGCGGTTATCACGAGCTTTGGCATGCAATGCACGCGCTCTGCTACCGTTGGTCGCGTCCAGGGTGTCTTCTAGCTCCGGCCCCTCCTCCTCTCGTCGCCTTCGCACTCGGGAGCCTGTCCAATAGCTAGCCTGCATCGTCGCCATCCTCCTGGAGCCCTCTCCCCCTCCGTCAGCTCTCGTCGCCGCGCGCCCACGGGAAGCATGTAGCCGACCGAGCATTAATCGCACCATGGCTTCTTCCTCCTCTTGTCCCCGAGCTCTGCTTGTCCCTGTGCACCGCTGTAGCTCTGCTGCACCTCTCCACCGCCTTCCCCGAGTGTGGAAAAGCGATGGTAGGAGTTGCAAAATTGTCCCTAAGCAATTGACTACTTTACTAGACTGATAGCAAGTATTATGTGGGAGAGGCCACTGCTAGCATGCCATCCCTGACATGGAATTCTATGCACTTATGATTGGAACTATTAGCAAGCATCCGCAACTACTAACGTTCATTTAAGGTAAAACCCAACCATAGCAATAGATATATTGGCCCCCCTTCAATCCCATATGCATCAATTTCTATGCTAGGTTGAAGCTTCTGTCACTCTTGCCCTCCAATACATAGTCCTATCAACATACAACTAACCCTATGGTGTGATCCACGCGTGCGCTCATATGATGGGCACCAAAGGACAACAACATAACCACAAGTAAATTAAATCAATCATAGCAATTCATCAACCACCGATAGGACAACGAAAATCTACTCAGACATCATAGGATGGCAACACATCATTGGATAATAATATGAAGCATAAAGCACCATGTTCAAGTAGAGGGTACAACGGGTTGCGGGAGAGTGGACCACTGTAGATAGAGGGGGGAAGGTGATGGAGATGTTGGTGAAGATGGTGGA
The DNA here is from genome assembly GCF_002162155.2 of Triticum dicoccoides. Classification (NCBI taxonomy): domain Eukaryota; kingdom Viridiplantae; phylum Streptophyta; class Magnoliopsida; order Poales; family Poaceae; genus Triticum; species Triticum dicoccoides. The sequence goes on along the minus strand of NC_041382.1, from coordinate 75,534,440 downwards.
GGTGTTGGTGTAGATCGCGGTGATGATGATGATGGCCACGACAGCGTTCTGGCGCCACCGGAAGAGAAGGGGGGAGGGGGCCCCTTCGTCTTCTTCTTCCTTGACCTCCTCCCTAGATGGGAGAAGGGTTTCCCCTTCGAGATTGGATCTGTCTCTCTGTCTCTCTCTGTTTCTGCGTTCTTGTCTGCTGCCCTTTCACTGTTTCGTATATATATGGAGATCCGTAACTCCGATTGGAACGAAACCTTCGCCGTGATTTTTTACCAAAAAATAGCTTTGTTGCGGCCGAAGAAGGGCCTCAACCGCCTTACGGGTGGCCCATGAGGGTCAGGGGCGCACCTAGGGGGGCAGGCGCGCCGCCTGCCTCGTGGCCACCTTGGGCACCGTCTCGCGTGGATTTTTCTTCCGGGATTTTCCAAATATTCCAAAAATAAGATCTATCCATTTTTATCCCGTTTGGATTCCGTTTGATTTGGATATTCTGCGAAACATAAAACATGCAACAAACAGGAACTGGCACTAGGCACTGGATCAATACGTTAGTCCCAAAAATAGTATGAAAAGTTGCCAAAAGTATATAAAGTTGTATAATATTGGCATGGAACAATAAAAAAATTATAGATACGACGGAGATGTATCAACATCCCCAAGCTTAATTCCTGCTCGTCCTCAAGTAGGTAAATGATAAAAAAGATATTTTTTGATGTGGAATGCTACCTAGCATAATCTTGATCACATATCTAATCATGGCATGAATATTAAGATACGAGTGATTCAAAGCAATAGTATATCATTTGACATAAAAACAATAATACTTCAAGCCTACTAATAAAGCAATCATGTCTTTTCAAAATAACATGGCAAAAGAAAGTTATCCCTACAAAATCATATAGTCTGGCTATGCTCCATCTTCACCACACAAAATATTCACATCATGCACAACCCCGATGACAAGCCAAGCAATTGTATCATACTTTTGATGTTCTCAAACCTTTTCAACTTTCACGCAATACATGAGCGTAAGCCATGGATATAGCACTATGGGTGGAATAGAATGGTGGTTTTGGAGAAGATAAAAAGGAGAAGATAGTCTCACATCAACTAGGCGTATCAACGTGCTATGGAGACGCCCATCAATAGATATCAATGTGAGTGAGTAGGGATTGCCATGCAACGGATGCACTATAGCTATAAGTGTATGAAAGCTCCAACTAAAACTAAGTGGGTGTGCATCCAACTTGCTTGCTCATGAAGACCTAGGGCATTTGAGGAAGACAATCATCGGAATATACAAGCCAAGTTCTATAATGAAAATTCCCACTAGTGTATGGAAGTGATAACTCAAGAGACTCTCTATATGAAGAACATGGTGCTACTCTGAAGCACAAGTGTGGTAAAAGGATAGTAACATTGCACCTTCTCTCTTTTTCTCTCTCTTTTTTATTTTTTTATTTTTTGGTGGGCTTCTTTGGCCTCTTTTTTTGTAAAGTCCGGAGTCTCGTGCCGACTTATGGGGGGAATCATAGTCTCCATCATCATTTCCTCACTGGGGCAATGCTCTAATAATGATGATCATCACACTTTTATTTACTTATAACTCAATATTACAACTCAATGTCTAGAACAAAGTATGACTCTATATGAATGCCCCCCCGGTGGTGTACCGGGATGTGCAATGATCTAGCATAGCAATGACATCAAAAAACGGACAAGCCATGAAAATATCATGCTAGCTATCTTACGATCATGCAAAGCAATATGACAATGAATGCTCAAGTCATGTATATGATGATGATGGAAGTTGCCTGGCAATATATCTTGGAATGGCTATGGAAATGCCATAGTAGGTAGGTATGGTGTCTGTTTTGAGGAAGGTATATGGTGGGTTTATGGTACCGGCGAAAGTTGTGTGGTACTAGAGAGGCTAGCAATGGTGGAAGGGTGAGAGTGCGTATAATCCATGGACTCAACATTAGTCATAAAGAACTCACATACTTATTGCAAAAGTTTATTAGCCCTCGAAGCAAAGTACCACTATGCATGCCCCTAGGGGGATAAATTGGTAGGAAAAGACCATCACTCATCCCCGACCGCCACTCATAAGGAAGACAAACAATAAATACCTCATGCTCTGACTTTGTTACATAATGGTTCACCATACGTGCATGCTATGGGAATCGCAAACCTCAACACAAGTATTTCTACTAATCCACAACTACCCACTAGCATGACTCTAATATCACCATCTTTATATCGTAAAACTATTGCAAGGAATCAAACATATCATATTCAGTGATCTACAAGTTTTATGTAGGATTTTATGACTAACCATGTGAATGACCAATTCCTGTCATCTCTCTAAATAGATATAAGTGAAGCAAGAGAGTTTAATTCTTTCTACAAAAGATATGCCCACGCTCTAACAAATATAAGTGAAGCAAAAGAGCATTCTACAAATGGCGGTTTTCTATGTAAAGAGAAACACGCAATCCAAACTTCAAATGATATAAGTGAAGCACATGAAGCATTCTATAAAGCCATACTCAAAAGATATAAGTGAAGTGCAAAGAGCATTCGATAAATCAACAAAGGACTATCTCATACCAGCATGGTGCATAAAAGAAAGATGAAAACTAAATGCAAAAGACGCTCCAAGATTGCACATATCGCATGAACGAAACGAATCCGAAAACATACCGTACATGTTGAAGAAAGAGGGGATGCCTTCCGGGGTATCCCCAAGCTTAGACGCTTGAGTCTCCTTGAATATTTACTTGGGGTGCCTTGGGCATCCCCAAGCTTGAGCTCTTGTCTCTCTTCCTTCTTCTCACATCGGGACCTTCTCGATCATCGAACACTTCATCCACACAAAACTTCAACAGAAAACTCGGTAAGATCCGTTAGTATAATAAAGAAAATCACTACTCTAAGTACTATTGCAAACCAATTAATATTGTGTTTTTGAATTGTGTCTACTGTAGTATAACTTTTTCATGGCTTAATCCACTGATATGAATCGATAGTTTCATCAAAACAAGCAAACTATGCATCAAAAACAGAATCTGTCTAAAACAGAACAGTCTGCAATAATCTGAACATTCACCATACTTCTGATACTTGAAATATTCTGCCAAAATTAGGAAAAATAAGCAATTTCTATAGAAAGACAGTGCAAAAAGAATCAGAACCATTTGACGTTCCAGTAAAAAAAATGTAAAATCGCGCACTACAGCCAAAGTTTCTGTCCTGCATCGTACAAACCATCAAGCAAATGTAAACATCCTAAAGGCAAACCTTGGCACATTATTTTTATAATACAATGGAATTGTACAAGGGGGTAATTATTTTCATTGAGAAGTTTATGTAATCAAGATTCACAAAGTTTCCGTGAGCATGAACAAAGTTCAAGGAGCTCTCCCACTTCAACAATGCTTGTCTTTCTCACTTTCACTTTCCTTTTTGAAAAAGTTTTGGGTTCCCCTCTTTATTTTTGTTGTTTTTAAACTATATGAAAGCACTCAACAGAAATAAATGACTCTCTAAAACTTCCGGGTTGTCTCCCTGGCAGCACTTTCTTTAAAGCCATTAAGCTAGGCATACAGTGCTCAAGTAGTGAATCCACCCGGATCCCAAGGTATATCAAAGCCAATTTTAATTAACAATGATTTGTAATATAGTAGTGAGCACAAAGCAACATATATCATGTAATGATGAAGTCTAAGTCTCTTCCTATGCATCGGCATGTCATAAAAGAACAATTCATGAACACATAGTAAAGGCCAATGCATAGTATAAACAGTTTCTTGCAATTTTTACGTATTGGAAACATAGAGAGGTGGAGATATAGTTCCTCTCTCATAATAATTGCAACTAGGAGCAGAAAGCACATGCATATTATATTAATCAAAATTATCATGTGTAATAGTAAGACGCAACCCATCAATATAATCCTTAATAAGTGCAAACTTCTCCGATATAGTGTAGTCGGGAGAATTCAAAAAAATAATAGGACTATCATGCGTGGATGCAATAGAAACAATTTCATGTTTAACATAAGAAACTATAGCAAGTTCATCTCCATAAGCATAATTCATATTGGCATCTTGGCCACAAGCATAGCAAGCATCATCAAAAAGGGATATTTCAAGAGAATCAAAGGGGTCATAACAATCATCATAGCAATCATCCTTCGGTAAGCACGAAGGGAAATTAAACAATGTATGAGTTGAAGAGTTACTCTCATTAGAAGGTGGGCACAGGTAGCTAATCCTCTCTTCCTCCTTTTGTTCTTCGCTCTCCTCCTCACCTTTTTCATCCAATGAGCTCACAGTTTCATCAATTTCTTCTTCCATAGACTCCTGCAAAATATTAGTCTCTTCTTGGACAGTGGGGTAGTCCTCAATATATGGTTCAACATAGGAATTAGAAGCATAATTATCATAGCAATAATTAAGTATGTCAAAATTTTCAGATTTGTAAAGAGTAGCATCATACGTTTCAATCAAAGAAGCAATTTCATAAGCACCCTTAAAGGCAACAAATTCTTCAATTTGTTGAACATCATAGTAACTATAAACACCCTTAGCATACGAAGATACGATTCCATTATCACTAAACTCACATTGATAGGGAAGGTGTTTCTTAGGGTTTTCAGAACAACAAGTAATATCATATATTTCGCATAAATTCCAAGCATAGCATTGCAAACGATGAATTTGACCCAGTAAAATTTTCCCTTTTTCAGATGTTTGGTGTCGCACATAACAAGCATGCTCATCTAAAGATTTTCCCTCAACTCAGCTAGTTGGGATTTCAGCACAAGCACATAGGGATCGAAGATGATCCAAGTAATAAGCTTCAGCAGTGTGATAAATTTTGAGTGGTTCTTCAACCATTGGTTTAGTAGGTACAACTAAATTTTTTGGTATTTTGTGTTTCCTACCCATAACTAAAGATAAAAAACAACTCAGAACATCAGATGAAAATTACTTAGTGATAAAGCAAACAAGCACACACGAAAATATTCACCCCACGCTATTGCTCCCCGGCAACGGCGCCAGAAAAAGGTCTTGATAACCCACAAGTATAGGGGATCACAACTGTTTTCGATAAGTAACAGTGTCGAACCCAACGAGGAGCTAAAGGCAGAACAAATATTCCCTCAAGTACTATCGACCACCGATACAACTCTATGCACGCTTGATGTTCGCTTTACCTAGAACAAGTATGAAACTAGAAGTACTTTGTAGGTGTTGTTGGATAGGTTTGCAAGATAATAAAGATAACGTAAATAAGAAGTAGGGCCTGTTGTAAGTAAGGAAGCAATAAAGTAAATATAGCGAGTGTGGAAAAGTGATGGTAGGAGTTGTGAAATTTCCCCTAAGCAATTGACTACTTTACTAGACCGATAGCAAGTATTATGTGGGAGGGGCCACTGCTAGCATGTCATACCTGACTTGGAATTCTATGCACTTATGATTGGAACTATTAGCAAGCATCCGCAACTACTAACGTTCATTAAGGTAAAACCCAACCATAGCCTTAAGATATATTGGCCCCCCTTCAATCCCGTATGCATCAATTTCTATGCTAGGTTGAAGCTTCTGTCACTCTTGCCCTCCAATAAATAGTCCTATCAACATACAACTAACCCGATGGTGTGATCCACGCGCGCGCTCATATGATGGGCACCAAAGGACAACAACATAACCACAAGCAAATTAAATCAATCATAGCAATTCATCAACCACCGATAGGATAAACAAAATCTACTCAGACATCATAGGATGGCAACACATCATTGGATAATAATATGAAGCATAAAGGACCATGTTCAAGTAGAGGGTACAGCGGGTTGCGGGAGAGTGGTCCACTGTAGATAGAGGGGGGAAGGTGATGGAGATGTTGGTGAAGATGGCAGAGGTGTTGGTGTAGATCACGGTGATGATGATGATGGCCACGACAGCGTTCTGGCGCTACCGGAAGAGAAGGGGAGAGGGGGCCCCTTCTTCTTCCTTGACCTCCTCCCTAGATAGGAGAAGGGTTTCCCCTCTGGTCCTTGGCCTCCATGGCATGGGAGGGGCGAGAGCCCCTCCGAGATTGGATCTGTCTCTCTGTCTCTCTCTGTTTCTGCGTTCTGTTCTGCTGCCCTTTCACCGTT
>NC_041382.1:75502995-75527978 GCF_002162155.2 Triticum dicoccoides | reverse complement strand
GAGATCCGTAACTCCAATTGGCCTGAAACCTTCGCCATTATTTTTTTTACCAAAAATTAGCTTTCTCGCGGCTGAAGAAGGGCATCAACCGCCTTACGGGTGGCCCATGAGGGTCAGGGGCGCGCCCAGGGGGGGCAGGCGCCCCCCTGCCTCATGGCCACCTCGGGTACCGTCTCGCGTGGATTTTCCTTCCGGAATTTTCCAAATATTCCAAAAATAAGCTCCTTCCGTTTTTATCCTGTTTGATATGGATATTCTCTAAAACATAAAACATGCAACAAACAAGAACTGGCACTAGGCACTAGATCAATATGTTAGTCCCAAAAATAGTATAAAAAGTTGCCAAAAGTATATGAAAGTTGTATAATATTGGCATAGAACAATCAAAAATTATAGATACGACGGAGACGTATCAGCATCCCCAAGCTTAATTCCTGCTCGTCCTCGAGTAGGTAAATGACAAAAAAGATATTTTTTGATGTGGAATGCTACCTAGCATAATCTTGATCACATATCTAATCATGGCATGAATATTAATACACGAGTGATTCAAAGCAATAGTCTATCATTTGACATAAAAACAATAATACTTCAAGCCCACTAATAAAGCAATCATGTCTTTTCAAAATAACAAGGCCAAAGAAAGTTATCCGTACAAAATCATATAGTCTGGGTATGATCCATCTTCACCACACAAAATATTCAAATCATGCACAACCCCAATGAAAAGCTGAGCAATTGGTTCATACTTTTTAACGTGCTTCAACATTTTCAACCCTCACGGAATACATGAGAGTGAGCCATGGATATAGCACTATAGGTGGAATAGAATGGTGGTTGTGGAGAAGACAAAAAGGAGAAGATAGTCTCACATCAACTAGGCGTATCACCGGGCTATGGAGATGCCCATCAATAGATATCAATGTGAGTGAGTAGGGATTGCCATGCAACGGATGCACTAAGTGCTATAAGTGTATGAAAGCTCAGACTGAAAACTAAGTGGGTGTGCATCCAACTTGCTTGCTCATGAAGATCTCGGGCATTTGAGGAAGCCCATCATCCGGTCCTCCTCAACGTCTGTGCCTAGGCGGGATGGATGCGGTGCCTCTCCCCGATCTCCCCGGTGCCCGTAGCCTCGCCGGAGGCAGTCTGTGGCGTCGGAGCTCGTCGCCGGAGCGTGCTGGTCCTCCTCTATCTCGCGGGCAGGCGCGAGATGGACGATGACCTCGGGCCAGGTGGGCCCCATCTCCATGCAGCCCCACCCGTCGGCGAGCTGGCGTTGACCCGGGCTGCCCACGCGTACAAGTGACGGGCCCACCCCGTGGGACCCGCCCGTCAGCGACCACGCGCCCGGTCCCGCCACTGCCCACGTGGATTAGTGGATGCGTACTTTTGTAAGAATGTTTCTCTTGGGGAAAGTGTATTCTCCTTCTGCTTTAGCCAAAAACGCGTTTTCCCTTCTCTGGAGGCGTAATATGAGGAATGCACTTTCTGTTTTTCACCTCAGGGGCCTGTGGGTGAAGAAATCTTACAGATTAGTCCCTGAACTTCCCCCTCTCGTATCTTTTCAACCACAACTCCAAATGAGGTGATTCCAAAGCCCACTTCTTCGTCTCGTTGAGCTCGTTCTGTTGGTATCACTTTAACCACGTGTTAATATTCTGGAAATGACCTTTTTGCCCTTGCATGTAAACAGCCCCTTTGAGAGAGAACTGTTTTCGGCAAATCTTTCCGCGGCCTCACCGCAGTTCTCCCCGGTGCTTTCTTCATCCCTAGGCAAGCCACAATACCCAGTTGCATGATAGTCATGTAGTAGCCATGGTTTTCAACTTGGATATTTATTAAATGATTGCTTGTTTAAAATATGGTTATCGTTGTTTTGGTAATGCTTCTGGGTTAATGCTTACTTTCTTGCTATGTTGTTATGCACCTGGTTGTCATGCCCTGCTAGTTGCTAGTATTCTTTTCTTATGCTTATGCTTGCTAGTAGTACATGTTGATATTGGTGATATTCTTCGGCGCATGACCGTCGTCTATCCCGAGTATCGTTGTTATGCATGTTCCGTTGCATCCAGTTGGTTAAATGATTGCATGGTAGCATTGTTGATATGTCTTGCATGATATTTGTTGTTGATGCTAGTGGTCATTCTAGGTTTCAATGAGTAGTGTTGTACTTGTGATCTTCATGCTCGTCATTATACTATGTTCAGTTGGATATGATTCATTGTGGATATGGTGGATAATTATGTTGCACCCCATGCTTATGTTGATATCATGTTTATGCATAATCACATCATGTTATTTTATCATGGCTCAGCATATTGCATTCAAGTTTAACCGGATTAAATTGAACTTGAACAACTGTTGGCTGAGTCATGGTGCCACCATATCGAACTGACCAGTGCAACCACGCTTACCTTTATGGGAAGGTCCTAACTGGGTCTATTGCCATGCCTCTCACCGGTGCCTCCAACTAGGGAAGGTTATGGGTGTGCTTACCCTGATCAGGTAGGCGGACATAACCTTGTGTGCTCATAGATTTGATGATGAGCGCTTTTGTCCCTGTTTGGGACGGGCCATGACGGTGGCTGTTGTATCTTTGGTAGACACGGGGCCACCCATGACTTAGCCCAAAGGGGAGTTGGTCGGAGTGGCTGGGAGAGTGTCATGGAAGTAGATCGGTTTTGTCGGAACGCCGTTGGTCCAGCCGAATGGGAGTGCGAGGCTATGGGTTCCGTGGTGTGGGTATAGTGTACTAACCTCTGCAGAGTGTATATTGAATCTATTGATAGCCACGCCCACGGATAAGGGCCCAGTTCATAGTTGGTCACACTATGTGTCAACAGTATTAATAATAATGTGTTTAATAACAACCCCGGTTCGATGAGGAGATAAGTTGGTTGTGATCGCCGGAAAGATCACCGTTTGAGACCAATTGTTGGTCATGGTTGTGATCGCCGGAATGATCACCGTGGTATCAAGGATACCGAGTTGTTGGATATCCGTGATGTTGTGCGAGAATCATGGGTAAAGATCAAGCTCCTTGTGGTCATTTAATGATTACTACGATATTGTTTATACCAAGCTTGATTTGATCCTGAGATGATCGTGTGATGTCCGAGTATGGTAAGTGATGCATGTGAAGATTACGAAGTAACCCGAGCAGAATAAATAGTGCATATAGTGTCATCATGTTGCATGCTAGTATCGTCAGATTTATATGCTCATGCCATGCTCATGTTGTTCTAGCTGTATCATGTTCATATTGTTGCTGCCATGTTATCCTGATGACCTCATGAATATTTCCTGCTTAACCTATAATTGCCATGCTGTTGTTTGTCTTGAATGCTTCGGGTTATTGTGAGCTTGCAAGTACATTCAATGTACTGACCTGGCGTGTCATGCCAGTTTGCAGGTCATGCCGGATTTGAATGCTTGTTTACCGTGGATTCTTTGTTTGCGAGCTAGGATAAGCGATCCAGCCAGAGTCCCTGCGGAGTGGAGTTCACCACCGTTGTCATTGTTCTGCTGCAGTAGTTGTTCCGCTACTTCGAGTTGTTATGCTGCTTGTATAGAGCAATCGTGGTTGGCGTAGTGTCGCCGTGCCGATGTTATTCATTGTAATATCGGAACCCGTGTATTCACATCCGTGTTGTCATAGGGAGATGGTTTGTTCTATGCTAAGCAGTGCCGTATTCCAGAAGACTTTACCTCGATCTCTGGGCTGGAATACGGGGTGTTCCGGTTTTCTCTGAGCCAGGGTGCCACACTTTATTGCTAACTGTTAGCCATAGTAGTAGAAGTAATAGTTGGCGAGGCAACTTCATGAAGACACGATGAAAGAGATCATGGTGTCACACCGGTGACGATGATGATCATGGCACCCCGAAGATGGAGATCAAAAGGAGCAAAATGATATTGGCCATATCATGTCACTATTTGATTGCATGTGATGTTTATCATGTTTTTACATCTTATTTGCTGAGAACGACGGTAGCTTAAATAAGATGACCCCTCGCTATAATTTCAAGAAAGTGCTCCCCCTAATTGTGCACCGTTGCGAAGGTTCGTTGTTTCGAAGCACCACGTGATGATCGAGTGTGATAGATTCTAGCGTTCGCATACAATGGGTGTAAGCCAGATTTACACACGCAATACACTTAGGTTGACTTGACGAGCCTAGCATCTACAGACATGGCCTCGGAACACGGAAGACCGAAAGGTCGAGCATGAGTCGTATAGAAGATACGATCAACATGAAGATGTTCACCAATGATGACTAGTCTGTCTCACGTGATGATCGGACACGGCCTAGTTGACTCGGATCATGTATCACTTAGATGACTAGAGGGATGTCTGTCTTAGTGGGAGTTCATTGAATAATTTGATTAGATGAACTTAGTTATCATGAACTTAGTCTAAAATCTTTACAATATGTCTTGTAGATCAAATGGCCCACGCTAATGTTGCCCTCAACTTCAACGCGTTCCTAGAGAAAACCAAGCTGAAAGACGATGCAGCAACTACACGGACTGGGTCCATAACCTCAGGATTATCCTCATAGCTTCCAAGAAAGCATATGTCCTTGAAGCACCGCTAGGTGACGCACCCGTTTTCCCAGAAACTCAAGACATTATGAACGCCTGGCAGTCGCGTAGTGATGATTACTCCCTGGTTCAGTGCGGCATGCTTTACAGCTTAGAACCGGGGCTCCAAAAGCGTTTTGAGCAACACGGAGCATATGAGATGTTCCAAGAGCTGAAAATGGTTTTCCAAGCTCATGCCCGAGTCGAGAGATATGAATTCTCCGACAAGTTCTATAGTTGTAAGATGGAGGAGAACAGTTCTGTTAGTGAGCACATACTCAAAATGTCTGGGTTGCATAACCGCTTGTCTCAGCTGGGGTCAATCTCCCGGATGACGCGATCATTGACAGAATCCTTCAGTCGCTTCCACCTAGCTACAAGATCTTTGTGATGAACTTCAATATGCAGGGGATGGAAAAGACCATTCCTGAGGTATATTTAAAGCTGAAATCAGCGGAGGTGTAGATCAAAAAGGAACATCAAGTGTTGATGGTGAATAAAACCACTAAGTTCAAGAAAGCCAAGGGTAAAAAGAACTTCAAGAAGGACGGCAAGGGAGTTGCCGCACCCGGTAAGCAAGCTGCCGGGTAGAAGCCGAAGAATGGACCCAAGCCTAAGACTGGGTGCTTTTATTGCAAGGGAAACGGTCACTGGAAGCGGAACTGCCCCAAGTATTTAGCGGATAAGAAAGCCGGCAATACCTAAGGTATATGTGATATACATGTTATTGATGTGTACCTAACCAGCGCTCGTAGTAGCTCCATGGGTATTTGATACCGATGTGGTTGCTCATATTTGTAACTCAAAACAGGAGCTGCGGAATAAGCGGAGACTGACGAAGGACGAGGTGATGATGCGCGTCGAGAATGGTTCCAAGGTCGATGTGATCGCCGTCGGCACGCTACCTCTACATTTACCTACGGGATTAGTTTTAAACCTCAATAATTGTTATTTAGTGCCAGCTTTGAGCATGAACATTATATCTAGATCTCGTTTAATGCGAGATGGCTACTCATTTAAATCTGAGAATAATGGTTGTTCTATTTATATGAGAGATATGTTTTATGGTCATGCCCCGCTAGTCAATGGTTTATTCTTATTGAATCTCGAACGTGATGTTACACATATTCACAGTGTGAATGCTAAGAAGTGTAAGGTTGATAATGATAGTTCCACATACTTGTGGCACTGCCGCCTTGGTCACATTGGTGTCAAACGCATGAAGAAACTCCATGCAGATGGACTTTTGGAGTCTCTTGATTATGAATCATTTGATACGTGTGAACCATGCCTCATGGGCAAAATCACCAAGACTCCGTTCTCCGGAACAATGGAGCGAGCAACCAACTTATTGGAAATCATACATACTGATGTGTGCGGTCCAATGAGCGTTGAGGCTCGCGGTGGCTATCGTTATTTTCTCACCCTCACTGATGACTTGAGTATATATAGGTATGTCTACTTAATGGAACACAAGTCTGAGACCTTTGAAAAGTTCAAGGAATTTCAGAATGAGGTAGAGAATCGACGTGACAGGAAAATAAAGTTCTTACGATCAGATCATGGGGGAGAATATTTGAGTCACGAATTTGGCACACACTTAAGGAAATGTGGAATTGTTTCACAACTCATGCCGCCTTGAACACCTCAATGTAATGGTGTGTTCGAACGTCGTAATCGCACTCTATTGGATATGGTGCGATCTATGATGTCTCTTACAGATCTACTGCTATCATTTTGAGGTTATGCTTTAGAGACTACCACATTCACTTTAAATAGGGCTCCGTCTAAATCCATTGAGACGACACCATATGAATTATGGTTTGGAAATAAACCTAAGCTATCGTTTCTGAAAGTTTGGGGATGTGATGCTTATGTCAAGAAACTTCAACCTGAAAAGCTCGAACCCAAGTCGGAAAAATGCGTCTTCATAGGATACCCTAAGGAAACTATTGGGTATACCTTCTACCTCAGATCCGAAGGCAAGATCTTTGTTGCCAAGAATGGATCCTTTCTAGAGAGAGTTTCTCTCGAAAGAAGTAAGTGGGAGGAAAGTAGAACTTGATGAGGTATTTCCTCTTGAACCGGAAAGTAGTGCAGCTCAAGAAAATGTTTTTGTGGTGCCTGCACCGATTAGAGAGGGTGTTAATGATAATGATCATGAAACTTCGGATCAATGTACTACTGAACTTCGTAGGTCCACGAGGACACGTTCCGCACCAGAGTGGTACGGCAACCCTGTCATGGAAATCATGTTGTTAGACAATGGTGAACCTTCGAACTATGAAGAAGCGATGGCGGGCCCGGATTCCAACAAATGGCTTGAAGCCATGAAGTCCGAGATAGGATCCATGTATGAAAACGAAGTGTGGACTTTGATAGACTTGCCCGATGATCGGCGAGCCATAGAAAATAAATGCATCTTTAAGAATAAGACAGACACGAATGGTAATGTGACCATCTATAAGGCTTGACTTGTTGTTAAGGGTTACCGACAAGTTCAAGGGGTTGACTACGATGAGACCTTCTCACCCGTAGCGAAGCTGAAGTCCGTCTGAATCATGTTAGCAATTGCCGCATTCTATGATTATGAGATATGGCAGATGGACGTCAAAACGACATTCCTTAATGGTTTCCTTAAGGAAGAATTGTATATGATGCAGCCGTAAGGTTTTGTCGATCCTAAGAATGCTGACGAGGTGTGCAAGCTCCAGTGCTCAATCTATGGGCTGGTGCAAGCTTCTCGGAGTTGGAACATTCGCTTTGATGAGATGATCAAAGCGTTTGGGTTTACACAGACTTATGGAGAAGCCTGTGTTTACAAGAAAGTGAGTGGGAGCTCTGTGGCATTTCTCATATTATATGTGGATGACATACTATTGATGGGAAATGATATAGAATTCTTGGAAAGCATAAAGGCCTACTTGAATAAGTGTTTTTCAATGAAGGACCTTGGAGAAGCTGCTTACATATTAGGCATCAAGATCTATAGAGATAGATCGAGATGCCTCATTGGTCTTTCACAAAGCACGTACCTTGACAAGATATTGAAGAAGTTCAATATGGATCAGTCCAAGAAGGGGTTCTTGCCTGTATTGTAAGGTGTGAGATTGAGCACGGCTCAATGCCCGACCATGGCAAAAGATAGAGAAAAGATGAGTGTCATCCCCTATGCCTCGGCCATAGGGTCTATTATGTATGCCATGCTGTGTACCAAACCTGATGTGAACCTTGCCGTAAGTTTGGTAGGAAGGTACCAAAGTAATCCCGGCATGGAACACTGGACATCGGTCAAGAACATCCTGAAGTACCTGAAAAGGACTAAGGATATGTTTCTCTTTTTTGGATGTGACGAAGAGCTCGTCGTAAAGGGTTACGTTGATGCTAGCTTCGACACAGATCTGGATGACTCCAAGTCACAAACCGGATACGTCTATATTTTGAATGGTGGGGCAGTCAGTTGGTGCAGTTGCAAGAAAAGCGTAGTGGCGGGATCTACATGTGAAGCGGAGTACATGGCAGCCTCGGAGGCAACACATGAAGCAATCTGGATGAAGGAGTTCATTACCGACCTAGGAGTTATTCCCAATGCGTCGGGCACGATGACTCTCTTTTGTGACAACACTGGAGCCATTGCTCTTGCCAAGCAGCCCAAGTTTCACAAGAAGACCATGCATATCAAGCGTCGCTTCAACTCCATTCGTGAAAATGTTCAAGATGGAGACATAGATATTTGTAAAGTGCATACAAACCTGAATGTCGTAGATTTGTTGACTAAATCTCTTCCACGAGCAAAACATGATCAACACCATAACTCTATGGGTGTTCGATTCATCACAATGTAACTAGATTATTTACTCTAGTGCAAGTGGGAGACTATTGGAAATATGCCCTAGAGGAAATAATAAAATGGTTATTATTATATTTCCTTGTTCATGATAATTGTCTATTGTTCATGCTATAATTGTGTTATCCGGAAATCGTAATACATGTGTGAATACATAGACCACAACATGTCCCTAGTGAGCCTCTAGTTGACTAGCTCATTGATCAATAGATGGTTATGGTTTCCTGACCATGGACATTGGATGTCATTGATAACGGGATCACATCATTAGGATAATGATGTGTTGGACAAGATCCAATCCTAAGCATAGCAGAAGATCGTGTAGTTCATCTGCTAAAGCTTTTCTAATGTCAAGTATCATTTCCTTAGACCATGAGATTGTGCAACTCTTGGATACTGTAGGAATGCTTTGGATGTGCCAAACGTCACAACATAACTGGGTGGCTATAAAGGTGCACTACGGGTATCTCCAAAAGTGTATGTTGGGTTGGCATGAACCGAGACTGGGATTTGTCGCTCCGTGTGACGGAGAGGTATCTCTGGGCCCACTCGATAGGACATCATCATAATGAGCTCAATGTGATCAAGGAGTTGATCATGGGATGATGTGTTACCGATCGAGTAAAAGAGACTTTCCGGTAACGAGATTGAACAAGGTATAGGGATACCGACGATCGAATCTCGGGCAAGTATCATACTGATAGACAAAGGGAATTGTATACGGGATTGATTAAATCCTCGACATCATGGTTCATCCGATAAGATCATCGTGGAACATGTAGGAGCCAACATGGGTATCCACATCCCGCTGTTGGTTATTGACCAGAGAGATGTCTCGGTCATGTCTGCATGCCTCCCGAACCCGTAGGGTCTACACACTTAAGGTTCGATGATGCTAGGGTTATAGGGAAAGTTTGTACGTGGTTACCGAATGTTGTTCGGAGTCCTGGATGATATCATGGACGTCACGAGGAGTTCCGGAATGGTCCGGAAGTAAAGCATAACATATAGGAAGTGAGGTTTTGACCACCGGAAGTGTTTCGGGCGTCACCGGTAATTTACCAGGACCACCGGAGGGTTCCGGAGGTCCACCGGGACGGGCCACCAGCCCCGGAGGCTTGCATGGGCCAAGAGTGGGAAGGGACCAGCCCCTGAGTGGGCTGGTGCGCCTCCCACCAGGGCCCAAGGCACAACTAGGAGGAGAAGGGGGAAACCCTAGGCGTAGATGGGCCTAAGGCCCACCCTAGGACGCGCCCCCCTCTCCCCCTCTTGGCCGCCCCCTCCATCCCATCTAGGGTTGCCGCCCCCTATGGGTGGGAACCCTAGAGGGGGCGCACCCTCCTCCACTCCTCCTATAAATAGTGGAGGTTTTGGGGCTGCCAAGGACACGAGTCTCTCTCTCTCTCTCTCGGCGCAGCCCTACCTCTCTACATCCTCGTTCTCCGTAGTGCTTGGCGAAGCCCTGCTGGAAACCACGCAGCTCCACCACCACCACACCGTCGTGCTGCTACTGGAGTTGTCTTCCCCAAACTCTCCCTCCTCCTTGTTGGATCAAGGCACGGGAGACATCGCTGGGCTGCATGTGTGTTCAACACGGAGGCGCTGTTGTTTGGCGCTTAGATCGGAATCGACCACGATCTGAATCGTTGCGTGTACGAATCCTCCAACCGCGTTCTTGGAACGCTTCCGCATCGCGACCTTCAAGGGTATGAAGATGCACCCCCCCTCTCTCTCGTTGCTAGTTTCTCCATAGATTGATCTTGGTGATGCGTAGAAAATTTTAAATTCTGCAATGATCCCCAACAGAGGCGGCGTCGTACATGGGAGTAGTGGGGTGTCCACGCAAGCACGGTGGCAACAGTTGGTTATACACGTGGTACGGGATGAAGAGCCTGGACCCACCGACGCGACATTTTTAAGCTTTCCCTTTTCCCGAGTAATGTTTTAAAAAATGAAGTTAAAAGAAAACGCTCCTCCACTGTTTAATGCACCCGCACTGAGTAGGGTTGGTGGGACGAGCTTTTATGGGGAACACTCGTCATGGTGGGGGCAGACACTTGGAGGCGCAGGGAGGCGGCGTCGTACGTGGGAGTGGTGGGGTGCCCATGCAAGCACGGGTGGCAAGAGTTGACTACACATGTGGTACGCGATGAAGAGGTAGGGCCCACCCGCGCGACATTTGTTTAGCTTTCCCTTTTTCATCTAAAGTTAAAAATAATGAAAGTTAAAAGAAATCACAATTCAGACTTTTGAGAGTTCAAATTTTCAAAAATCTCAACTTCAATTTTTTAGCATTAAAAATGTTTTTAGTTCCAACACATATCTATTGGTGATGTATACAAAATAAGAAACAAATAAATTACTGCATCTTTTGACATATTATTACATAAAGCAATGTATATGTAGAACTATTGTCATGTTTTTTGGAGACAATGCATAAATGAGTTTTTTGGTAACTTGACCACGTGGACCTTCGAGCACAAATACGCTCCTCCACTTGTTTAATGCACCCGCAGTGGATATGGTTGTTGGGACACACTTTTTCTACACAGTCGTCATGTGGGGCCAGGTACGTGGAAGGCACCGGAAGCCGTCGTCGTACGCGGGAGTGGTGGGGTGCCCATGCAAGCACGGGTGGCAAGAGTTGACTACACATGTGGTACGTGATGAAGAGGTAGTGCCCACCCGCGCGGCATTTATTTAGCTTTCCCTTTTTCATCTAAAGTTAAAAATAATGAAAGTTAAAAGAAATCGCAAGTCAGACTTTTGAGAGTTCAAGTTTTGAAAATTCTCAACTTCAATTTTTTAGCATTAAAAATGTTTTTTTAGTTCCAACACATATCTATTGGTGATGTATACAAAATAAGAAACAAACAAATTACTGCATCTTTTGACATATTATTACATAAAGCAATGTATATGTAGAACTATTGTCAAGTTATTTTGGAGACAATGTGTAAATGAGTTTTTTTGGTAACTTGACCACGTGGACCTTCGAGCACAAATACACTCCTTCACTTGTTTAATGCACCCGCGATGGATATGGTTGTTGCGACACACTTTTTCTACACAGTCGTCATGTGGGGCCTGATACGTGGAAGGCACCGGAAGTTGTCGTCGTACGTGGGAGTGGTGGGGGAATAGGGCACGTCAGCAACAGTTGGCAACATACGTGGTACGAGATGAAGAGGTGGCGCCTACCTGCATGGCATTTTCCAGCTTTTCCTTTTCTTCTGTACAATATTAAAAAATGAAGTTAAAAGATATAACAAGTCAGAATTTTGAAAGTTCAAGTTTCAAAAAATCTCAACCTTATTTTTTTAACATTATTGTTTATAAACTTCATTCTAAATATCCAAATGTTCAAAGATCTAAAACAAAATTTTATGAATTTTATGGAAGTGTCCCAAAGAAAAGTATGGATCATGTGCGCCTTCAAAAACTGGAACATACACATTCGTAAGAATCAACCGCGTGGGCTACCTGGCACATGATATCATAAAATCAATGTATATGTGGAAATATTGTCATGTTTGTCTTGGAGAAAGTGTGTAAATGAGTTTTTTTGGTAACTTGACCACGTGAACCTTTGAGAACAAAATCGCTCCTCCACAGTTTAATGCACCCCAGTCAAGCATGGGAGCACATTGGGTATGGTTTTCCGGACACGCTTTACTGCGGCACACTCATCATTGTGGGGGCCAGGAATCTGGAAGGCGTTGGAAGTCGTCGTTGTACACGGGAGGGGTGGGGGAGTGGGCACACAAGCACGTGCGGTAACAGTTGGCTACACATGCGGTACCGGATGAAGAGGTGGGGCCCACGCATGTGACATTTCCAACTTTCCAGTTTCTTGTGTAAAGTACAAAAAATGAAAGTTAAAAAATATCACAAGTCGGATTTTTTTTAAAGTTTCGAAATATCTCACTTTAATTTTTTTAACATTAAAATATTTTAAAAGTTCATTTTGAATATTCAAATGTTCCAAAATCTAAAACAAAATTTCCTGAATTTTCATACATGCATTTTATGAAAGTGTCCCCAAAGAAAAGTATGACTCATGTGCGCCATTCAAAAAGTGGAAAGTCTACCTCGGTAAGAATCGACCGTGTGGGCTAACCGACACGTGGTAGCACAAAATTAATGTATCTTATTTGCATTTTTCTGAGTTCATATCAATTTGTTATGAGTTTTCAAAGTATTGGTCAAACGGTCAAAGGGCATCCGGGTGACCTCGGAGAAAAATCTAAGGGCAAAACTGAGCAGAGTCGAAAAGTAAGGGCAAAACCCGTGGGTAGGTTCCAACTAGGGGCAAAAATGCATTTGTCCTATAGAAATATTGTCATGTTTTTTTGGAAAAAGTGTGTAAAACAGTTTTTTGTAAGGTTAACTCCTGTAAAAATAATAAAATATTAATATAAATCTCATACAAATGTGTTTCTTAGATTGCATTATTTTGTCAAGTAGGATAGAGAGAATATGCCATCAACACAACAACATACATAGAAGAATAAGTCTTTACAAAAATTAGCACTATGTGTCTACTTGGCAAGGCGATGAAGCTGGAGAATTTCTCGATTGGCAAATAAACAAATATAAGAAAATCCTGCAAGGCACTCTGCAAAGAGATAATTATACAGGATGCTGATTACTAAGGATTCCTCCAAAAACAAATAAGAGTAGAGAGCCCTATGTCAGTGCTTGGTGGGCAGCAAATGGAAAGTTCAACACCTAGAAGAACTGAAGAAGATCTCTACTGATCATAGCAGTGCAAAACCTTATAATGGTACACAATAAATATGTGGGTCTACTTTCATTGTGTCTCTGCCTAGAACCTATCAACCTAACATGTCCCGGGTGAGGCAAAAATATTCATCCAAAGACCAGCAAAAAATATACATTAAAAGTAGATCATGAAGGCAATGGAGGAGGAAACAATATAAGACTCACTTCATCAAGAATACCGGGGTTAGCACCAGCATCTAGTAAGCACTTCATGATACTAGGTAAGCAAATGTCTGTTGCTACCATCAAGATGACGGGCCATTATGGTTGGCCCAGGCATGCGTGCATGCAGAAAAGCTTCATAGCGTTAGGCACGCAGTACAAGCGGTCGGCCTAAAAACTTGGCCGAAGCCAGACAGCCTTCCTAATTGTCTCCTAAATCGATGGATTCTGGCCTGGACTTGTGGATTGTGGGATTTGATAAGTTTTGCTATTTTTTTACCTAAATCTGGGACATTTTTAGGTAGAACCCACACATGCCTGGCTTCATATGCCTGAAACCTGGCTAGTACCTCTGTCAACTTATGGGCTTGGTTGGGCCTTGCCTTGGCAGGATTGAGTTGGTTGAAGCTTTCCTTGTTCGTTGACGCAGCGATATACTTGCATAGGCCATGTCAAAGTCAACTTGTGGGATTGAAGAGATGTTTAGCTAACATGCATCGAGTGCACGAACGGGTATCCATGCAATGCTTGCATCATGTGTTTTAAGAAAGCTAAGCTAACCTTGCCTTGGTGAGGACGGTGGTCTGTGACTAATTTATAAGTTCCAAACATAATCTTAATCATGGTTTTTGTTGTTTTGGCATATTATTTCTTGGGATAAATCACCATAAATAAAAACTAAATGAACGATTGTTTGATGTATATCAGTTATGTAGTGAAAAAACCATAGTTCTATTGGAAGCAGGTCCAAACCGTGAGTGGTGGGGTGAGTGGTTGTAACGCCCGGATAATTAGGCTACAGTAATCACGCCCTAATGGTGCCATGTCAACACAATTATTTTTCTAAACCTCACTTTGTTCAAACCAAATTCAAATTCAAATTAATAATGTCAAGTTATTATTTCTTCAAACGGTAAATCAAAAATGTTCGCTGGGTTGCAAAATTTCACTAACTAATTTTCGTGAATAAACCAACATTATTTGAAATATTAAATTGCCTCTAACCTATTTAAGACAGTAGCAAAAAAATTCCCAAATTAAGTCATTTCTATTTAAACAAATTTGAAATGGATTCAAATAATCCTCAAACTTTTTATGGCAGTGCAGTTTATTGCATAGTATCAATGTGGCTTAGTTCCCCTTTCAACAAAAAACAAGTGAGGCCAAATAAATTGCAAAACATTAGAGAAATACAAAAAAACAGAAAATAAAATGATAGGAAATGTTAAGACAGAAGAAGGAAGGCCTAAGTGTGGACTAGGCGCGGCCCAGCCCACACAACCCCCCGCACTCATCCCCAACCTCCAGCTACAGGAAGAGGAAACCCTATTGGGTGTCTTGGGATAGTATGACAATGCCGAGGTATATGGTTGGTCTTGTCTTTCGCGATTTTGAACCTCTTAACTTGGCTCTCCTGGCTCGGCAATCTTGGAGGATCTTGGTCTCTCCGGATTCACTTAGTGCTTGAATTATAAAGCAGTATACTTCCCAAATATCTCAATCCTTGATGCCAATATAGGAAGCCATCCATCTCAGGTTTGGAGGTCTATTCTGGAAGGAAGGGATATTATGAAGCAGGGCCTGTTTAGGCGAATTGGGGACGGATCAGAAATGGAAATATGGAGTACAAATTGGATCCTGCGGGCTGAGTTAATGAGACCGCTCGTCTCTAGAGTCCTAGACCCACCCCAACTAGTGGCTGAATTGATTGACTCAAGAAATGCACGCTGGAACAGGGAGGTGGTGAATCGGGTGTTTCTGCTGTTTGATGCACAGGCAATCTTTCAGATTCCGATCTGCCTTAGGAATGTGGCGGATTTTTGGTCCTGAATGTATGAGAAATCGGGCATCTTCAGTGTACGGTCGTGTTATCGCATGATAGTTGAAACCAAGAAGAGGAGGGAGGACTCGTTGGAGTCACGCCCGGCTGCGTCTAACCGCCGAGAGGATGAGCTCGCCTGGGTCCGACATTGGAAGACCACGGTTCCGGCTAAAATCCGGGTATTTCTATGGAGACTTGCGCGCCAGTCTATCCCAACGGAAGATGTCCGGATGCACCGGAATATGACTACGAGTTGCACATGTGCTATTTGTGGGACTCCGAACTCGTGGAAGCACAGTCTGCTAGAGTGTACTGCTGCTCGCTGTGTTTGGTAACTAGTTGATCAGGAATTGATTGATGAACTTCAGAGCAACACCGAACAAAACGCAAGGAGATGGTTATTTACCATGATCGAGCAACTTTCACATGAAAAGTTCATCACAGTAGCAGTCACCCTTTGGGCCATTTGGTGGGCGAGACGAAAGATAATACATGAAGGAATAAATCAAAGCCCTATGTCGACATACATGTTCATCACACATTTCCTCTCAGAGCTAGAACAGGAGAAGAGCAAAGTTCAGGACCATGTGATCAGACCAAAGACTGCAGTACCGAGAAGATGGACTCCGCAACACCGGGCTGCGCCAAGATCAATGTGGACGCCATGGTTTCTTGAGGAGTTGGAGCAGTCAAGACTGTGTGTAGGAACAATAACGGAGACTATCTTGGATCATCGGCGTTCGTCGTTCGAGGATTGATAGATCCGCCTACTCTAGAGGCTAGTGCATGCAGAGAAGGCTTATCTCTGGCTGAAGATTTGGGGCTACAGAATATGGTGATCGCGTCGGACTGTCAAGAGGTAATGAAGCACATCAAGGAAAAATCAGGTAGAAATTACGGTGGAGTGCTAAACGAGATAACTTCGTGGCAATCTTCGTTTAGTTCGTGCTGCTTTAAGTTTGAATCAAGAGTCTGAACTTTGAGCCTCACAAATTAGCTAGGCATGCTGTAAAGTTGGTTCATGGCCGACATATTTGATTGGGGCTACCACACGACACTTCTGTAATACGGGTAGCAATACCAACTAATGAATAAAGCTTAGCTTTTTTGCTCAAAAAAAGCTACAGGGAGACGGGGGGTTGTGGCGGGCATCCACGCCATGGCCGCACTCCTGGGCGACGTGCCGGCGATCCCACGGCTTCCTATTACAGAAGCGTTGCCCGTGCCCCTCCTCGAACCCTAGCTTCTTCTCCCCCTCTCCGCGCTCTCCCTCTCCCATTACAGAAGCCGCCCGGCGCCACCATCGGCGCCATCTCGTCGATCCGGTGGCCACCGACCTCCTCGGCACCTAAGGAGACATACAGTAGCCTCCTCGCGGTCGTCTCCGTCCTCTCCACCGAGGAACTCGAGCCGGGACGCTTCATACGCTCGCCATCGCCGTCGTCTTCACCCACAGCCGCCACATCTCGTCGACGGTTACCGCTGCTCCAATCCGTCCCCGTGGCAACTGAGGTGTCCACAAGCCCTGGGGTGAGATCCTCGACCGATTCCCTTCGTTTTCCCCTTCGGTCCGTAGCCGTAATCTTTGCCTTGTGCTCGCTGTAGTCGCCATGGCCGTAGCTTTGCGTCCGCGTACGAGCTCTCTAGCTCCTGGCCGCGCCCTCGCGGGCCACCCGCGCCCGCGCCCTTGGTCCTCGCGTGCGCCCACGCCCCCCTGCCTGCTGCTGCGCTTCCCTGATGCGGCTGCTGCTGCTCATGCTGATGCTGCTTGCTGCTGCACTGCTCCCCGGCCATCGATGATTGTTTCTGTCACTCCGGTGGTCCGCTACTGCGCTGCTTTGTTGTTAACTGTGCGCGCTGCTGCTGGTATTGTTTGCTTGCCGCTGCTACTAGCTACCTCAGGACTTGTACAATGGGAGATGCTTAGGGAAGTGCTTAGAAAAATAAACCGGGTTTTTCTGAAGCACCGGTGCCTATTTCTATAGGAGAGACGCTTAGTTAAGCGTCTATCCTATACAAATAAGCACCGGTGCTTAAGGAAATTCTGGTTTATTTCTCTAAGCACCTCTCCTAAGCATCTTCCATTGTACAAGGCCTCATGCTGCTGCTACTTAGCTGCTGCTCTAGCCGCTACAAATGGCCATGGCTGAGGCCATGCTGTGTGTGTGGGTGTGCACAGCCACACTGGCCGTCCGTGCAAATAAGATTAGGACTAATTGGTAGTACTAATTAGGTTAGTTGCTATACTATGACGTATGAACCCCATTTGATTAAGTTAGTATTTTACTAGATTAGATATAGCCTTAAGACAGGTGGGCCACCCTCTAATAAGCCTAATTAGAAATTAACTAAACACTGTTAAAATATTACAGGGTATGACAATCGGGTCCCACGGGACCTTTGACTGGTCAACCGTGGACCAGTCAACTGCTTAGTCAGCAGTTGACCGGACCCACTAGTCAGCCTCACTGGTGCACCGCACCGGGTGCACCCAGTTTTTAACTGCTGATTTTTGAAATTAAAAATAAATAAAAAAATTTAGAAAATCATTTAAAACTTTGAAAAATCATAGAAAATAAATCGTAGCTCGGATGAAAATGTTTTCTACATGAAAGTTGCTCAGAACAACGAGACGAATCTGGATGCACATCCCGTTCGTCTGCCACACGTCCCTAACATAGCAAAATCGCAATTTTTCCCCTGCGATTCATTTGTCCAAAAACGCGAAACACCGGGGATATTTTCCCAGATGTTTCCCCCCTTCATCGGTATCATCTCCTACAGTGTTAGGGCACTCCTAACACCGTTACTTGTCATGTCATGCATCGATATGCATCTGTTTGCATTATATTCATTGTTTCTTCCCCCTCTTCTCTCGGGTAGACTACGAGACTGACGCCGCTGCTGGTGCCCCGATCGACTACGTTGTTGATGACTCCTACTTGCTAGAGCAATCATGCAAGCCCCCCCTTGATCACCAGATATCTCCTGTTCTTCTCTCTACTGCTTGCTTTAGAGTAGTATAACATGTTACAGCTTTCCGTTAATCCTATCCTGATGCATAGCCTGTCTTTGCTACTACTGTTGTTGCCTTTACCTGCAATCCTAAATTCTTAGTATAGGATGTTAGTATTTCATCAGTGGTCCTACATTCTTGTCCGTATGCCATGCTATATTATCGGGCCGTGATCACTCGGGAGGTGATCACGGGTATATACTCATACATAATATATGATATTTGTGGTGACTAAAGTCGGGTCGGCTCGTAGAGTACCCGCGAGTGATTCACGGGTTGGGACCTAAAGGACGTTTGTCCTGAAGGCCCTCTGAGTGAACCTTTGTGGCGGAGCGATAGGGTAGGTTGAGACCACCTATGAGAGAGGTGGGCCTGGCCTAGGTGGGCATTCGCGGTTACTTCAAAATAACACGCTTCACGAGATCTTGGTATTTGATCTGAGTGTGGCCAATGGCCTATACGCACTGACCAACTACCCGGGAACAGTTATGGGCAATCGACGTCATGGTATCAGCGAAAGCCTTCTTGACATTAGCGACTGAGCGGCACGCGCCGGATTGGACTGGAACGCCTGCTCTTGTATTAGGGAGGCTAGGTCTGCTTACTGGCCGCGTTCGCAATGTGCAGGTGTGTAATGGGCGATGGGCCCAGACCCCTACGCCATAGGATTTAGACTGGCGTGCTGACCTCTCTGTTGTGCCTAGGTAGGGCTGGGACGTGTTGATCTCCCGAGGCCAGGCCTCACCCAGGAAAGTGTGTCCGACCAAAGGGGATCGAGCGTGTTGGGAAATGTGGTGCACCCTGGCAGGGAAGTTTATCTATTTGAATAGTCGTGTCCCTCGTTAAAAGGACGACCTGGAGTTATACCTTGTCCTTATGACAACTAGAACCGGATACTTAATAAAACAAACCCTTTCAAATGCAGATACAACCCGATGATCGCTCTCTAACAGGGCGACGAGGAGAGGATCGCCGGGTAGGATTATGCTATGCGATGATACTTGGTGAACTTACCATCTACTCTCTTCCACATGCTGCAAGATGGAGGCGGCCAGAACGTAGTCTTCGACAGGACTAGCTATCCCCCTCTTATTCTAGCATTCTGCAGTTCAGTCCACATATATTACCCCTTTCATTGATACCAATGCATATGTAGTGTAGCCCCTTGCTTGCAAGTACTTTGGATGAGTACTCATGGTTGCTTTGCTCCCCCCTTTCCCCTTTATATACCCGGTTGTTGCGACCAGACGTTGGAGTCCAGGAGCCAGACGCCATCGTCAACGACGACTCGTACTACACTGGAGGTGCCTACTACTACGTGCAGGCCGCTGACGACGACCAGGAGTAGTTTAGGAGGATCCCAGGCAGGAGGCCTCGCCTTTTCGATCGTTGCTACTTTTGTGCTAGCCTTCTTAAGGCAAACTTGTTTAACTTATGTCTGGACTTAGATATTGTTGTTTCCGCTGACTTGTCTATGATCGAGCTCTTGTATTCGAGCCCTCAAGGCCCCTTGCTTGTAATATGATGCTTGTATGACTTATTTTATTTTTAGAGTTGTGTTGTGATATCTTACCGTGAGTCTCTGATCTTGATCGTACATGTTTGCATGTATGATTAGTGTATGATTGAATCGAGGGCGTCATAGTGGTACACATGAGTGGTGGGGTGCCTATGCAAGCACGGGTGGCAACAGCTGGCTACACGCGTGGTATGGTATGAAGTGGTAGGGCCAAGTCGTGCGGCATTTTTTTAGCTTTCCCTTTTCCCGTGTAAGGTTAAAAAAATGAAGATCAAAAGAAAACACTCCTTCACTGTTTAATGCACCCGCACTGGGTAGCATTGTTGGAACGTGCTTTTTCAGGGAACACTTGTAATGGTGGGGACCAGCATGCGGAAGGCGCGGGGAGGCGGTGTCTTACGTGAGAGTGGTGGGGTGCCCATGCAAGCACGGGTGACAACACTTGACTACACATGTGGTACGCGATGAAGAAGTATGGCCCACCCGCGCGACATTTGTTTAGCTTTCCCTTTTTTCGTCTACAATTAAAAATAATGAAAGTTAAAAGAAATCACAAGTCAGACTTTTGAGAGTTCAAGTTTTGAAAATTCCAACATCAATATTTTTAGCATTAAAATGTTTTTTTAGTTCCAACACATATCTATTGGTGATGTATACAAAATAAGAAACAAACATATTACAACACCTTTTTGACATATTATTACATAAAGCAATGTATATGTAGAAATATTGTCATGTTTTTTTGGAGAATGTGTGTAAATGAGTTTTTTTGGTAACTTGACTACGTGGACCTTCGAGCACGAAAACGCTCCTCCGCTGTTTAATGCACCCGCACTGCATAGGGTTGTTGGGACGCACTTTTTCTACGGTACAGTCGTCATGGTGGGGCCAGGTGCATGGAAGGCGCCGGAAGCTGTCGTCGTACGCGGGAGTGGTGGGGTATAGGGCACGTTAGTAATAGTTGGCAACACACATGGTACCAGAAGAACAGGTGGCGCCTACCTGCGTGGCATTTTCTAGTTTTCTCTTTTATTTTGTAAAGTATTAAAAACGAAGTTGAAAGATATGACAAGTCTGAATTTTGAAAGTCCAAGTTTCAAAAAATCTCAACTTTAAATTTATTTAACATCAATATTTGTGAGCTTTTGTGTCAAAACACATATCTATTTGTGATGTACTCCTTCCGTAAACTATAGTAATCTAAACGCTCTTATAATTAGTAGTATCACTTATAGGAGGCACGCAAGTACTACCACTTATAGTAAGTTAAAAACTAACACGGGCTTGGCAGATTTTTTGTGTAACTAGAAAAGATGTCGCTAAGGTTGTTGGGTCATTATGGTTGGCCCATGCAAGCATGCTGAATAGCTGTGTAGCGCTAGGCACGCAGGTACAGGCGGCCGGCCTAAAAACTTGGCCAAAGCCACAGAACCCGCCTACTGTTGGCCTAAAACGATGAATTCTGGCCTAGAGGGGAGGATTGTGGGATTTGACAAGTTTTGCCATTTTTTACCTAAATCTGGGTAGTTTTTAGGTAGAACCTAGACATGTCTAACTTTCTACGCCTAAAAACTAGCTAGTGCCCCGGTCAACTTGTGGGCTTGATTGGGCCTTCATTGGCAGGATTCAGTTGGGGACTTACATAGGCCATGTCGCCATCTTTAGGTTAAAGAGATGTTTAGCTTTAAAAGAAAACATACATTAGGCTAAGAAAAAATTAAGCTGACCTTCATTGGCAGTATTTATAAGTTTCAAACATCATATACCAAAACTAAATGAATTATCTTAATCAGAGTTTTTCTTGTTTTGCCATATATTATTTCTTGGGATCAATCACGATAAACCAAAACTAAATGAACCATTATTTGATCTACATCGGTTATATAGTGAAAAATCCATAGTTCCATTGGCACGATGGCTAATTGCTACTCTTCGGTGAAAAATTGATGGACTGACGTGACGTGATGGTTCGCTGGAACCGGAGAAAAGGCTGGTGCTTGGCTCGATCGGATGGCGGTGGCGGTGGCGGGCGTGGTGGTTGGAGACGAGACGAAGCGAGGACGGCACGGAGCAGCTTCAGGAGGAGGAAATGGGGGTACATGGTGAGGCCATGGCGGAGGCGGTGAAGACGGACGGCAACCACGAGCAGAAGCGCCGCGTGTTAGTTGGGTGGGCGACTCCGTCACGGACTTCCATGGGGGTTGCGACCACACAGGGTAGGGCCGGCGACTCCGTCTGTCCGCCGCTGTGACGCCCCCGATTCAATCGTACACTAATCATACACCCAAACGTGTATGATCAAGATCAGGGATTCACAGGAAGATATCACAACACAACTCTACAAATAAAATAACTCATTCAAGCATAATATTACAAGCCAGGGGCCTCGAGGGCTCGAATACAAGAGCTCGATCATAGATGAGTCAGCGGAAGCAACAATATCTGAGTACAGACATAAGTTAAACAAGTTTGCCTTAAGAAGGCTAGCACAAACTGGGATACAAATTGAAAGAGGCACATGCCTCCTTCCTGGGATCCTCCTAAACTACTCCTGGTCATCATCAGCGGCCTACACGTAGTAGTAGGCACCTCCCGAGTAGTAGCAGTCATCATCGATAGTGGTGTCTGGCTCCTGGACTCCAACGTTTGGTCACAACAATCGGGTATAGAAAGGGGGAAAAGGGGAACAAAGCAACCGTGAGTAGTCATCCAAAGTACTCGCAAGCAAGGAGCTACACTACATATGCCTTGGTATCAATGAATGGGGGTAGTATATGTGGACTGAACTACAGAATGCCGGAATAAGAGGGGGATAGCTAGTCCTGTCGAAGGCTACGCTTCTGGCCGCCTCCATCTTGCAGCATGTAGAAAAGAGTAGATGGTAAGTTCACCAAGTAACATTGCATAGCATAATCCTACCCGGCGATCCTCCCCTCGTCGCCCTGTGAGAGAGAGATCACCGGTTGTATCTGGCACTTGGAAGGGTGTGTTTTTATTAAGTATCCGGTTCTAGTTGTCATAAGGTCAAGGTACAACTCCGGGTCGTCCTTTTACCGAGGGACACGGCTATTCGAATAGATCAACTTCCCTGAAGGGGTGCACCACATTTCCCAACACGCTCGATCCCCTTTGGCCGGACACACTTTTCTACGTCATGCCCGGCCTCGGAAGATCAACACGTCGCAGCCCCGCCTAGGCACAACAGAGAGGTCAGCACGCCGGTCTAAATCCTATGGCGCAGGGGTCTGGTCCCATCGCCCATTGCACACCTGCATGTTGCGTACGCGACCGGTGAGCAGACCTAGGAACCTCCATTACAAAGGAAGTTGTGTTACGCGGTCCAACCCGGCGCGCGCCGCTCAGTCACTGACGTGACGAAGGCTTCGGCTGATACCACGACGTCGAGTGCCCATAATTGTTCCCGTGTAGTTGGTTAGTGTGTATAGGCCAGTGGCTAGACTCAGATCAAATACCAAGATCTCGTTAAGCGTGTTATTTTGAAGTAACCGCGAACGTCGACCAGGGCCAGGCCCACCACTCACCTGGGTGGTCTCAACTTGCCCTGTCGCTTCGCCACAAAGATCCACATAGGGGGCCATCGGGAAAGGATGTCCTTTCAGCCGCCAATTCATGAATCAACCGCGGGTACTCAACGAGCCGACCCGACTTTAGTCACAACATGTACCATGTGTAATAAGTATAGTATATACCCATGATCAACACCCGACATGATCACGACTCGATAGTATAGCATGGCAGACTGACAAGAATGTAGGGCCACTGATGATAAACTAGCATCCTATACTAAGCATTTAGGATTGCAGGTAAGGTATCAGCAACTATAGCAACAATGACAGGCTATGCATCAGAATAGGATTAACGGAAAGCAGTAACATGCTACACTACCCTAATGCAAGCAGTAGAGATAAGAATAGGAGATATCTGGTGATCAAGGGGGGGGGGACTTGCCTGGTTGCTCTGGCAAGTAGGGGTTGTCAACAGCGTAGTCGATCGGGGCACGAGCAGCGGCGTCAGTCTCGTAGTCTACCGGAGAGAAGAGGGGGAAGAAACAATGAATACAATGCAAACAGATGCATAACGATGCATGACATGTCAAGTAGCGGTGCTGGGTGTGCCCTAACGCGGTATCAACATTATCCAGAATAGTATGTGCTGACGTTAGCATGACGTCAGCAGTCAACAAGGCATTGACTGGGTCAAACTGTCATGCGGGACCCACCTGTCATTCTCTGCTTAGGTTAATTAGGATTTAGCTAAACTAATTACTGTTTAATTAAACTAACTAGTTAATTAGATTAATTAAACAAGATTAATTAACTTAATTAATAATTAATTTTATTAATTCATTTTTAGTTTATTTATTTATTATTTATTATTATTTTTTATAAAAAAACGTTCTAGGCGGGGGCCCCTTGTCATATGCCCCAGGGGCCATAGCGGGTGCGGGCGACGGGTTTCGGGCGCACGCCCAGGGGCGCCACGGCGAACGAGGCCGGCGAGGCCGGGCGGTCGCCGGAGGGGGGACGCCGGCGGGAGGCAGCAGGGCGCCACCAGCGGCGCGCGGACAAGTAGAAGCTGCCCAGCAGCGGCAAGAAGAGGGGGCGGCGCGGCAGCGCAGGTGCAGCCGTAGGCAGCAGAGGGGGCGCGGGCGGGTGCGGTGGAACGGCGCTGCTGGGAGGCAGCAGACGCGGCGGGACGACAATTAAGCGGCGAGCAGGGGCCGTGGCAGGAGAGCCCGGGGGCGCGGTGGCGCGGAGCATGCGACACACGAGGCCACCGCGGTGCGGGCGCACGAGCGCGCGCGCGCTTCTGTGCGGGCATGCGCGGCCAGGAGCATGAGGCGCAGCGGGACGCACGAGGCGCGGCGGGACGCACGGGGCTCGGCCCAGAGCACGATGCGCGTGTGTGGGTGCGGGGCAAGGCGAAGTGAGGGAGCAGGGAGAGGTTGCGATGCGCGGGCGTGTGCGCGGTCGAGCGGGTGCGGCCAGGGCCATGGTGGCCGCGAGCACGGTGCGGGTGACGCGCCGGCGTGGAGCTGCGGGACGAGGGAGCATCTGGGGAGAGGGCGCGGAAACGATGGAGCGGGCGCACGACACGGCAGAGAGAGGAGGGAGGGGAAGCTCACGGGGCCGGTAGGGAAAATGGCAGCGCGGGGAGGATGATGGGGACGAGAGCGATGGGGAGGCAATCCGGCGGCAAAGGCTCGGCGAGGTCCTCGGGCGGCT
>NC_041382.1:75433601-75502796 GCF_002162155.2 Triticum dicoccoides | reverse complement strand
AAGCGAGTGGGGGGAAGTGGGGCGTTGGGTTAGGGTTATCCTAGCCGGGTGAGGATAAGGAGAGGCGTGCGGCGCCGGCTGGGCTGCTGGGCTGGTTGGGTAGGATGGGCCGAGGCCCATGGGGAGCCGAGGGGGGTTTTCTTTTGTTTTCTATTTTGTTCCTTTTCTTTTATTTATTTTCCTGTTTTGTTTCCTTTTTAAAATATTTAGGCCTTTTATAAAGGCATGACTCCTTGCCATAAACACCTAGACAATTAGTGGCAAGCTCCGAACATTTTCTTTTTAATGTTTGAAAAAGTTTGATGTTGACATTATTTAAATTTTTGAATTTGAAAAGTTTTGATCCAATGGGAGATTACCAATAGTAACTGGGGTGACGTGGCACTATTAACATGGGATTACTAGAGCATGATTATCCAGGCATTACAAAACTCCTCCACTACAAGAAATCTCGTCCCGAGATTTAGGAGGTAGAAGGAAACAGTGCGGGGTATTCATCACGCAGCCGATCCTCGCGTTCCCAAGTGGCTTCGTCTTCTGAGTGATGCGACCACTGGACCCTGAGGAATTTGATCGCCTTCTGACGTGTGCGACGTTCAGCTTGGTCGATAATGTGGATCGGATGCTCTTTATAGGAGAGGTCCTATTGCAATTCGAGCACTTCATGATCCACTACTCGGATTGGGTCCTTGAAGCAACGGCGGAGCTGTGACACGTGGAACACATCATGAACCTGAGAAAGGTTCGGAGGAAGCTCCAGTTGATATGCAACTTTTCCACGCTTTTCGAGAATAGTGAATGGGCCAATATAGTGAGGAGCTAGCTTGCCCTTGATCCCGAAGCGGTGAGCACCCTTCATTGGTGTAACTCAAAGATAAGCCTTTTCGCCAGGTTGATAGACCATGTCTTTGTGATGGCGGTCATACTGATTTTTTCTGACGTGACTGAGTAGTCTTGAGATTCTCGCGAATAATGCGGACTTGTTCTTCGGGCTGTTGGATAATATCCGGACCAAAGAGTGGACGTTCCCCAGTTTCTGACCAGTTCAGAGGGGTTCGACACTTTCGTCCATATAACACTTCGAAAGGGGCCATCTTTAGACTAGCTTAATAGCTATTATTATAAGAGAACTCGGCATACGGAAGAGATTCCTCACATTTCTTGCCGAAGGAAACTACACAAGCTCGAAGCTTGTCTTCGAGAACTTGGTTGACACGTTCAACTTGTCCTTGCGACTGAGGATGAAACGCAGTACTGACCGATAGATGAGTTCCCATAGCTTCTTGGAAACTTGTCGAGAGTCTTGAAGTGAACAAGCTGCCACGGTCTGAATGACATAAGAGATTTGTCGATTTCCTCCTTAAGCTCAATGAGTTCATGCGGCAGCATCTTGTGGGGTCGTTTGGCTATAGGAGCTGTGCCTGGTTTCAAGTCGATGATTAATTCGACAGCTCTAGCAGGGGGAATCCCTGGAAGTTCTTCCGGAAAGACGTCTTGTAATTCGCGAATGACGGGAATGTTTTCAATGCCCTCGAGTGGTGCAGCGTTCAATGCATTCAAGGCATAAAGTCGTGCCTCGGCATTTTGAACCAGATGAGCCTGGTAAGTAACTATCTCATCAGAAGGGTGTAGCAAATGGACGGTCTTAGTGGCGCAAACTATAGAAGCAGTATGCGCTTTCAACCAATCCATCCCCAGAATGAGGTCGATGTTAGATGACTTCAGGATAATGGAAGAGGCATAGAATTCCAGCCCTTCGATTTCCACGGGGACATCGATGCCAACCATGGAGGTATGACATTGTCCCACAGGGGTTTTTTACCACTACCGAAGTGTTCATCTCCTCACATCTAACGTCGTGCTTGTATGCAAAATATTCTGACATGAATGAATGCGATGCCACTGAATCGAATAAAACAGATGCATGTACTGAATTTACGAGTGTACCCATCACAGTAGCAGGCTGGTCTTGAGCTTCATTGAGATCAACGTGGTTGGCATGAACACAACCATAAGACCTGGCATTGGTGTTGCGGGGATGGTTGCTTCCACGGCCCGCTGCGGGAAGGTCCAGTTGATTCTGGTTCTGAAAGCAGTTCCTGGCGAGGTGACCTGGTTGACAACACTTGTAGCACAGACCATTATTGGGAGTGGGAACAGGAGCTCGGGGTGGTGGAGCTGGAAGTCTTGGCTGCCTAGTTGGTGGGGGAGACAGACGCGGTGCAGCATATGACTGCCTTGGAGCAGGTGCAGTTGGCTGGTACATGCTGTTGGGAATCCATATCCTACGCTTCTGCGAGGACGGGCCCGAAGATGAGCCCGTGTCACGGTTGCGCCTGTGAGAGCTCTGGTGTTCCTGCAGACCAGTTTCGACATTGATGGCCTTGTTCACCAAGGTGGCGAAATCAGCAAAGTCATGCACTAGAAGTGCAAGCTTGATGTCAGCTTGAAGGCCATCACGGAACTTCTCATGTCTGCGTGCATCAGTTGCAATGTCTTCTTCAGCAGAGCGGGATAAATCCAGAAACTCCCGCTGATAAGCTTTAACAGTTTTGTTGCCCTAGGTGAGGCTGCAGAACTCACGCTTCTTTCAGTCCATGACTCCCTGAGGAATGAAGCGGGCACGGAAAGCAGCTTGGAAGTCTGGCCAGGTGATGATTGTTCCAACCGGCAGAGTACGCCTGTGGCTGTCCCACTATTGAGCAGCGGGTCCCTTCAAGAAGAAGGAAGCAAAGG
Source organism: Triticum dicoccoides (assembly GCF_002162155.2). Classification (NCBI taxonomy): domain Eukaryota; kingdom Viridiplantae; phylum Streptophyta; class Magnoliopsida; order Poales; family Poaceae; genus Triticum; species Triticum dicoccoides. The sequence continues at coordinate 75,500,060 of NC_041382.1, read as the reverse complement.
TGACGTAGCTGGCAGGGGCTACATCAGCAGACTCCATCTCATAGGTGATGTCACGGAGCCAGTCATCAGCATCTAGAGGCTGAGTTGAGCTGTGGTACGCAGTTGGGTTGAGGCGCATGAAATCCTGCAGAGTCACTTGGGCTGGCTGCTGGTTCATATTGGGGCGAGGAAACTGAGCCATAATATTCTCCATGAACTGGCAATTTAGCTCGAACTGTTGCATCATACCAGCCATGTACTCAGGCGGTGGTGGGGGATGGCCACCACGACCACGACCACCTGGTCTAACCATCATGCTAATATATAACAAGGTAGTTCGGCATTGGGAAATTTGCAAAGACAGAAACTTTCATGATGAAACATGCATAATGACAAGGAGCAAGATAGATACTACATAGCAGTCCGCATATCTTACAAAAGGAATCATGCGTAGAGTTTGGTACACAGAGTTCAGTACATAGACTAAGAACATCATAGGCGGCACGCACGCTCATGCTGAATGCATCTAACACTAATAAGCAAGCCTACATCAGTCCTAGGAGGAACTGTGGAGGTAGGTGTAGCCTGACAGCTGGTAGTGACACGACGGGAAGTCCTCCACGTCAGTAGCCTAGGGTCCACGGATACTCTGGTGCAGAACCCAACGCATAGGTGGCAGAAGAGGACCAAGTGTGGGACAGTAGCCTCCCACCTCTGGCCAGCCGACACCCTGGGGCATCACGGTCCTGGCAGGGTAGATCACAGAACGCGACAGATCACCAGATCGGACAAGAGGGTGCAATAGCGTCAGAGCATGGTACAGGTGCTGACGGGTGGTGTACAACTCGTGGCGAAGAGCTCGGTTAGCTCTATCCAGCCCAACAGTGCTACCTCTTGAGCACTGTGTTGGTTTTCCCTTGAAGAAGAAAGGGTGATGCAACAAAGTAGTGTAAGTATTTCCCTCAGTTTTTGAGAACCAAGGTATCAATCTAGTAGGAGGTCACGCACGAGTCCCTCACACCTACACAAACAAATAAAATCATTGCAACCAACGCAATAAAGGGGTTGTCAATCCCTTCACGGTCAATTACGAAAGTGAGATCTGATAGATATGATAAGATAATATTTTTGGTATTTTTATGATAAAGATGCAAAGTAAAGAAAGCAAAATAAACGAAAAAGGAAATAACTTGTTGACGGAAGATTAATATGATGGAAAAGAGACCCGGGGCCATAGGTTTCACTAGTGGCTTCTCTCGAGAGCATAATTATTACGGTGGGTAAACAAATTACTGTTGAGAATTTGATAGAATCGAGCATAGTTATGAGAATATCTAGGTATGATCATGTATATAGGCATCACTTCCGAGACAAGTAGACCAACTCCTGCCTGCATCTACTACCATTACTCCACACATCGACCGCTATCCAGCATGCATCTAAAGTATTATGTTCAAAAGAACAGAGTAATGCTTTAAGCAAGATGACATGATGTAGAGGGATAAACTCATGCAATATGACATAAACCCCATCTTTTTATCCTCGATGGCAACAATACAATACGTGCCTTGCTGCCCCTACTGTCATTGGGAAAGGACACCGCAAGATTGAACCCAAAGCTAAGCACTTCTCCCATTGCAAGAAAGATCAATCTAGTAGGCCAAACCAAACTGATAATTCAAAGAGACTTGCAAAGATAACCAATCATACATAAAAGAATTCAGAGAAGATTCAAATATTGTTCATAGATAAACTTGATCATAAACCCACAATTCATCGGTCTCAACAAACACACCGCAAAAGAAGATTACATCGAATAGATCTCCACAAGAGAGGGGGAGAACTTTGTATTGAGATCCAAAAAGAGAGAAGAAGCCATCTAGCTAATAACTATGGACCCGAAGGTCTGAACTAAACTACTCACACTTCATCGGAGAGGCTATGGTGTTGATGTAGAAGCCCTCCGTGATCGATGCCCCCTCCGGCGGAGCTCTGGAAAAAGCCCCAAGGTGGGATCTCACGGGTACAGAAAGTTACAGCGGTGGAGTTAGGGTTTTGGCTCTGTATCTGGTAGTTTGGGGGTACGTAGGTATATATAGGAGGAACAAGTACGTCAGTGGAGCAACGTGGGCCCCGCGAGGGTGGAGGGCGCGCCTGGGGGGGTAGGCGCGCCCCCTACCTCATGCCCTCCTGGTTGCTTTCTTGACATAGGGTCCAAGTCCTCTGGATCATGTTTGTTCCGAAAATCACGTTCCCGAAGGTTTCATTCCGTTTGGACTCCGTTTGATATTCTTTTTCTGCGAAACTCTGAAATAGGCAAAAAAAAAAGCAATTCTGGGCTGGGCCTCTTGTTAATAGGTTAGTCCCAAAAATAATATAAAAGTGTATAATAAAGCCCAATAATGTCCAAAACAGGATATAATATAGCATGGAACAATAAAAAATTATAGATACGTTGGAGACGTATCAAGCATCCCCAAGCTTAATTCCTGCTCATCCTCGAGTAGGTAAATGATAAAAACAGAATTTTTGATGTGGAATGCTACTTGGCATAATTTCGATGTAATTCTCTTAATTGTGGTTTGAATATTCAGATCCGAAAGATTCAAGACAAAAGTTCAATATTGACATAGAAATAATAATACTTCAAGCATACTAACTAAGCAATTATGTCTTTTCAAAATAACATGGCCAAAGAAAGTTATCCCTACAAAATCATATAGTCTGGCTATGCTCCATCTTCACCACACAAAGTATTTAAATCATGCACAACCCTGATGACAAGCCAAGCAATTGTTTCATACTTTTGGTGTTCTCAAACTTTTTCAATCTTCACGCAATACATGAGCGTGAGCCATGGACATAGCACTATATGTGGAATAGAATGGTGGTTGTGGAGAAGTCAAAGGGAGAAGATAGTCTCACATCAACTAGGTGTATCAACGGGCTATGGAGATGCCCATTAATAGATATCAATGTGAGTGAGTAGGGATTGCCATGGAATGGATGCACTAGAGCTATAAGTATATGAAATCTCAACAAAAAGAACTAAGTGAGTGTGCATCCAACTCGCTTGCTCACGAAGACTTAGGGCATTTTGAGGAAGCCCATCATTGGAATATACAAGCCAAGTTTTATAATGAAAAATTCCCACTAGTATATGAAAGTGATAACATAGGAGACTCTCTATCATGAAGATCATGGTGCTACTTTGAAGAACAAGTGTGGAAAAAGGATAGTAGTATTGTCCCTTTATTTGGGGCCTTCCATTTTTTGGCCTTTCTCCTTTTTATTTTTTTGGGGACAATACTCTATGAATGATGATCATCACACTTCTATTTATTTACAACTCAATGATGCCAACTCGATACTAGAACAAAGTATGACTCTATATGAATGCCTCCGGCGGTATACCGGGATAGGAATGATGCATGAGTGACTTGTACGAAAGAATTATAAACGGTGGCTTTGCCACAACTAAATGTCAACTACATGATCATGCAAAGCAATATGACAATGATGGAGAGTGTCATAGTAAACGGAACGGTGGAAAGTTGCATGGCAATATATCTCGGAATGGCTATGGAAATGCCATGATAGGTAGGTATGGTGGCTGTTTTGAGGAAAGTATATGGTGGGTGTATGATACCGGCGAAATGTGCGCGGTATTAGAGAGGCTAGAAATGGTGGAAGGGTGAGAGTGCGTATAATCCATGGACTCAACATTAGTCATAAAGAACCCACATACTTATTGTAAAAATCTATTAGTTATCGAAGCAAAGTACTACGCGCATGCTCCTAGGGGGATAGATTGTTAGGAAAAGACCATCGCTCGTCCCCGACTGCCACTCATAAGGAAGACAATCAATAAATAATTCATGCTCCAATTTCTTCACATAACGGTTCACCATACGTGCATGCTACGGGAATCACAAACTTCAACACAAGCATTTCTCAAATTCACAACTACTCAACTAGCACGACTCTAATATCACCATCTCCATATCTCAAAACAATTATCAAGTATCAAACTTCTCATAGTATTCAACACACTCATAAGAATTTTTTATTAATCTTGAATGCCTAACATAATTAAAGAAAATTACCACGTTGTTTTGTAGGACTCTCAAAATAGTCTAAGTGAAGCATGAGAGAACAATAGTTTTATAAAACAAATCCACCACCGTGCCCTAAAACATATAAGTAAAGCACTAGAGCAAAAACTATATAACTCAAAAGATATAAGTGAAGCACATAGAGTATTCTAACAATTTCCGAATCATGTGTGTCTCTCTCAAAAGGTGTGTACAGCAAGGATGATTGTGGAAAACTAACAAATAAAGACTCAAATAATACAAGACGCTCCAAGCAAAACACATATCATGTGGTAAATAAAAATATAGCTCCAAGGAAAGTTACCGATGAAAGTAGACGAAAGAGGGGATGCCTTCCGGGGCATCCCAAGCTTGGGATTTTAGGTGTCCTTAGATTATCTTGGGGTTCCATGGGCATCCCCAAGCTTAGGCTCTTGCCACTGCTTGTTCCATAATCCATCAAATCTTCCACCCAAAACTTGAAAACTTCACAACACAAAACTTAAAGTAGAAAATCTCATGAGCTCCGTTAGCGAAAGAAAACAAAACACCACTTCAAGGTACTGTAATGAACTCATTCTTGATTTATATTGGTGTTAAAACTACTATATTCAAACTTATCTATTGTTTATAAACTATTTAATAGCCATAGATTTATCAAAATAAGCAAACAACACACGAAAAACAGAATCTGTCAAAAACAGAACAGTCTGTAGTAATCTGTAGCTAACGCAAGTTCTGGAACCTCAAAAATTCCAAAACAAATTTCTGGACGTGAGTAATTTATCTGTTAATCATCCTAAAAAAGAATTAACTAAATATCACTTTGCAAGTAAAAATGGCAGCAATTCTCGTGAGCGCTAAAGTTTCTGTTTTTACAGCAAGATTAAAAAGACTTTCTCCAAGTCTTCCCAATGGTTCTACTTGGCACAAACAATAATTAAACACAAAAAACACAACCAAAACAGAGGCTAGATAAATTATTTATTACTAAACAGGAGCAAAATCAACGAATAAAAATAAAATTGGGTTGCCTCCCAACAAGCGCTATCGTTTAACGCCCCTAGCTAGGCATAAAAGCAAGGATAGATCTAGATATTGCCATCTTTGGTAGGCAATCCATAAGTAACTCTCATAATAGATTCATATGGTAATTTAATTTTATCTAGAGAAGTGTTTCATGCCTTTCCTTAACGGAAATTGGAATCTAATATTTCCTTCCTTCATATCAATAATTGCAACAATCGTTCTAAGGAAAGGTCTAACAAGAATTATAGGACATGAAGGATTGCAATCTATTTCAAGAACAATAAAATCTAAGGGCACATAATTCCTATTTGCAACAATAAGAACATCATTAATTCTTCCCATAGGTTTCTTAATAGTTCAATCCGCAAGGTGCAAGTTTAAAGAGCAATCATCAAAATCATGGAAACCTAGCAAATCACACAAAGTCTTTGGAATCATGGAAACTATTGTGGAGTTGACACGGAAGATGTCCTAGAGCAAGGACTTAGTCATAGGGTCATCGCACTAGGAAGCTTAAAGGGGTTAATCGGGACAAAGGACACAAGAGAGTTTTTATACTAGTTCGGCCCCTTATGATGAAGGTAAAAACCTACGTCTAGGTGGGATTGGTATTGCTGAGGTTTCGACTTCCAAGAGGCTCAATTCACCGGCTTGGTTATCGACTTAGTTGTTTCTTGCACTGAGCCACCACCGGGTCGTACCCTTATATACATGGGTCGACGCGTGGTGGCTTACAGAGTCCCGGCCGTCTCATAATCGTGTCCGGCTCGGTGACTTCCTTTACATGCCTTTCCTTACAAGGCTTTCCGCACATATGGCGGTTTACAATAATGGGCCTTGAGCCGGCCCGAGGCCTTTGGGCTTTCTATATATACTAATAAACTATCATCTTGTCTGTATATATTGGGCTTCTTATGTAACCTGCCATTTAAGGCTGACCCGGCCCCTACTGACCAGATCTTCTGCATCAGTGTGAGCCATCAACCAGTAAAAACCGTGACGAAACGCCTTGGTCACTAAAGATTTTGACCCCGCGTGATGACCACAATCGCCTTCATGGATCTCACGAAGGATTTCTTGACCTTCTTCGAAGGAAACACACCATTGAAATGCTCTGGAAACACTGCGATGAAATAACTCTCCATCCGAAATCGTCATGGACTTAGACCGCCAGGTTATCTGTCGAGCCAGCGTCTCATCTGCCGGCAATTCTCCCCGGGTCATGTAAGCCAAGAACGGCACCATCCAATCTGGGATGACATGAAGAGCCGCCACCAACTGTTCCTTCGGGTCAGGAACAACTAAATCTTCTTCTGTGGGCAACTTAACAGAGGGATTATGCAAAACATCTAAAAAGGTGTTGGGTGGTACTGGCTTACGTTGAGACCCCAGCCGGCTCAAAGCATCAGTTGCTTTGTTCTTTCGACGGTCAATGTGTTCCACCTGATAACCTTTAAAATACCCTGCAATAGCATCGACCTCTCGGCGATAAGCCGCCATGAGAGGGTCTTTTGAATCCCACTTGCCAGACACCTGCTGAGCCACTAGATCTGAATCACCAAGACATGTGACCCAGCTCAAGCTCATCTCCTTTGCCACTCAAAGACCATGGAGCAATGCTTGATACTCTGCTGCGTTGTTAGTCCACGGAAACATCAATCGTAACACATAACAAAATTTATCAACTCGTGGGGAAGTTAATACAACTCTAGCCCCCGAGCCCCCCAATTGCCTGGACCCATCAAAATGAATAGTCCAATATGTGTTGTCCGGCTTCTCTTCTGGCATCTGCATCTCTGTCCAGTCATTGATGAAGTCAACCAGGGCTTGAGACTTAATCGCACTGCATGGAACATACTTCAGCCCATGAGACCCAAGCTCAATTGCCCACTTGGCCACTCGCCCTGTAGCTTCTCTATTTTGAATAATGTCTCCCAAAGGAGTAGAGCTAACCACGGTGATTGGATGTCCCTGAAAGTAATGCTTAAGCTTCCGGCTTGCCATGAACACCCCCATAAACAAGCTTCTGCCAATGTGGATATCATTGCTTAGACTCAATTAGCACTTCACTGACATAATAAACCGGCCGCTGAACCGGATGCTCTTTGCCAGCCTCCTTGCGCTCTACCACCATAGCCACACTAACAGCCCGTGAGTTGAAAGCTGCGTATAACAATAGCGGCTCTTTCTCAATTGGAGCAGCTAGGACCGGCGGCTCAGCCAATTGTGCCTTCAGATCCTCAAAAGCGGCATTCGCAGCATCGCTCCAAACAAACACATCTGTTTTCTTCATCAACTGATACAGAGGCATAGCCTTTTCCCCTAACCGGCTTATGAACCGGCTCAAAGCAGCCACATGACCCGCCAGTCGTTGAACATCATTGACGCGGGTTGGTTTGGCCAGGGATGTAATTTCCTTGATCTTCTCCGGGTTAGCTTCAATACCTCGGTTAGACACCAGAAAACCCAAAAGCTTGCTGGCTGGCACTCCAAAAACACACTTGGCCGGGTTAAGCATCATCTTGTAAATCCGAAGATTATCAAAAGTCTCTTTCAAGTCTGTGACCAAGGTTTCCTCTTCCCTGGACTTCACTACTATATCATCCACATAGGCATGAACATTGTGCCCACTTTGATCATGAAGACAATTCTGCACACACCACTGGTAAGTCACCTGAGCACTCTTGAGCCCAAAAGGCATAGACACATAGCACAAAGCCCCAAAAGGAGTTATAAACGCTGTCTTCTCTTCATCCTTGACTGCCATCTTAATCTGATGATATCCGGAGTAAGCATCTAAGGAACTCAACCGTGCACAACACGTCGTAGCATCAATGATCTGATCAATACGGGGAAGAGCAAAAGGATCAGCCGGATAGGCTTTGTTTAAATCTGTGTAATCCACACACATACGCCAGGTGCCATTCTTTTTTAGCACGAGCACCGGGTTAGCTAACCATTCTGGGTGAAAGACCTCCACAATGAACCCGGCCGCCAAGAGCCGGGCCACCTCTTCTCCAATGGCCTTGCGCCTTTCTTCATTGAACGGGCGAAGAAACTGTCTGACAGGTTTGAACTTTGGATCGATAAGAGTGTGCTCAGCGAGTTCCCTCGGGACACCCGGCATGTCTGAAGGTTTCCATGCAAAGATGTCCCGGTTCTCACGGATGAACTCGATGAGCGCGCTTTCCTATTTCGGATCCAAGTTTGCGCTGATGATGAACTGTTTGGATGAATCGCCAGGCACAAAGTCAACCATCTTAGTGTCATCAGCCGATTTGAACTTTAACTCCGGCTCATGCTCTGTTGTTGGTTTCTTTAATGACGTCATGTCCGCCGGGTCAACATGATCCTTGTAGAATTTCAAATCCTCTGTTGCACAAACAGATTCAGCATAAGCAGCATCCCCCTCTTCACATTCCAAGGCTATCTTCCAGCTCCCATGGACTGTAATGGTGCCCTTGTGACCCGGCATCTTGAGCTGCAAATATACGTAACACGGCCGAGCCATGAACTTGGCATAAGCCAGCCGCCCAAACAGAGCATGATATGGGCTCTTGATTTTAACCACTTCAAAGGTTAATTTTTCTGCTCTGGAGTCATACTCATCTACAAAAGCTACTTCCAGCTCGATCTTACCAACTGGGTATGCCGACTTACCAGGCACCACACCATGAAAAACAGTGTTGGATTGTTTAAGATTTTTATCCGTCAATCCCATCCGGCGAAACGTCTCATAGTAAAGGATGTTGATGTTGCTGCCTCCATCCATGAGTACCTTAGTAAATTTGTATTCACCAACCTGAGGTGCCACTACTAACGCCAAGTGACCCGGATTATCAACCCGGGGCGGGTGGTCCTCTCTACTCCATACAATGGGCTGCTCCGACCAACGTAAGTAACATGGAACTGCCGGCTCAACAGCATTAACGGCCCTCTTGTGGAGCTTCTGGTCTCTCTTACATAAACTGGTAGTAAAGACATGATACTGCCCGCTACTCAACTGCTTCGGGTTGCTCTGATAGCCGGATTGCTGCTGCTGTTGATTCCCTTGGCCGTGTTGCTGATTATATCCCCCATGGTGACTAGGATGACCATGAAAACCTCCTCCGCTTGAACCGGCGCCCGGGCCCTGAAAGCCGCTTGAGCCACCACCCGGACCGTGACCCCCATCAAACGTGTTTGAATTTTTAAATGCCTTCATGATCGTACAATCCTTCCATAAGTGGGTAGCTGGCTTCTCCCTGGTGCCGTGTCTGGGACAAGGTTCATTCAACAGCTGTTCAAGGGTGGGGCCTGACCCGCCCGATCGAGGGGGTTGTCTGCCCTTGCGCCGCTGATTACCACCCTGCGCATTAGTATTAGCAACAAACTCATCAGCCTTACGCTTATTACCTCCTTGATTTGCCGGGTTATGCTGGTGACCCTTGCCATTGTCGTTCTTCTTTCCCTTCGTTGATTGTTCTTCATCAGATGCCGGGTCTTTGGTGGTATCGGAGTCGGCATACTTGCCAAGAGCCGCCATCAATGTTCCCATGTCATTACAGTCACGTTTAAGCCGCCCCAACTTCTGCTTCAGAGGTTCAAAACGGTAATTCTTCTCCAACATCAAAACTGCTGAGCCAGCATCCATCTTATCAGATGAATGTATTATTTCCTTGACCCGGCGCACCCAAGGGGTTGTAGATTCTCCATCCTCTTGCTTGCAATTGGTCAGATCCACAATCGACATTGGCTGCTTACACGTGTCTTTAAAGTTCTGGATGAACCGTGCCTTCAACTCTGCCCATGAGCCGATGGAATTGGGTGGTAATCCTTTCAACCAGGTCCAAGCCGTTCCATCCAACATCATGGTAAAATATTTGGCCATTGCAGCATCACTAACCTCCAACAGCTCCATGGCCATCTCATAACTATCAATCCAAGCCCCTGGCTGTAAGTCAGCCGTGTAGTTATGCACCTTACGAGGTCCCTTGAAATCCTTGGGCAACCGCTCATTGCGTATGGCTGGGACCAGGCAAGGTACGCCTCTGGTTCTTGTAGCCACTCCTGCATCAACCGAGGTTGCTGGATAAGCCGGAAAGGCTTGGTGAGCCACCTGCTCTACTGCTATCTGAGCCGCCCGTTCCGCCTCTTGACGAATCCTCTCCTGATCCGCCAAGTTAAGGGCTCCAGCCTGCACCGGCTCATACCTATATGGCCGATTGTGACGTTGAGCATTACTTGACATTTCTGCAGATTCCATGTGCCTACTGTAACTCGGGCTCCGGCTTGGGCGAGGAGTTGAATGAATCCTATCTCGACTGTAGGAGTATGCATCCTGCTGGGACAAAGCTGTCTGAAGTAGTTCTCTTACCCTCCGGGTTTCAATTGCTGCTGGCAAGTCGCCTTCCATCGAGAGAGCTGCTAATCGAGTCGACACCGCAATGAGGTTCTCCATGGGGTTGGAGAAGTGACCCGGGGGTGTTGATATATAACAAGGAGGATCTGTATTCATGCGCGGCGGCTCCATGGTGCATGGCTGAACTGGTGCATCGGGCGTCTCGACCCGGTTTGCCTCCGGCGGGTTGCCCTCACCAGCTCCGGGTGTATGGAACAGATTCCTCGGATCCAGTGTTGGAGGAAGACACGACTGAGTTTTCTGACACCTCCTCCTCATGACTTCGTTTGATGCATTAAGAACCACGGAGAGTCGGAAGGTTTCTGCTTAAAGCTGCTGAGCACGAGCATCCAAAGCTGCTCGTTCTGCTGCCATCCGGGTTTCCTCCGCGGCCAAATTTTCCTTAGCTTGCACCATCTCCTCCCGCATGCGTGTCACTTCCGCGTCATGCTGGGCTTTATCCGCCGGCTCTACCGCAGCGGTTAACAGAGTCATCAGTTTATCCATGAGGTCCATGAGAACCTGAGCCGGGGGGCGTGCGGGGTCTCCTGACACAGCAGCTGCTGACCCGGTGGCTGCTGCTGTCGCTGCGGTGGAGTTCTGCCCGGGCTGCGTCCCTGCCATGAAGACTCCGGCCCAATTTGGCGGCTCAAGGGGGTCCGGAATACTGCTGCCATTGGAACAGCCCCCGAGCAAGCCGTCTTGCAGTTGGTACAACGAGTCCGTCTCACCTGTTGATGATGCCGTATCAGAGCAGATGGCCGTCTACCCGCCTTCCATTGATCCTTCGGAGTATTCGCCGCCATGGATGCAGCCTACGAAGGCATGCTTCACGACAGATTGAACACGGGTGGACCCGGTGCGCTGAGCCGTTTCGATGAGGTCGGTGTGAACATCCGGCTCAGGCTCTGACTCGCCGATCCGGCCAATGAAGCCATGAATTCCGCCGAAGGGGACCCGGTACCCGTACTCGATTGAGCCGGCCTCGGGGCCTCAGCCTTCGTCATTGATGTAGATCTTGTCCCGACGACTCTTGGTCATCGGGCCCACAACGTATCCCTTGAGCCCTTCGAAGTTGCCCTTCAAGAACTCAAATCCATCGTGCGCTGGCCCCACAGTTGGCGCCAACTGTCGTGGAGTTGACACGGCAGATGTCCTAGAGCAAGGACTTAGTCGTAGGGCCATCGCACTAGGAAGCTTAAAGGGGTTAATCGGGACAAAGGACACGAGAGAGTTTTTATACTAGTTCGGCCCCTTACGATGAAGGTAAAAACCTACGTCAAGTTGGGATTGGTATTGTTGAGGTTTCGACTTCCAAGAGGATCAATTCGCCGGCTTGGTTATCGACTTAGTTGTTTCTTGCCCTGAGCCGCCACCGGGTCGTCCCCTTATATACACGGGTCGACACCTGGTGGCTTACAGAGTCCCGGCCGTCTCATAATCGTGTCCGTCTCGGTGACTTCCTTTACATGCCTTTCCTTACAAGTCTTTCCGCACATATGGTGGTTTACAATAATGGGCCTTGAGCAGGCCCGAGGCCTTTGGGCTTTCTATATATACTAATAAACTATCATCTTGTCTGTATATATTGGGCTTCTTATGTAACCCACCATTTAAGGCTGACCCGACCCCTCCTGGGCGGGTCTCAACTGATAGTAACATCCCCAACAGAAACACTAGCACCCAAATCACACAAAGCATAGCATTCATGATCTTTAATTTTAATTTTAATAGTAGGTTCCCACTCATCATAAAGTTTTCTAGGGATAGAAACTTCCAACTCAAGTTTTTCTTCATAAGATTGCATCAAAGTATCAATGATATGTTTGGTAAAGGCTTTATTTTGACTATAAGCATGAGGAGAATTTAGCACGGATTGCAACAAGGAAATACAATCTATCAAAGAGCAATTATTAAATTCCTTGATATCCAAAATAGTGGGTTCATTCATATTTAAAGTTTTGACTTCTTCAATCCCGCTTTTAACAATTTTAGCATCAAGATCTAAGGACTCCAGATTTTTGGAACGTCTTCTAGGTAAAGGTGGATCATATTCAGTCCCATCATTATCAAGATTCATATTGCAAAACAAAGATTTAATATTGGACATATCAATAACTTTTAGATCTTCATCTTTATTATCATGGAAACTAGAAGAACACGCTTTTATAAAGCAATCTTTCTTAGCACGCATCCTAGCGGTTCTTTCTTTGCCCTCATCAATGGAAATTCTCATGGCTTTGAGAGACTCATTGATATCATGTTTAGGTGGAATAGATCTAAGTTTCAAAGAATCAATATCAAGAGAAATTCTATCAACGTTCCTAGCCAACTCATCAATCCTAAGCAATTTTTCTTCAACCAAAGCATTGAAATTCTTTTGCGAAGTAATAAATTCTTTAATATTAGATTCAAAATCAGAGGGTATCTTATTAAAATTTTCATAAGAATTGTTGTAGGAATTACCATAATTATTAGAGGAATTACTAGGATACGGCCTAGGATTAAAGTTTCCTTTATACACGTTGTTACCAAAATTATTCCTACCAACAAAATTCACATCCATAGATTCATTATTATTCTCAATAAAAGTAGACAAAGGCATATCATTAGGATCAGAAGAAACACTTTTATTAGCAAATAATTTCATAAGTTCATCCATCTTTCCACTCAAAATATTAATTTCTTCTATCGCATGCACTTTCTTATTAGTAGATCTTTCAGTGTGCCATTGAGAATAATTAACCATAATATTATCTAGGAGTTTAGTAGCTTCTCCTAAAGTGATTTTCCATAAAAGTGCCTCCTGCGGCTGAATCTAAAAGATTTCTCGAAGCAAAATTCAATCCGGCATAAAATTTTTGTATAATCATCCATAAATTCAAACCATGTGTAGGGCAACATGTTCATGATAAAGTTTCTTAAAATTCATGATATCGTTTCTAAGAGAGATGATCTTAGCGGGAGGAAAATACTTAGAGATAAAAGCATCTTTGCACTTATTCCACGAATCAATACTATTTTTAGGCAAAGACGAAAACCAAGCTTTAGCATGATCTCTAAGCGAAAAAGGAAATAGCTTCAATTTAACAAAATTATTGTGCACATCTTTCTTCTTTTGCATATCACACAAATCAACAAAGTTGTTTAGATGGGTAGCGGCATCTTCAGTAGGAAGGCCGGAAAATGGATCTTTCATGACAAGATTCAGCAAAGCAGCATTAATTTCACAAGATTCAGCATCGGTAAGAGGAGCAATCGGAGTGCTAATAAAATCATTGTTGTTGGTATTAGTAAAGTCACACAATTTGGTATTACTTGAGCCATCGTGATAAGCAAGCAATCCAACACACAGGCAAACAAGAGACGGGTAAAAAGAGGCAAATAGAGAAAGAGAATGAGGACGGAGAGAGAGGGTGAATAAAACGGCAAGAGTGAATTGGGGGAGAGTAAAATGAGAGGAAAATGGCAAATAATGTAATGCGGGAGATAATGGTTTGTGATGGGTACTTGGTATGTTGACTTTTGCGTAGACTCCCCGGCAACGGCACCAGAAATCCTTCTTGCTACCTCTTGAGCACTGTGTTGGTTTTCTCTTGAAGGGGAAAGGGTGATGTAACAAAGTAGCTGTCGGAGTAAATAGCCATGGGTAGCCTAGCCGGCTTCCCCTGGCCCTTCTGAAAAAATCACGAGCCCGTCCGGCTCTCAAGAATCCAAGACATGGAGCTGACTCCCCCTTGCTGGCTGCCACCCAGGCCGGCTTTCGGAAGGCGGCCCGACTTTACCCCTCATGAAGAAAACCATGTGAGGCCGACTCGAAGAAGCCGGCTCCAAGATGCCGAGTCCAAGAAGCCGGCTCCCCTAAAGCGGTCAAGACCGTACCCTCAAAGTTTGCACCCACCTAACGGTGGTGCGATGGGGCGTGGCTACAGTGAAGCCTGCCACCCCTGAATCCCGGAGCACGCCTGGCACAGTGCGCCGTACGGAGTGGCCATGACCCGTCCGGCGCGGCACTGTTGCCATGTTGACCCTGATGTCATCCACGACGGGCTACTAGTACGGCCTACGGGCGGTGGGCCCCTTCGGGCAGAGAGACACCCGAAGGCGGCCTGGCCTCCCCCAGTCGGCCTGAAGGCGGCCTGGCCTCCCCCTGTCGGCCCGAGACGGGGCCGGCTCCCCGCAGCCGGCTCGCTTTCCCTCTCAAAGAAGACGCCCCATTAAAGAGACAAGACGCGGTGAGGCTACAGTAATCGCCCGCCGGACGGCAGCACTGTAGCCATGCCTACCTCGATGAAGCCGTCATCATCAGGATGAGTCAACAGTGACCAGCCATCGACAAGATCCTTGGCGGTGGGGCCTGTCTACTGCCAAGGAGTTGGTAGCCGGCGGGACCCACCAGCCGGCGGGCCCCAGCGGTCGGCGCAGAAGCCGGCGAGCGCGGTCACAGACGGCTGGGCCCCGCGCCCAGTCGGATTACCATTGTACCCCCGGGGGGTAGGCCTATATAAACCCCCCCGGGGCACCCATGCAAAGGGTTCGACCCCCTGCTAGTCTTAAACACCACAAAAGGAGAGGAAGCAGGCCAGCCGTGCCCTTCTACCTCCTCCCACCAAACCGCTCAAGGGGCATTGTGTAGTTACTTGTTCATCTAGTGATCATGCGGAGACCCCGCAGAGCAGCAGTAGGGGTGTTATCCCCACGGAGAGCCCCAAAGCTGGGTAAGATCCGCCGGCGTGCATGTCTTCACCTTATCCCGTTTCCAGGCACCGGTGATGTCTTTCTGGCTCCCACAATGATAAGCCACCCGTTGTCATATGTCGCACCTACCACCCGACATTTGGCGCCCACCGTGGGGCCAGGTGCACCGTCGTCCGGAGACCTGTTCTGGACGGGAACCCTCTTCCTCCCCAGCGAGCGTAGCCAGCCCGGCACGCCCGATGGCGCTTGCCATGACGCCCTGCAAGGCGTCACCAGCATCTGCGCACGAGCAGCCTCGCCGATCCCCTCGACGAAACCCTCATCTCCGACGAGCTCGCCTCCGATGCGGGCACCGACCACCTCGCCAACCTGCTCGGTCAGCTCCATGTCTCCAGAGAGCCCGCTGCGGACCTGGAGTCGGTTTACTCCTCCGACCCGGTGCCTGTCGACTCCGATACGGCCTCCTACGACACCTTCCCCACCAGCATCACGATCTACAACGACCCGCTTCCCCGAGCCGCCGGCTGCGATGCTGTCACCACCGAAGTGATGGTCATCGGCCATGGCGGCCCGGCCGGCGAAAGCGCCCACGGCGTCCCGCACGTGGCGGCCCACGACTTGTCCACCCCACTCCCGGCTAACGCCGATGACGAAGCACTGGAGGCACGCCGCCTCGCCCTCCTTGCAGAGGGCCAGAGGCTGGCTTCCGTGAGACGCCTCACAGAGGCCTACCAGCGCGAAGCTGACCGCGCCGCCTTCGGCACGCCGGCCCCGGGCTGGCCAAGCCGGGCCGGCCTTGTCAAGCAAAGCGGCGCCGTCATCGCCGACACGCTGGGAGTCGACCGCCCGGTCTATGCCACTCCGCTCGAGAACTTGCGTGCCGCCCAGGCGGCCGTAGACGAGTTGGACGGCTTGGAGGCCGAAGACCTCCCCCACATGACCCGGCGCTTCCAGCAACTGATTAACGCAGCCGCGCAGCGACATGAAGCGGACGCCCGCGCGGGAAGCCCTCCCCCACGCCGAGATCACGGCGCGACGTCCCGGACGCCGGCTACGAGCAACACCCGCGCGCGGCGCGAGAAAGAGCCGGCTGCCAGCCGCAGCCGGACCCAAATCTCCATCGAGCGAGACGCGGATGGCCGTCCCGAGCCATGGAATGGCGGGGCAACCCGCCTCCGCCTCGACCCCGTGGAGAGAGATATCCCACCCCGCCGCCCGTGGCGCACCCGACTCTCAGCGGCCGACTAGGTCGCCGCGAAGGAGTCGGCGAGAACAACGCCCGCCATTGGATTGACCGCCTGGCGCGATCCCTGGCGTTGGAAGAAGAAGACGATGTCGGCCCGCCTTGTTTCGGCCCCCGCATCCGCGACGATCCTTTCTCCAAAGGGTTCTCGCTCCCAAGAGACACGCCCAAGTACAACGGCTCCGTGAAGCCGGAAGATTGGCTAATCGACTACTCCATGGCGGTCAGCATAGCCAACGGCAACCGGCGCTTTGCCGTGAAGTACGTGCCCCTCATGCTGCAAGGCACGGCGCGAACCTGGCTCAACAGCCTCAAGCCTCTCAGCATCAACAGCTGGCTAGATTTCACCGAAGCTTTCATCCGCAACTTCACCAGCACCTACAAGCGGGCTCCCAAGCCCAGACAACTCTCCTTGTGCGTACAAGGCCCCGCCGAGTCCACTCGCGACTACCTCACGCGTTGGGCCGAGCTCCGCAATTCTTGCGAGGGGGTGCACGAGGTGCAAGCCATCGAGTACTTTACAGCCGGATGCCGAGAAGGCACCCTCCTCAAGCACAAGCTCCTCTGTGACGAGCCGGCTACCCTCGACGAGCTTCTGGACATAGCGGACAAGTACGCCACCGCCGATTCCTCGATGAAGACCGAGCTTCGGGTAGACGCGTCCGGGAAGGTACTCAACCCGGCGCCCAAGACGCCGGCAGGGGATTCCGGCCGACGCCCCCACTCGAACGACCACAAGCGCAAGGGCCCCGCGCCGCCTCCCGCCAGTCGGCAAGTGGCCACCGTGCAAGTTCAAGAAACCCAAGGGCGGCCCGCGCCCAAGAAACCCAAGGGCGGCCGGCCGGCTTGGCAGCCGGCTTTCTCCTACGAGCAAACTCTCGACGCCCCGTGCAAGTTCCACAGCGGCGCGAAGCCGTCCAACCACACAACCCGGAAGTGCCATTGGCTCACCCGAATCTCCAAAGGCGAGGGGCTGCGGCGCCTCCGCCTGCCGGCCCGCCGCCTCCGCCTCCGCCGCCTCCGGCAGCTCGGCTTGCGGTCGGAGCCGTGCATGACGAATTCCCTGACGAGCAAGCAACCTACATCATCTTTACAAGCTAGCCCGAAGACCAGCGCAGCAAACGCCGAGGGCACCAGGAAGTTAGCGTGGTCGCTGCCAACCCCGCCGGACACATGCATTGGTCAGAAAAGCCCATCAGCTGGAGCCGGGCCGACCATCCAGAGGTGATGCCGTCTCCCGGCTCTTATGCTTTGGTCCTAGAAGCCACCCTTGCGACGGATAGACGCGCCGCCCGCTTCTCCCGTGTGTTGATAGATGGCGGGAGCAGCATCAACATCCTGTATTGTGACACCCTGGAGAAGCTGAACGTCAAGACGAAGCAGCTCATGCCTACTCGGACAGTGTTTCATGGCATCGTACCCGGCTTATCCTGCGCCCCCATTGGCAAGATCAAGATCGATGTACTTTTTGGGGACAAGGAGCATTTCCGCCGGGAGGCGATCTGGTTTGAAGTGGTGGACCTGGAGAGCCCTTACCATGCATTCCTTGGCCGACCTGCTTTGACCAAATTCATGGCAGTTCCCCACTATGCATACCTCAAGATGAAGATACCAAGCACCAAAGGCATCATCACCATAGCCGGCGATTACAAGAAGTCCTCTGAGTGCGCAGCGGCCAGCAGCCGGCTGGCCGAGTCCCTTGTGATTGCCAAAGAAAAGAAGATGCTGGACCGAGTCGTGGCCATAGCCGGCAAGCAGTCAGCCATGTCCCCCAACCCCAAGGAGCATGATGCTCAAGGGTCTTTCCAGCCGGCCAAGGAGACGAAGAAGGTGCCTCTTGACCCCGAGCATCCAGAGAGGTTCGCCGTCATCGGGGCAAGCCTGAACAGCAAATAGGAAGGCGAGCTCGCCGATTTCCTCCGTGAGAATCGGGACATCTTTGCATGGTCCCCCAAGGACATGCCGGGTGTTCCGAGGAAATTCGCCGAGCACAAACTACACGTTCGAGAAGACGCAAGGCCAGTCAAACAACCCCTTCGCCGACTGTCGGAGGAGAAACGCAGGATTGTAGGGGAGGAGATAGCCCGGCTTTTGGCAGCCGGCTTCATTATGGAAGTTTTCTTGCCAGAGTGGCTCTCCAACCCGGTCCTCGTGCTAAAGAAGAACAACAAGTGGTGCATGTGCATAGACTACACAAGCCTCAACAAGGCCTGCCCCAAAGATCCCTTTGCCCTGCCAAGGATAGACCAAGTGATAGACTCCACAGCCGGATGCGAGCTATTGAGTTTCTTGGATGCTTACTCCGGATATCACCAGATAAAGCTTGATCCGGATGACCGCCTGAAGACCGCCTTCATCACGCCATTTGGAGCCTTCTGTTACCTGACTATGACATTCGGCTTGAGAAATGCCGGTGCCACTTTTCAGCGTTGCATGCAGAAGTGCCTCCTCAAGCAGCTCGGCAGAAACACTCACGTTTACTTAGATGACATCGTGGTGAAGACGGAGAAGCGCGGCACCTTGCTGGGAGACCTCAAGGAAACGTTTGAGAACCTGCACCGATTTCAAATCAAGCTCAACCCCGAGAAATGCGTGTTCGGAGTGCCAGCCGGCCAGCTCCTAGGCTTCCTGGTCTCTGAACACGGCATCGAATGCAACCCGGTGAAGATCAAGGCCATCGAGAGAATGGCGATCCCCACCAAGCTTCGAGACATTCAGAAGTTCACCGGGTGCTTGGCCTCCTTGAACCGCTTCATCAGCCGGCTCGGAGAGAAAGCTCTCCCCCTCTACCGCCTCATGAAGAAGGGCACTCACTTCGAATGGAACGACCAGGCCGACCAAGCCTTTCACGAGCTGAAGAAGATGCTGGCCACGCCGCCTGTCCTCGCGGCGCCGACTGAGAAAGAGCCCATGCTCCTTTACATCGCCGCAACCAGCCGGGTGGTCAGCACCGTCATCATAGTCCAACGCCCAGAAGAAGGCCGAGCCCAGCCGGTCCAAAGGCCGGTGTATTATTTGAGCGAGGTGTTGTTCGCCTCAAAGCAGAACTACCCGCACTACCAGAAGATGTGTTACGGCGTGTACTTCACCTCCAAGAAGTTGAAGCCCTACTTTCAAGAGCATCCCGTCACGGTCGTATGCACCGCCCCGCTGGCCGAGATCATAGGCAGCCGGGACGCATCTGGCCGGGTGGCGAAATGGGCCATCGAGCTGGCCCCTTACACAATCTTCTACCAGCCCCGCACCGCCATGAAGTCCCAAGCACTGGCCGACTTCCTCGTCGACTAGGCCGAGACCCAGTACCTGCCGCCGGCTCCCGACTCCACCCATTGGCGCATGCACTTCGACGGGTCCAAGATGCGCACCGGCTTGGGAGCCGGCATCGTCCTTACCTCCCCTAAAGGCGACAAGCTCAGATACACGCTACAGATCCACTTTGCCGCCTCCAACAACGTGGCCGAGTACGAGGCGCTCATACACGGGCTCCGGCTTCCCAAAGAACTTGGCATTCGCCGGATCCTATGTTATGGCGACTCGGACCTGGTGGTCCAGCAATCATCCGGCGACTGGGACGCCAAGGACGCAAATATGGCGAGCTACCGCTTCCTGGTCCAACAACTTAGCGGATACTTTGAAGGATGCGAGTTCCTCCATGTACCGCGAGCCGACAACGAGCCAGCCGATGCCCTGGCTCGAATAGGCTCTACTCGGCAAGCAATTCCAACCGGCATCGCTCTACAACGCCTCCTCAAGCCGTCTATCAAGCCGTCTCCAGAATCCGACTCCATCTTCGTGCCGCCTAACCCCGATGCGGCCGGGTCCGGCTCGAAGAACCAAGCAGGCGACCCCGAGACTCCCGCAACCGGCTCGGGGACTGCTACACCCGGCTCGGGGACTTCGGCAACCGGCTCGGGGACTGCGGTAGCCGGCCCGGGGACTGCACCAGCACAACAGCCGGCGGCCGACTCCAGCATTTCACCACCCAGCCCGCCCACCCTGGTGGCAATAGCCACATTGGCAGTAGAAGAAGTCGCGGCTCCATCATGGGCTCAGTCCATCCTCAACTTCCTAGTAAACCAAGACCTACCGGCCGACGAAACAGAAGCAAGACAAGTCCAACATCGAGCCGGAGCATACACAATCATCAACAGAGAACTGGTCAAGCGCAGTGTCACTGGAATCCTCCAACGGTGCATCGAGCAAGATAAGGGCATTGCAATCCTCAGAGACATTCACCAAGGAGAATGCGGACACCATGCGGCCTCAAGGTCACTTGTTGCCAAAGCCTTCCGCCATGGTTTCTTCTGGCCGACTGCTTTGGATGACGCCAAAGAATTAGTCAAGCATTGCAAGGGATGCCAACTCTTCAGCTCCAAGCAACACATGCCGGCTTCGGCACTCAAGACCATTCCCCTCACTTGGCCCTTCGCCATTTGGGGACTGGACATGGTGGGCCCATTCAAGACGGCGCGTGGCGGCATGACACATTTGCTCGTCGCCGTGGACAAATTCACCAAGTGGATTGAGGCAAAGCCGATCAAGAAGCTGAATGGGCCGACTGCTGTGACGTTCATCGCAGACATAACAACTCGGTACGGCGTGCCACACAGCATCATCACCGACAATGGCACAAATTTTGCCAAAGGAGCCTTGGCATGTTTCTACGCAGCCCAAGGTATCCGACTGGACTTAGCATCCGTTGCCCACCCGCAGTCAAACGGCCAGGTCGAGCGAGCCAATGGCCTCATCCTCTCCGGCATCAAGCCTCGACTGGTTGTACCTCTGGAGCGCTCAGCCGGCTGTTGGCTCGATGAGCTGCCGGCTGTCCTCTGGAGTCTGCGCACTACACCGAACAAGTCAACCGGCTTCACCCCTTTCTTCCTTGTATATGGTGCCAAGACGGTCATCCCAACTGACATCGAGTTCGACTCGCCTCGAGTAACCATGTACACGGAAGCGGAGGCCAAGGAAGCACGAGAAGACGGCGTTGACCTGCTGGAAGAGAGCCGGCTGTTAGCCCTCAGCCGGTCTGCCATCTACCAGCAGGGTTTGCGCCGCTACCACAGCCGAAAGGTCAGGCCAAGATCTTTCCAAGAAGGCGATCTTGTGCTCCGGCTGATCCAGCGAACAGCCGGCCAGCACAAGCTCTCAGCCCCTTGGGAAGGCCCCTTCGTCATCAGCAGAGCTGTAGGCAACGACTCCTACTACCTGATCGACGCACAGAAGCCGAAGGCACGCAAGAGAGACGACTCCGGCAAGGAGTGGGAACAACCATGGAACGCCAACCTCCTTCGAAGATTTTACAGTTGAAAGGCAGTATGTATCACGCTAACTTTTGTATTAAGTACAAGACAATAGGCCCCCCGAGGAGGGCTCGGGGACTGCCATCCCTTATTTATGAATGAAAATTATCATGCTTATGACCTCGTCATTTCATTTACTTGTTCCGTCCGGCACCGGGTTCGACTAGTCGGCTCGGGGATTGGCCGACTGGAGTTATATTAGAAGTCCTACCCGCAGTCAGACAAGTAGTGTGCCGGCTCCTAAGCCTTCTCTTGCCAAAAGTCGCAGTTCGAAGAACCGGCTGTCCGGCTGGCAAGAGTTAAAGGCAGGAACGGGCGCCCACACGAAAAACGGCTAGGGACTAACGAACTAATATAACGAAAGCCGATTTTTTCTCCCACCGCCGACTGGCTACCAGAGTAGCCGGCCGGCCGGTTTCCATTCACTTCACTTCAATCCAAGAAAGCTCAAGTACTTGCCTCCCCAAAGAGGGAAGGCGGCAAAGGAAAAAGCCTAAGGATAAAAAGCATACGCGAATGGAAACCAAACATGCACATAATAATATTTACATAAAAGACCTCCGAGAGGCCAGCATTCAACATAGTTTGGATACACCGCCAGTGGGTGGAACTGCGAAAACTTAATGAAGATTGTTCAAAAGACAACAAGCAGGAAAGATAAAGACGGCAGGTCAAGCTGGCGGAGCGGCCGACGAGCCGGACTGGTTGGCGGAGACGGTCGTGCCGGCTGAAGGAGCGGCCGGCTGGCGAACTTCGGCTTGGTCGCCGCTTCCCGCAGAGAGCGCGCTTCCACGCGCCTCATTGCTGGAGGCACGGTCGGCCTGAGGTCGGCCGGTTGTTCCACCAGCCGGCTCGACGTCTTCACCATCCTCCTCTTCGTCATCCTCGCCCTTGTCGCTGGAGGCAATCTCCTCCGCCGAGTCCTCGCCCACCGCCGGGTTCAGCCCGAACCACTCCTCCGGCTGAGCAACGCCGTCATCATCGATTTCGGGTGCGAAAACGCTGATGTCGGTGAACTCGGCGATCGTCTAAGCTCGCTGGGGGATAGCCGGCCTCACCTCCTCCAGCTCCGCGTCGGCCTCCATCCGCCAAGTGCGTAGCTGGTCCAGGCTTAGCCCTGGGTACCAAGCCCGAACGAACTCCAACGCCCGCCCGGATCCGATGCGGGCCGCCGACGCCTTCCAAGCCTCAAAGCGACCAACTGCGACCTCCAGCCAGTCGGCAGTTCGGCTTGGGGTGCGGGGGATCATCTCGCCGGGCCAGAGGGCGGCCAACACTTGCGCCCCGGCACGTTGGAGCCGGCGAAGCATCCGATGAGCCGGCTGCAACCGCGCCTGGACAGCCAGGAGCTGCTCCTCAAGTGTCCGGTTTGCATCCGGCGCGATGTTGGCCCCCGCCTGACGACGCGCCTCGCGATGGGCCTCAATGCTTTGGGCGGCGAAGGCGGAGTAGCCGGGGAAGTAGTCTGCACCAAAAAACAAGCAGTAGCTCAAGATAAGCCAAAAATCCAAGCGGCAAGGGGCAGGAGAGGGGCGAGGAAGGTGGCCTACCGTTGATCAAATCCTTGATCCGGCTGAAGCCTTCATCCAGGGCTCGCCGGGTCTCAGACCAGCTCGCCGCCTCAGTCTCATACTCCGCCTTCAAGGCGGCTTCGCTATCCTACGCCGCCTGCAGGGCCGCCTTGTGGCCCTCCTCTTGGTCGGCCAGCTCCTTGGCTAGGCGATCCCGTTCCTGGACCAAGGCGGCTTACTCGGCCTCCTTGGTGTGAAGGGCGGCCTTCGCTTCGCCGAGCTCCTTCCTCAAGTCGGCGTTGGCCCCTGAAGACAAAGAAAAAGAAAAACCAATAAGGAAAGAGTCGTCAAGAAAGATCCGACCAGACTGCGCAGCAGTCGGCCCGAATCTCGGGGACTACACCCAGTGGGTGCGCTGACGCGCCCCCACAGGAGACAGACAAGATCGAGTACTTACTTCGGCTGTCGGCCAGGTCGTCGGTCCTCCGGCTCAACTCCCGAGCCTGGGAGTTGTAGGCGGCAGCACGGAGGTTGTGATATTCCTGAAAGTTCAGACCCAAAGCAAAGTAAGATAGTCGTCGAGAAAGATCCGACCCGACTGCGCAGCAGTCTGCCCGAATCTCGGGGACTACACCCAGTGGGTGCGCTGACGCGCCCCCACGGAAGAAATCAAGAAGTCAAAAGCGGGCAAGAATGAAGGACTCACCCGGATGGTGGCTCGCGTCGACAAGAACTCCTGGGTGAACTGTTGCAGCAGGGCGGCCTGAGCTTGCAGCCGGCTCCGGACCCCTTGGGCCGCCACATTCAGCTCGCACGTCCCCCCGCTGGGAGTCCACTCGGACGTGGCAGTGCTGGCCACCTCCAGATCTTCTGCCGACTGGCCTGCGCCTGCGACTCGGTGCAACTCTGGCGGAGCGGCGCCTCCCCCTGCGCGTCGGCTCGTCGCCGGCTGCACCTCGAGGCCGGCTCTGTTCTCCGGCTCACCTCCGGTCGGCCCCTCTGGCGCCGCTGACGATTGGCCGCCTTGGCCCGCTCCGGTTGGCGCTGCTGGCGGTGCCCTCCTCGCGAAGGCCACGGGGTCCTCCCCCCTCTCCATCAGCGGCGGGTCTTGGATGATCTCCTCCGCCAAGGGCAATGGCGTGTCGGGGGCTACAGCTCGGAGAGGAATGGCGAGCAGCGGAGGCTGGTTGCGCGAGCTTTCGGCCTCCATCTCCGCGGTAGCCGCCTCCGTCTGGACCTTGGATGCCGCATCGGCCTGCTCCCTCGCCGCCTGGGCGGCCGCCTTCTCCGGAGCCTCGCGCTCCTCACGCGCTTCGCGGGCGTTCCGCTCTGTGGCCTCCCTGAGATCGGCGTCGGGGTCCACGCGGCGGGAGCTCGAAGACCCTCCAGCCAGCCCCACGACGGAGCCGCCCGGACTCCGCTCAAGGGAAAGCGGCGCCCTGTCCAGCAAGCGAGAAAAAGTTAAGAAGAATATTCGAAGAAAAAGAGAATGATGAAGGGCATGCGACCAGGCAATCAGCGACTTACGCTGAAACCGCCTGAGGCTGCTTCACCGCCTTGCGGAAGCAGGCCGCCTTCGTGGCCGCCTCGTCTCATTTTGTCGCTGCAGTGGAGGGCTTGGACTTCTTCGGCCAACTGCCGAAGAGGCCTGAAGCGGCCCGGCGCTTCTGCGTGCCGCCGCCGGCCGGTGCGATGGACGAGCCCGCGCGCTGATAGTCGGCTGCCGGCTGGCGACGCGGGGCGACTTCGGCTTCAGCATCGTCCGGCCAGTCCTCGAAGCTCGCGGTGAACCTTGAGCCTCCGGGCTCGGCATTGTCCCCCACGACGGCGTCCTCCATGGCGGCCGCCCCCAAGTCCGGGTTGTCAACATCGTCCACCGTGCGGTCGGAGGCATACTGGCGTTCAATCCCTGCCGCCCTGGCCGGCGGCGGAAGAAGAGGGTTCTGCTCAAAAGAACCGACTGGTCAGAAGCCGGCCGTCACGAAGCCGGCTGACGACCAAAAGAAGATAGAGAGAGAAGCTTACCATGGGCGGAGGATTGGCGTGAGAATACGGCGCCTTGCCGTATTGCCAGTCCCTGGCGAGCTTGCAGTTGGCGATGTAATTAACCATGAGCACCACCTCCACGTGGGGCATTTCCCATGTGCTCAGCCGGCTTGGTTCGAAGCGGCCGCTCATCTGACACATCATATGGGGCCGGCTTTGGAGAGGAAGAATTCGGCGCTCCACGAAGGCGGCTACCAAGTTGGCCCCGCGTAGGCCTTCCGACTGGATCATCACCCGAAGCCGGGAGACGGCGGCGTTCCCGGCCGGAGACAGTGACTGGGACCGGAAACCCCACGAGGGCTGCCTCCCAGCCAGCGGGCCGGCTACGTAAGCCGGCAGGTTGATGTAGTCTCGTTGCTCGGCGATGTTCCTCACGTAGAACTACGATTTTTGCCAGACCTTCACCGACTGGATTAGGGGGATGGATGGGAACGGATTGTTCTCGCTCGCCCTCCTCATAGCGATGAAGGCCCCGCAGGGTGCGGGCACGCCGGCGACGACGGTGCCGAGTTTGCTCTGGAAGAACTCTCCCCAGAGCTCCAGCATGGGGAGCAGCCCCAAGAAGCCTTCGCAGAGGGACACGAAGGCCGACAGCAGCATCACCGCATTGGGTGTGAGGTGATGCGGCTGGAGGTTGTAGAACTCGAGGAAGGAGCACAGAAATCCGCTCACCGGAAGGCCAAAGCCGCGCAGGCAGTGCGAACGGAAGACGACCCGCTCGCCCTCCTCCGGCGCCGGCGAGATCTCCGACTCAGGCGCCAGGCGGACCTGCACGAGGTTGGCGCCGGGCAGGCGCCGAGTCTGTCGGAGGAACTCCACATGGTCTTCGTGGACGTTGGATCCGTCCCACGAGCTTGACAACGCCATGGGAGGGAGGCGATGTGGAGACGCGGCGGCGCTGAGACGGGAGGCTGCAGCGGCAACAAGAGAAAGAAACAAGGATTAGGAGGGGCGGAGCGAGAGAGAGCATGCGAACCTCTGTCGCTCTCCCTCCCCCCCTACTTATAGGCTCGCGTGGCGGAGCCGAGGAGGCGCGGCGTGGGGAAGCGTGGGGATCGATCGTGCCCACTCCCCTCGTCCCGCGATTATTGAGCCTTAACGGCGAAACAAAACTACCTCGGGAAGGCGAGCGGCCCCTGTGGGCCACGGAAGATCCGCGCCCGGACCGAGGCTCGCGAGTGGCGGGCCCGGGCCTGCGGCAGCGTCCCATCGCACGCGTGCGCTCGCAGGATCTCGCTGCCACGGGGCCGCGGGAGGGCCCGCGGTCAGCATGCAGGTCCCCCCTCCTCCCGCCTACAAGACGCGGGGCTCTCTGAAGTCGGCACACGCCCGCAAAGCCGGCTCTTCAGGATGGGAAGTTGACCAAGCTTCTCGTCCCCCTGCTCACCTCGGAGCTCGATCAGCTTCGGGGACTACTGTCGGAGTAAATAGCCATGGGTAGCCTAGCCGGCTTCCCCTCGCCCTTCTAAAAAAATCACGAGCCTGTCCGGCTCTCAAGAATCCAAGACATGGAACCGACTCCCCCTTGCTGGCTGCCACCCAGGCCGGCTTTCGGAAGGCGGCCCGACTTTACCCCTCATGAAGAAAACCATGGGAGGCCGACTCGAAGAAGCCGGCTCCAAGATGCCGACTCCAAGAAGCCGGCCCCCCTAAAGCGGTCGAGACCGTACCCTCAAAGTTTGCACCCACCTAACGGTGGTGCGACGGGGCGTGGCTACAGTGAAGCCTGCCACCCCGGAATCCCGGAGCACGCCTGGCACAGTGCGCCATACGGAGTGGCCATGACCCATTCGGCACGGCACTGTTGCCATGTTGACCCTGATGTCATCCACGATGGGCTACTAGTACGGCCTATGGGCGGTGGGCCCCTTCGGGGAGAGAGACACCCGAAGGCGGCCTGGCCTCCCCCAGTCGGCCTGAAGGCGGCCTGGCCTCCCCCAGTCGGCCCGAGACGGGGCCGGCTCCCCGCAGCCGGCTCGCTTCCCCTCTCGAAGAAGACGCCCCATTAAGGAGACAAGACGCGGTGAGGCTACAGTAATCGCCCGCTGGACGGCAGCACTGTAGCCACGCCTACCTCGACGAAGCCCTCGTCATCACGATGAGTCAACAGTGACCAGCCATCGACAAGACCCTTGGCGGTGGGGCCTGTCTACTGCCAAGGAGTTGGTAGCCGGCGGGACCCACCAGCCAGTAGGCCCCAGCGGTCGGCGCAGAAGCCGGCGAGCGCAGTCACAGACGGCTGGGCCCCGCGCCCAGTCGGATTACCATTGTACCCCCGTGGAGTAGGCCTATATAAACCCCCCGGGGCACCCATGCAAAGGGTTCGACCCCCTGCTAGTCTTAAACACCACAGAAGGAGAGGAAGCAGGCCAGCCGTGCCCTTCTACCTCCTCCCACCAAACCGCTCAAGGAGCATTGTGTAGTTACTTGTTCATCTAGTGATCATGCGGAGACCCCGCAGAGCAGCAGTAGGGGTGTTATCTCCACGGAGAGCCCCGAAGCTGGGTAAGATCCGCCGGCGTGCATGTCTTCGCCTTATCCCGTTTCCAGGCACCGGCGATGTCTTTCTAGCTCCCACAATGATAAGCCACCCGTTGGCATATGTCGCACCTACCACCCGACAGTAGCGTAAGTATTTCCCTCAGTTTTTGAGAACCAAGGTATCAATCCAGTAGGAGGCCACGCACGAGTCCCTCGCACCTAAACAAACAAATAAAATCCTCGCAACCAACGCAATAAAGGGGTTGTCAATCCCTTCACGGTCACTTACGAAAGTGAGATCTGATAGATATAATAAGATGATATTTTTGGTATTTTTATGATAAAGATGCAAAGTAAAGAAAGCAAAATAAACGAAAAAGGAAATAACTTGTTGATGGAAGATTAATATGATGGAAACTAGACCCGGGGGCCATAGGTTTCACTAGTGGCTTCTCTCAAGAGCATAAGTATTACGGTGGGTAAACAAATTACTGTTGAGCAATTGATAGAATTGAGCATAGTTATGAGAATATCTAGGTATGATCATGTATATAGGCATCACGTCCGAGACAAGTAGACCGACTCCTGCCTGCATCTACTACTATTACTCCACACATCGACCGCTATCCAGCATGCATCTAGAGTATTAAGTTCAAAAGAACATAGTAATGCTTTAAGCAAGATGACATGATGTAGAGGGATAAACTCATGCAATATGATATAAACCCCATCTTGTTATCCTCGATGGCAACAATACAATACGTGCCTTGCTGCCCCTACTGTCACTGGGAAAGGACACCGCAAGATTGAACCCAAAGCTAAGCACTTCTCCAATTGCATAAAAGAATTCAGAGAAGATTCAAATATTGTTCATAGATAAACTTGATCATAAACCCACAATTCATCGGTCTCAACAAATACACCGCAAAATAAGATTACATCGAATAGATCTCCACAAGAGAGGGGGGGGACTTTGTATTGAGATCCAAAAAGAGAGAAGAAGCCATCTAGCTAGTAACTATGGACCCAAAGGTCTGAAGTAAACTACTCACACTTCATCGGAGAGGCTATGGTGTTGATGTAGAAGCCCTCCGTGATCAATGCCCTTCCGGCGGAGCTCCGAAAAAGGCCCCAAGAAGGGATCTCACGGGTACGGAAAGATACGATGGTGGAATTAGGGTTTTGGCTCCGTATCTGGTAGTTTGGGGGTACGTAGGTATATATAGGAGGAAGCAGTACGTCGGTGGAGCAACATGGGCCCCACGAGGGTGGAGGGTGCGCCTGGGGGAGAGGGGGTAGGCGCGCCCGCCTACCTTGTGCCCTCCTGGTTGCTTTCTTGACGTAGGGTCCAAGTCCTATGGATCATGTTCGTTCCGAAAATAACGTTCCCGAAGGTTTCATTCCGTTTGGACTCCGTTTGATATTCTTTTTCTGTGAAACTCTGAAATAGGCAAAAAACAGCAATTCTGGGCTGGGCCTCCGGTTAATAGGTTAGTCCCAAAAATAATATAAAAGTGTATAATAAAGCCCAATAATGTCCAAAACAAGATTTAATATAGCATGGAACAATCAAAAATTATAGATACATTGGAGACGTATTAATCAGCATGCAGAACCAGGTTCTGATGGTAGTAGGGCTCTCAGGTGACAGTGGAGTAGGCAGCAGTGTTGTACCCCTCCGCACCAACATCGGATGCGATAGCAATGTGCCTGAAAGGGGAGGTGTCCAACTCCCGATACTCTCCATGAAGACATGTCAGAGCAGCATAAGCAGCATCTTGGACTGCCATGTCGATAGTCACTCCAACACCATGAGCAGTGTGCAGCACGGTAGTGGAGTCATACTCCCAAGAGTAGAGGTGGACGATGGCACGGTACTACTCCTGGTTAAAGCCCTGGTACTCCTCGTAGACGGTGTACTCAGGGTGCCAGCGATAACCCAGATAGGTCATCATCTCAACCAACACAGCAGGTGATCCTGAGGCACCAATGGCCGTCGTGTGGCGCACGACCTGTCTCATGGGTTCCATTTGAAAACAAATATGCTTCAAAGGAGTCAACTGACAGCGTGGGTATAGTTCAATATACTACTCTAAGAAATAACTAGGGCTTATCCAACTTTCGGGTGAACGTGGTCACGGGATCCTAATGTTAGAGTTAGTAAATTCGTTTAACCCGAGTAGAAGAGAGTTAAGAGTCCCAGAGTAAGGATCGAGGAGTAAAAGATCCTAATACCACCCAAATGGCGACGTGAGCCCGTAAGTTACACAACCATGTTAGTAAAAGTTTTTTTCAATGTCTAGACTCAACTTAGGCCAAGGAGTGTGGAAGGAGGATTCCTACAGGCAGTCGACTCTGATACCAACTTGTGACGCCCTCGATTCAATCATACACTAATCATACACGCAAACGTGTATGATCAAGATCAGGGACTCACGGCAAGATATCACAGCACAACTCTACAAATAAAATAAGTCATACAAGCATAATATTACAAGCTAGGGGTGTCGTGGTTTTGTCACGGCAGATGTCCTAGAGAAAGGACTTAGTCGCGAAGCCATCGCGACGGGTTAAGCTTGAAGGGGTTAAAGCGGACACAAGGACGCAAGAGAGTTTATACTAGTTCGGCCCCTTCAATGAAGGTAAAAGCCTACGTCTAGTTGTGATGGAATTGATGGGTGTTTCGATGACTAGGGAGCAAACAAGCTTCGCCTATGTCTCGAGTTGTTGTCTGTTGTCCTTGAACCGCCGCTGGGTCGTCCCCTTATATACATGGGTGACGCCCGTCGGTTTACAGAGTCCCAACACCGGCTCGTAGATGTGTCCGGTTTGGTCTCTACTTATTCCTAACTTACAATACAAGTTACATATTCACGCAGGTTTACGGCTACAGGCTCTCAACCGATTATGGGTCTTGAGCCCTCATCTACCTTCATGGGCTTTAACATACTTAACTGCTGATGAAGTTAACCCGGCCCAGATAGGCCGGTTTACGCCCAGTAGTAATATCCCCAACATTAGGCCCCAGATTGATTTGAACAGGTTCATGTCAATCCTTAGCAAAAATTTCAGCTTCAACATCTTCTTGTAGTTTGGTGAACCGCCGTGATGTCATCTTCTCTGATTGTTGTAAACCGACATGACGTCATCTGTCATCAAGAAACTACCCATGATACCTTCTTGTTTAATAGATCTGCGATAATCGAGGCGATAGCTCTGTTTCCAAACTTGTGGCCCCTTGATTTTCGCGCCTGACCCATGTCCTTGCTTTATAAATAGGACCGAAGGGTCATTTCTTTTTCCCCTTCGTGCCCTTCTGCTTCTTCTTCCTCGCGTCACCCAGCTTCAGAGCTCCGCCGCCGCCGTCGACCTCTGCACCAGCTTTGGCCGCTGCATCAACCCGAGCGTACCAGAGCACCGCGGCGACCTTCCGCTCCTTCCTCAGCTCCGGTAAGTCTTCTATCCCTTTCATCATAGATCTGTTCTAGGGTTTCCAGGTTCTGCGTTCGTCGCTTGTTTCTTGTTCATATGATAGATCCTTAGACGAGTCTGTGAATCTTCGCTCTGTGTACCAGTAGTTTTTATCCTCCGTCTTCACTTTCGCATATTAAGACCATAGATCTTATCCGTACCTTTGCTTATTGATTCCGCACTGCTCCTTTTGGGCCTTGAATATTTATCTCCTTTATAAACATGTTCCAGACCCAAAGCTGTAGTATAATCTTGTGAAATCTGTTTTTGCGTACTTACTCATCTGCAGTCTTGACTGTTCAATGCTTAGATCAGGCGGTTTAACTTTGTAGAAAATTTTGACAAACCGGTATATACCATTAGTCCCCTTGTTGAACCGCCAGATGTTGGTTGCTTCATGAAACTCCGGTTCAGATAGTTCTATCTCCGGTTTAACAGTGCCCATACCAACGTACCTTGATCAAATGCATTTTTGAACCGGGATCTTCTACCTTGTAGATTCCATCATGGCCAAGCAAGTGTATGAGTGCAATTGGGTCCCTTCTCGCGTCACAGAGCATCAACTGGACGATTTAGTCCTAATTGGCGCCTTGGGCAGCAAAGATACAATCCATTGGAGGGCTCCTGGCAAAGAATGCCCCCCCACACCTCGAGAAGGAGAGGTTGTTGTTTTCGTAGATCACCTAGCCCGGGGCTTTAAACCGCCCGGTTCTAAATTTTACCGGGATGTTTTAGCTGATTTCCAACTCCATCCACAAGACACTGGCCCCAACTCTGTTACAAATATGTGCCACTTCCAAGTGCTCTGTGAGGTGTTCTTTCAAGAGGAGCCCATAGTGGAATTATTCAGAGATCTTTTCCATCTAAACCGCCATACTGAGTTTAGTGATGGCTCCAATACGGAGTTGGGTGGCATGGCGATTCAAAAAAGGAAAGAGGTCACATACCCTCACGCCAAGCTGCACAGTCACCCCAAGGAGTGGAATCAGACATGGTTCTACTGCAAAGACACCTCCCCTGCTGGTGAGAATCCCTTGCCTGGCTTTCGTCCGGAGTGGCTTAGCAATACACACCCTTTTCCTCAAAGATTGACTACCCAGGAGAGAAGCAAATATGCTCCCCAGCTGTCAAAGCTTAGAGCCTTTATGGCCAACGGTTTGACAGGGGTTGATCTCGCTCGCTGCTGGATATCATGGAGCATATTGCCCCTTAGTCAGCGCTCCGGTTTGATGTGCGAGTATACTGATAGTGTTGATGACCCACTGCGACACTCCAAACTCTAGCTCTCCGGTGAAGAAATCACAAAGGCTGTGCGTAAAATACTGAATGAACTGGAACACGTCTGCGCTAGAACCGGCCTGCTTCCCTTCTGTGCTACCAACAAACCGCCAGCTGTAAGACTTTGATTTTTCTCTTTGCTGAATCTGTTATTGATATGTCTGGTTATTGTTTTTAATATCAGTGTCTGCATAATCAGGGCGATGATCCGTTTTGGAGCAAAAAACTGCCGCAGGAGAAACCAGAGAAAACAGATAAACCGGAAAGAGCAACCTGGCAAAAGACTAAGGCTGTGAAGAAGACTACCCACCGGAAAAGAACCACTGCATCTTCTAATCCGGCCCCTGATGATGAGGTGGATAATCCGTACTTTGAGGTAGAGCTTGACTCACTTGGTTTATTTTTCATGCGTCTTATTGATGATGATATTTGTCAGGATGATGCCGAAGCCAGCCACGCGGATGTTGCAGAGGTAATTATTCTCTCTTCCGATTTAGAAACTTTGCCTTCACAAAAAATCCGTCAGGCAAACCAGAAAGTTAAATTTTCTCATCCTCTTGCTTATTTGGATCCTAAACTTCTCATGAAGACTCAACAACACGAAGC
Source organism: Triticum dicoccoides (assembly GCF_002162155.2). NCBI lineage: Eukaryota > Viridiplantae > Streptophyta > Magnoliopsida > Poales > Poaceae > Triticum > Triticum dicoccoides. The sequence continues at coordinate 75,466,941 of NC_041382.1, read as the reverse complement.
TCGCCGCACCACCCGGCACAGCGGCCAGGTAGTTACCTCCGCCGGTTTACCGAACAGTCCGGTTCGGAAACGTCATTCCGAGGTCTCTAATTTGCTTGTCAGTGCTTGTCCTAAAGCGGGCTGCTTTCGTCAACCTCTTAATCCGTCTGACTCCGATTACTAGGTTATTTCCCACTCATCTTTTGGCGAGTCATCGGCCACTCAGCTCCCGCCGCTCAAAACGGTGCTTGGGTAAGCTATATTTATTGTGATGTTTGCAGTACATTGCCTTAGAACACATGCTGTATTTAATTTGGTTATTCTTCTCAGGGCCAAACCTAGGCCAAGCAAGAAGGCCCGCCTGGACAAAGCGGCCGAAGAAGATGTCATTCTTGAAGCGGCTATCTCTGAGAATATTCCCAACAATCCACCGCAGCCAGATGATGATCTTATTGCTGAAGAGAGGCCTGTTGATACCTCAGGCCCTATCCAACAGCCCACGGGTTCCATCCGGATTGAAAGCTCCACCGGTCCAGCAAAACCTACTGAGAAGCCAACAGCTCCAGTGCAAACCGGCGGTACCAAGGATGATGAGGTTTTCATTACTGACACTGGCCATACTGAACCAAGCAATCTTGTCGCTTTATCCAAACATTCTGCCAAGGAAGAATTTACTGCTTTTGGAAAAGGCACGTGGAACGCTGATCTGACGGCTTACGCTACTCTGAACGCCCAAGATATCCATTCTAGCTATCTGAACCGGCTGTATACCAGCCGTGACTACGAAGTCGGTCTGGTTAATATGATGAAAGATAAATATGAGGTAACTTCCATATGCTCCTTCCTGCTTGTATGCTTTTATTCTTGCTGACTCTCCTAGCCCCCAAGGGCCGGTTTGAACTATTCTTTCAAACCGGGACTTAATAATATAAATCTTGATGCTTTGAAATTTGCTGATGTAGCCCCCAAGGGCCGGTTCAACTTAGCGTAGTTAAACCGGTACTTTAAGTAATTGAAACTGCCACATCAGAATACATATGATCAAATAGCCATCAGTAAACAATTGAAAGATGAAGATCGAATACGCATTAGCCCCCAAGTGCTAAGCGCATAACTTGTTATGTGGTTGGTACTTGAATCTTTCTACCGATTTGTTGAAACATATATATGTATGCCTGCAGGCGGAGCTGAAGGCGAAAGAAAACCAAGTCATCGATATGCAACAAAACCTGAAAACCCAACAGGATGAAACCTCCAAAGCAAAAGAGGAATTGGTCAGTGCCTTAAGCGCCATGGAACAACTTAAGGAGAACTTCAAGAAGAAACGGGCGGATTGGGCCACTGAAAAGTCCGCTTTGATCAAACGAGCAGAGGATGCCGAGGCTGCACTAAAACCAGTGACAGATGAACTGACTAGCATAAAGCGGCATGTTCATGCCATGACCACTGCTATCTTTGGTAAGACAGCTTGCCTTCTGAATTGGTTCTGCCTTCTTACAGAGTCGCCGGTTTATTAACCCTTTATGGTATTTCAGGGACACGCATTGGTCACTTGGGGTCAGATGTGCAGAAGAAATTGAAAGCCGCCTATACCTTGGTTGAACAATTGTATACTGGTGCCCAACGGATCATCTGTACCGCGTCTCATAACAAACCGGCGCCCAGTTTGATTCAAGATACTCTGATGAAACTGTCAGTGCTTCCTGCCCGGGTTGAAGAGCTGAAGAAATCTGCTGCTCGAACTGGTGCAATCAATGCTTTAATCCGGGCAAAAGCCTGGGTGCCGGATTTTTATCCTATTGAAGCGGCTCAGGGTTATCCCAGCTTGAAGGAAGACATGTCAGAATTTGGTGAAGCAAATTTGCGAGCCATAAACCGGGAGGTACGTCCGCTAGCTTGTCAACTGGCTGAGGAAGCAGATTTGTCTCATTATCAAGCCCAATATGACAGCCAGAACAAGCGAATAGCTGCACCAATCCATGAATCGGAAAACCTAATCCCTCCAATCCGTAAGCATACTTACGCTCCCAATATTGACCCATCTTTGCTAATCCATGACGAAGCTGTTTTTCAAGCATTAATGGGAATCGACTGGACAACTGTGGATTTCCAGCCACTGGGTAGAGAAACGGAAGCTGAAGTGGCGCAGGATGACCCACAACCATCAGGCCAGGCTGGTGGCCAAGCTTAAACCAGAAGCCGGTTTTAAAACTGTCTCTCCTTTGTGAAAAACAATTATGTTATTATGGGCACCATGTTGCTTTGTAATAGGCTAGCTGATACCTTTGATGTTGATATGCCTTCGTGCATAACTTGTTCTTCATGTGGTAATGAACTTTCCAAAATACTTTCTGAAATAAGAAATTTGTTAAGTGCCACCGCGGTTGTACCGTCAGGCGGAATATGATGTCTGTATATATAAAGTCAAAACATCCAAAACAAAATTTTAAATATATGATCAAAAAATTTGAGATACATAATACATGCCACCGTTGAGTGTGAAGTTGGCCTGGCCAACCTTGAAGCGGAGTTTTGCAAACCCACACTATTGGAGGAAATAACAACTCTTGTATATGTATATGACGCTGGTTACCATGTAAACCGTGTCGGGTTATAATAAACACCGTGTTACTCCATAAGAGGATGTTAACAACAAGGATCAAATCGGACAAATAGTCTCCGGATTGACGTGAACTGTGTTCCGTCAATTGATTGGTTAAAACATTTTGTCGGTTTAAAGAACACAATAAAAAGCAAAAAAAACCTTCAAAGAAAAGTATGAAGCAAAAGCAACGACAAAAACGTTTGCCAAAAAAGATTTATTTAAGCTGATCAAATGGCGTAACCATGGCCAAACACGACCAAGCTCCCGTTAGGTGTAACTATGGTTCTAGTTAGCCAGGTCCCCAAGTGATTCTTGTGGCATTTATGCCGACCAAATGGTGTGGTCATGGTTCGGGTTCGACCAAGCCCCCAAGTGATTCTGTGGCCTTAGGCCGATCAAGAGGCATGACTGGTTCAGACATGACCAAGTCCCCGAGTGATCTGGTGGCTTTCGCCTATCAAGAGGCATGGTACTGGTTCGGACACGACCAATCCTCCAAGTGATATAACACGATGCTTTTAGCAAAGAGAACTCAAGGGGTAAACCGGAGGCCGCTTTAGAGCAACTCCGTGTAACCTCACATGATGTAAAAGAACAGATACCCCGCTTTAGCTGAGGTTCCGGTTTATTTAATCATAATACATTATCGTAATATGTACATAAGTATAGCCAATGGCTCAGGTATAGTAAGGCCGAAGATCAGCTATATTCCATGGCCTGTTAGTCTCCTCCTCTGATGTACGTGAATCCTTATGCTCTCGAATATCGATCAGATGGTACGACCCGTTGTGCAGATTCTTGCTGACCACGAAAGGCCCCTCCCAAGGTGGGGATAGCTTATGCATATCAGTCTGATCTTGGATGAGCCGAAGCACCAAATCTCCTTCCTGAAAAGCTCTGGTTCTGACCCGGCGACTGTGATAACGACGAAGATCCTGCTGGTAAATCGCCGATCGGGCGGCTGCGATGTCACGCTCTTCATCCAACCGGTCCAAAGCATCTTGCCGTGCTGTCTCGTTGTCCGCTTCAATATAAGCCGTGACACTAGGTGAATCATGACGGATATCACTGGGGAGAACCGCCTCCGCTCCATAAACCATGAAGAACGGTGTGTATCCTGTTGATCTGTTGGGTGTTGTATTGATGCTCCATAACACAACTGGTAATTCTTCTACCCAACAACCCGGCGTTCTCTGCAAAGGAACCATGAGCCGGGGCTTGATGCCTCTCAAGATCTCTTTATTAGCTCTTTCTGCTTGACCGTTGGACTGTGGATGTGCCACTGATGAAACGTCGAGCCGGATGTGCTCCCGTTTGCAGAACTCCTTCATAGCACCTTTGGACAAATTGGTACCATTATCTGTGATAATACTGTGCGGAAAGCCAAACCGGAAAATCACCTTTTTGATGAACTGAACCGCCGTGGCCGCATCACACTTGCTAACAGGTTCTGCCTCCACCCACATTGTAAACTTGTCAACCGCCACCAGGAGGTGGCTCTTCTTATCTTTGGACCTTTTGAAAGGCCCAACCATATCCAGCCCCCAAGTCGCAAACGGCCAAGTAATTGGAATCATTCTCAATTCTTGAGCCGGTACATGAGCACGTCTCGAAAACCTTTGGCAACCATCACATTGCCTGACCAGATCCTCCGCATCAGCATGAGCAGTTAACCAATAGAAACCATGGTGAAATGCTTTAGCCACCAGAGACTTTGAACCGGCGTGGTGACCAAAATCTCCTTCGTGGATCTCACAGAAAATTTCACGACCTTCTTCAGGAGACACGCAACATTGAAAAGCTCCTGATACACTGCAATGATGCAACTCACCGTTGATGACAGCCATGGACTTGGATCGCCGGATTATCTGCCGAGCCAGAATCTCATCTTCTGGCAACTCGCCCCGGTTCTTGTACGCCAGGTAAGGAAGCGTCCAATCTGGAATAACATGAAGAACTGCCACCAATTGAGCCTTCGGATCAGGAATAGCCAAATCCTCTTCACCAGGGATCTTCACCGACGGGTTGTGCAGTACATCCAAAAAAACATTGGGCGGGACCGGTTTGCGCTGAGAGCCCAGCCGGCTTAAAGCATCCGCCGCTTCATTTTTCCGCCGGTCCACGTGGTCCACCTGATAGCCTCTGAAATAACCTGCAACAATATCCACCTCACGATGATATGCTGCCATGAGTGGGTCCTTGGAGTCCCAAGTGCCAGACACTTGTTGAGCCACAAGGTCCGAGTCACCGAAGCACTTAACTCGACTTAGATTCATCTCCTTAGCCATCCGAAGACCATGGAGCAAGGCTTCATACTCGACTGCATTGTTAGTACAAGGGAACATTAAACGGAGAACATAACAAAACTTATCACCTCGTGGGGAAGTTAATACGACTCTAGCCCCCGAGCCTTCCAACTGCCTGGATCCGTCAAAATGGATGGTCCAATATGTACAATCCGGCTTTTCTTCAGGTGCTTGCATTTCCATCCAATCATTAATGAAATCAACAAGTGCTTGAGACTTAACCGCTGTCCGAGGCACATACTTCAAACCGTACGGCCCCAGCTCTATGGCCCACTTTGCAATCCGGCCAGTTGCTTCCCGGTTCTGGATGATATCTCCCAAAGGAACAGAACTGACTACCGTGATGGAGTGCCCTTGGAAATATTGCTTAAGCTTCCGGCTTGCCATAAAAACTCCGTACACCAGCTTATGCCAATGCGGATACCTTTGCTTGGACTCAATGAGTACCTCGCTGATATAATAGACCGGACGTTGAACCGGATGCTCCTTACCTGCCTCCTTTCGCTCCACCACAATAGCCACGCTGACCGCACGAGCATTAGCAGCAACATATAGCAGTAACGGCTCCTTGTCAATCGGAGCGGCGAGCACAGGCGGATTGGCCAATTGCCGCTTTAAGTCCTCAAATGCTTCATCAGCAGCAGAACTCCAGACGAACTGATCCGTCTTTTTCAACATCTGATACAAAGGGATCGCCTTCTCACCAAGGCGGCTGATAAACCGGCTTAACGCGGCAATCCGGCCTGCCAGGCGTTGAACATCACTGATACACTTCGGTTTAGCCAGGGAGGTGATGGTTGTGATCTTCTCTGGATTAGCCTCAATTCCCCTGTTGGACACCAGAAAACCCAATAACTTGCCCGCCGGTACACCAAAGACACACTTGTCCGGATTAAGCATCATCTTGTACGTCCTTAGGTTATCAAAGGTTTCCTTCAAATCGTCAACCAGAGTCTCCTTCTCCCTGGATTTAACCACGACAATTTTGTACACACAGTTGATAAGTTGCCTAGGCACTTTTGAGCCCAAAGGGCATAGACACATAGCAGAAGGCTCCAAAGGGAGTTATGAATGTCGTCTTCTCCTGGTCCTTAACTGCCATTTTGATCTGATGATAGCCAGAATATGCATCCAAAAAACATAAACGCTCACAACCCGCCGTAGCATCAATGATTTGATCAATACGGGGGAGGGCAAAAGGATCTGCTGGACAAGCCTTATTAAGATCCGTGTAATCCACACACATGCGCCAGGTGCCGTTTTTCTTAAGGACTAGCACCGGATTGGCAAGCCACTCGGGGTGAAAAACTTCAACAATAAAGCCAGCTGCTAAGATCCTGGCCACCTCTTCTCCAATCGCCTTGCGTCTTTCTTCGTTAAACCGGTGGATGAACTGTTTCACTGGTTTATATTTAGGATCCACATTAAGTGTGTGCTCAGCGAGTTGCCTCGGTACACCTGGCATGTCAGAAGGCTTCCATGCAAAAATGTCCCGATTCTCACGGATGAACTCGATGAGCGCGCTTTCCTATTGAGGATCCAAGTTGGCACTGATGCTGAACTGCTTGGATGAATCGCCAGGCACGAAGTCAACAAGCTTAGTTTCTGCTGCCGATTTGAACTTCAGGGCCGGATCATGCTCCGTAGTTAGCTTCTTCAACGTAGTCATGTCCGCCGGATCAACATTGTCTTTATAGTACTTCAACTCCTCGGTGGCACAAACCGACTCTGCATACGCCGCATCTCCTTCCTCGCATTCCAAAGCGATTTTGCGGCTTCCGTGAACCGTTATTGTCCCCTTGTGACCCGGCATCTTGATCTGCAAATACACATAACAGGGCCGAGCCATAAACTTGGCGTATGCTGGTCGCCCAAACAGGGCATGATATGGACTTTGGATTTTCACCACTTCAAACGTCAATGTCTCTGACCTGGAATCATGATCATCCCCAAAGGCCACTTCGGGAGCTATCTTACCAACGGGATATGCTGATCTGCCAGGCACTACACCATGGAATACTGTATTAGATGGTTTGAGATTCTTGTCTGTTAGTCCCATACGACGGAAGGTCTCATAGTACAGGATGTTAATGTTGCTTCCTCCATCCATGAGCACCTTGGTGAACTTATAGCCTCCCACCTAAGGCGCCACCACCAGAGCCAACCGACCCGGATTATCGACCTGGGGTGGGTGATCCTCTCTGCTCCATATGATTGGCTGTTCGGACCAACGTAGATAACGGGGTGTGGCCGGTTCAACAGAGTTGACTGCCCGTCTCTGCACCTTCCGGTCTCGCTTGTCCAAGCTAGTGGTAAAGACATGGTACTGCCCACTACTCAATTGCTTTGGGTTGCTCTGGTAACCTGACTGTTGCTGCTGTTGGTTGTAACCACCCTGGCTGTTCTGACTATTTTGACCATTATGTCCGCCCGGATTACCATTAAATCCTGAACCGGAACTTCCTCCACCATAACCCGGCCCGGACCCTGAGCGACCGCCAGATCCGTGATCATACCGGAAACTATTAGAATTCTTGAACTCCTGCATAATAAAGCAATCCTTCCAAATGTGGTTTGCTAGCTCCTCCTTCGTCCCATGTCTTGGACAAGGCTGGCTTAGCAGATAGTTCAGGCGGTTTGGGTTAGGGTTAGGTGCTCCACTATGATTTTTCAGCCTACCCTTGCGCCGCTGGCCATTGTCCTGTGCGTTGGTATTAGCCACAAAATCCATGTTACCATCCGCTTTATGCTTGCCTCCTCCGCCATTGCCTACCCAGTGATGCTGCTGACCTTTGGAGCTGCTGTTCTTCTTCCTCTTCCCTGTCTTGTCATCATTAGATTCGGGATCCTTGGTACTATCAGAATCAGCATATTTTACCAAAGCGGCCATGAGGGTCCCCATGTCAGTGCAATGACGCTTCATCCGTCCCAATTTCAACTTCAGGGGCCCAAACCGGCAGTTGCCTTCTAGGGTTAATACTGCGGTGTCAGCGTTGATGCGGTCTGAGGAGTGCAACACTTGTGAAACACGGCGCACCCAATGAGTTGTTGATTCTCCTTCCTCCTGGACGCATGCAGCTAAGTCCACTATCGACATAGGCTGTTTACATGTATCCTTGAAATTGTTGATAAACCGGGCTCGTAGTTGGGCCCATGAACTGATAGAATTAGCTGGCAAGCTTTTTAACCAAGTACGGGCCGTTCCTTCAAGCATCATGGTGAAGTATTTTGCACATGCCGTGTCATCCACATCAAGCATCTCCATGGCCATCTCATAGCTCTCTACCCATGTCTCTGGAGGTTGATCCGCCGTGTAATTTGGTACCTTGCACGGGCCTTTGAAATCCTTGGGCAGGCGCACATTGCGTAAAGCGGGAATAAGGCAAGGCACCCCCAAAGAACTAGAAGTAACACCAGGTTCGATTGACATGGTTGGACGAACCGGCGTGAGCTGCCGAGCCTGATGTTGTGTTGCTAACTCAGCCTCCCTGCGCGCTCGGGCCCGGTTTACCACTTCCTGAGCGTCATCAGCACCACCCGTCAGGTTGTTGCCACGGGGTGCTCCACGTCGTTCATTACTCGACACTGCTGGCTCATCCATATGTCTGCTATAGCTCCGGCTTGGACGGGGGGTCGAGTGGATCCGGTCGCGGTTGTACGAGTACGCTTCCTGTTGGGCCAAAGCTGTCCTCAGAAGTTCCTTGACCCGTCGCGTCTCTACTGCCTGCGGCGAGTCACCTTCAATTGGAATGGCCTCCAGTTGTGCAGCAGCGGCAACAAGATTGTCCATTGGCTTGGAGTAGTGACCCGGACGTGTTAAAGCATCCTGAGGTATCACGGTGTTTTGACGAGGTGGGTCCATCTGACGGGGCTGAACCGGCGCACCGGTCCCAGGGGCTTCTGCCCGGTTCCCCTCCAGCGGATTGCCGGCTCTTGGCCCTGGAGTGTTAAAAAGGTCTCTAGCCTCGAAAACCGGAGGTAAGCGGGATCGGTGCTTCCTCCTCATGACTTCATGCGACGCGCTCTGGTCCAACATAAGCCTATAGGCCTGTGCGTCTAAAGCGGCCCGCTCTGCGGCCATCCTGGTATCCTCAGCTGCTAGATCCGTCTTGGCCTGGGTGATTTGTTCCTTTACCTTTGCAATCTCCGTGTTGTGAACGTCCTGATCTGGCGGATTAACTTCCGCCATAAGCACAGCCAATGCATCAAATAGTTCTGATAGAACCTGAGCCGGCGGGCGCACAGGGCCTCCTGCCCCGGCAGCCATCACCGCTGCTGAACCGGAGACCGTTGCCGCGGCTGTCGAAGAATGAAACGCTGCTTGTGTTCTGGCCATGAATATTCCAACCCGGTTAGGCAGATCGGAGGGGTCCGGAATACTGTCGCCATCGGAACAACTCTCAATCTGGCCATCTTGTAGCTGATAAAGAGATTCGGTTTCTTCGGCCGAAGATTCGTCACCGGGTCACCCCGCGAAGCTCCGATCTGTCCTCATGACTTCCTCCATGGATCACTCCCATGAAGGTACGCTTCATGGCCGGTTTAACCCGGGCGGATCGCGCATGCTGAGCCGTCTCGGCGAGATCGGTGCAGATGTCTGGCTCAAGGCCCGGTTCTCCAATCTTGCCAATGAAAACGTGAATGCTACCAAAGGGGAGCCGGTACCCGTACTCAATTGAACCGGCCTCGGGGCCCCAGCCTGCATCGTCGATGTAGAGCTTGCCGCGACGACTCTTAGTCATCCGGCCTACAGCATAGCCCTTGAGTCCTTCAAAGCGGCCCTCCAAGAACCAGAAACCATCATGCGATAGCCCCACGGTGGGCGCCAACTGTCGTGGTTTTGTCACGGCAGATGTCCTAGAGAAAGGACTTAGTCGTGAAGCCATCGCGACGGGTTAGGCTTGAAGGGGTTAAAGCGGACACAAGGACGCAAGAGAGTTTATACTAGTTCGGCCCCTTCAATGAAGGTAAAAGCCTACGTCTAGTTGTGATGGAATTGATGGGTGTTTCGATGACTAGGGAGCAAACAAGCTTCGCCTATGTCTCGAGTTGTTGTCTGTTGTCCTTGAACCGCCGCCGGGTCGTCCCCTTATATACATGGGTGACGCCCGTCGGTTTACAGAGTCCCAACACCGGCTCGTAGATGTGTCCGGTTTGGTCTCTACTTATTCCTAACTTACAATACAAGTTACATATTCACGCTGGTTTACGGCTACAGGCTCTCAACCGATTATGGGTCTTGAGCCCTCATCTACCTTCATGGGCTTTAACATACTTAACTGCTGATGAAGTTAACCCGGCCCAGATAGGCCGGTTTACGCCCAGTAGTAATATCCCCAACAAGGGGCCTCGAGGGCTCGAATACAAGACCTCGATCATAGACGAGTCAGCGGAAGAAACAATATCTGAGTACAGACATAAGTTAAACAACTTTGCCTTAAGAAGGCTAGCACAAACTGGGATACAGATTGAAAGAGGCGCAGGCCTCCTGCTTGGGATCCTCCTAAACTACTCCTGGTCGTCGTCAGCGGCCTGCACGTAGTAGTAGGCACTTCCCGAGTAGTAGCAGTCGTCATTGACAATGGCGTCTGGCTCCTGGACTCCAATGTCTGGTCGCAACAATCGGGTATAGAAAGGGGGTAAAGGGGGAACAAAGCAACCGTGAGTACTCATCCAAAGTACTCGCAAGCAAGGAGCTACACTACATATGCATTGGTTGTTGGAAATATGCCCTAGAGGCAATAATAAATTAGTTATTATTATATTATATTTCATTGTTCATGATAATAGTTTATTATCCATGCTAGAATTGTATTGATAGGAAACTCAGATACATGTGTGGATACATAGACAACACCATGTCCCTAGTAAGCCTCTAGTTCACTAGCTCGTTGATCAATAGATGGTTACGGTTTCCTGACCATGGACATTGGATGTCGTTGATAACGGGATCACATCATTAGGAGAATGATGTGATGGACAAGACCCAATCCTAAGCCTAGCACAAGATTGTGTAGTTCGTATGCTAAAGCTTTTCTAATGTCAAGTATCATTTCCTTAGACCATGAGATTGTGCAACTCCCAGATACCGTAGGAGTGCTTTGGGTGTGCCAAACGTCACAACGTAACTGGGTGGCTATAAAGGTGCACTACGGGTATCTCCGAAAGTGTCTGTTGGGTTGGCACGAATTGAGACTGGGATTTGTCACTCCGTGTAACGGAGAGGTATCTCTAGGCCCACTCGGTAGGACATCATCATAATGTGCACAATGTGACCAAGGAGTTGGTCACGGGATGATGTGTTACGGAACGAGTAAAGAGACTTGCCGGTAACAAGATTGAACAAGGTATCGGGATACCGACGATCGAATCTCGGGCAAGTATCGTACCAATAGACAAAGGGAATTGTATATGGGATTGATTGAATCCTTGACGTCGTGGTTCATTCGATGAGATCATCGTGGAGCATGTGGGAGTCAACATGGGTATCCAGATCCCGATGTTGGTTATTGACCGAAGAGTTGTCTCGGCCATGTCTGCATGACTCCCGAGCCCGTAGGGTCTACACACTTAAGGTTCGATGACGCTAGGATTATAGGGAATAGATGTACGTGGTTACCGAATGTTGTTCGGAGTCCCGGATGATATCCCGGACGTCACGAGGAGTTCCGGAATGGTCCGGAGGTAAAGATTTATATATGGGAAGTCATCATACGGTCACCGGAATAATTCGTGGGGTTACCGGTATTGTACCGGGACCACCGAAGGGGTTCCGGGGGTCCACCGGGAGGGTCCACCTGCCCCGGAGGGCCCTATGGGCTGTGTGTGGAGAGGGACCAGCCCCTTAGTGGGTTAGGCGCCTCCCCCCTAGGGCCCATAAGCCTAGGGTTTGGGGGAACCCTAAAGGGGGGCGCCCCCTTGCCTTGGGGGCAAGGCAACCCCCCTGGCCGCCGCCCCCTCCTCAGATTGGATCTGAGGGGGCCGGGCCCCCTCTCCCTTGCCCCTATATATATGTGGAGGTGGGAGGGCAGCCGCACCCAAGTTCTGGCACAGCCCTCCCCCTCTCCCAAGTCCTCCTCCTCTCCCGCGGTGCTTGGCGAAGCCCTGCAGGATTGCCACGCTCCTCCTTCCCCACCACGCCGTCGTGCTGCTGCTGGATGGAGTCTTCCCCAACCTCTCCTTCTCCCTGTGCTGGATCAAGGCATGGGAGACGTCACCGGGCTGCACGTGTGTTGAACGTGGAGGCGCCGTTGTTCGGCGCTTAGATCGGAATCAACCGCGATCTGAATCACTGCGAGTACGACTCCTTCATCCGCGTTCTTGCAATGCTTCCGCTTAGCGATCTACAAGGGTATGTAGATGCACTCCCCTTCCCCTCATTGCTAGATTACTCCATAAATTGATCTTGGTGATGCGTAGAAAATTTTAAATTTCTGCTACGACCCCCAATAGTGGCATCATGAGCTAGGTCTATGCGTAGTTTCTATGCACGAGTAGAACACAAGTTGTTGTGGGCGTCGATTTTGTCAATTTACTTGTCGTTACTAATCTTATCTTGATTCGGCGGCATCATGGGATGAAGCAGCCCGGACCGACCTTACACGTACTCTTACGTGAGATAGGTTCCACCGACTGACATGCACTAGTTGCATAAGGTGGCTAGCGGGTGTCTGTCTCTCCCACTTTAGTCGGATCGGATTCGATGAAAAGGGTCCTTATGAAGGGTAAATAGAAATTGGCATATCACGTTGTGGTTTTGGTGTAGGTAAGAAACGTTCTTGCTAGAAACCTATAGCAGCCACGTAAAACTTGCAACAACAATTAGAGGACGTCTAACTTGTTTTTGCAGCATGTGTCGTGTGATGTGATATGGCCAAAAGGATGTGATGAATGATATATGTGATGTATGAGATTGATCATTTTCTTGTAATAGGAATCACGACTTGCATGTCGATGAGTATGACAACCGGCAGGAGCCATAGGAGTTGTCTTAATTTATTTATGACCTGTGTGTCAACATAAACGTCATGTAATTACTTTACTTTATTGCTAAAGCGTTAGCCATAGTAGTAGAAGTAATAGATGATGAGACAACTTCAAGAAGACACGATGATGGAGATCATGGTGTCATGCCGGTGACAATGATGATCATGGAGCCCCGAAGATGGAGATCAAAAGGAGCAAATGATGGCCATATCATGTCACTATTTGATTGCATGTGATGTTTATCATGTTTTACATCTTATTTGCTTAGAACGACGGTAGCTTAAATAAGATGATCCCTCGTAATAATTTCAAGAAAGTGTTCCCCCTAACTGTGCACCGTTGCGAAGGTTCGTTGTTTCGGAGCACCACGTGATGATCGGGTGTGATAGATTCTAACGTTCGAATACAACGGGTGTAAGCCAGATTTACACACGCAATACACTTAGGTTGACTTGACGAGCCTGGCATGTACAGACATGGCCTCGAAACACGGAAGACCAAAAGGTCGAGCATGAGTCGTATAGAAGATACGATCAACATGAAGATGTTCACCGATGTTGACTAGTCCATCTCACGTGATGATCGGACACGGCCTAGTTAACTCGGATCATGTTTCACTTAGATGACTAGAGGGATGTCTATCTGAGTGGGAGTTCATTAAATAATTTGATTAGATGAACTTAATTATCATGAACATAGTCTAAATTATCTTTGCAAATATGTTGTAGATAAATAGCTCACGTTGTACCTCCCTGTTTCAATACGTTCCTAGAGAAAGACTAAGTTGAAAGATATGGTAAGAAATGATGCGGACTGGGTCCATAGTCCGAGGAGTGTCCTCACTGCTACACAGAAGGCTTACGTCTTTGATGCACCGCACGATGTGCAAACCCCTACAACGTCGTCTGTGGATGTTGTGAACACCTGACAGACACATCCTGATGACAACTTGATAGTTTAGTGCACCATACTTACGACTTAGAATTGGGATTCCAATGATGTTTTGAATGCCATAAGACATATGAGATGTTCCAAGAGCTGAAATTGGGATTTCAGGCTCATGCCCATGTTGAGAGGTATGAGACCTCTGACAAGTTCTTTTGCCAACAAGATGGAGGAGAATAGCTCAGCTAGTGAGCATGTGCTTAGAATGTCTGGGTGCTACAATCACTTAAATCAAGTGGAAGTTAAACTTCCAGATAAGATAGTGATTGATAGACTTCTCTAGCCACTATCACTAAGCTACTAGATCTTCGTGATGAACTATGACATGCAAGGGATGGAGTTGATCCCAGAGCTATTCGCGGTGCTTAAGACCGCAAAAGGTAGAAATCAAGAAGGAGCATCAAGTGTTGATGGTTTAACAAGACCACTGGTTTCAAGAAGGGCAAGGGCTAGAAGGGAAACTTCATGGATGGCAAACCAGTTGCCGCTCCAGTGAAGGAACCCAAGGTTGAACCCAAACCCGAGACTAAGTGCTTCTATTGTAAGGGGAACGGTCACTGGTTGCGGAATTACCCCAAATGCATGGTAGATAAGAAGGCTGGCAACTTCAACAAAGTATATACGTGTTATTAATGTGTACCTCACTAGTACTCCTGGTAGCACCTGGGTATTGGATACCGGTTCAGTTGCTATTATTGGTGACTTGAAGCAAAAGCTACGGACTAAACGGAGACTGGCTAAGGGCGAGGTGGCGATGTGTGTTGGAAGTGTTTCCAAAGTTGATGAGATCACCATCGCATGCTCCATCTGCCTTCGGGATTAGTATTGAACCTAGATAAATGTTATCAGGTGTCTACGTTGAGCATGAATGTGATTAGATCATGTTCATTGCAATACGGTTATTCATTTAAGTTAGAGAATAATGGTTATTCTGTTTACATGAATAATACCTTTCATGGTCATGCACCCTATGTGAATGGTTCATTGAATCTCGGTCGTGGTAATACGCATGTTAACGCCAAAAGATGTAGAGTTAATAATGATAGTACCACTTTCTTGTGGCACTGCCGCTTAGGTCATATTGGCGTAAGATGCATGAAGAAACTCCATGTCGATGGATGTTTGGAGTCACTTGATTTTGAATCGCTTGACAAATGCGAGCCATGCCTCATGGGCAGGATGACTAAGACCCCGTTTTCAGGTACAATGAAACGGGCAAGTGACTTGTTGGAAATCATACATGATGATGCGTGTGATCCAATGAGAATTGAAGCGTGCCGTGGATATCGCTATTTTCTCATCTCCACTGACGATTTGAGTAGATATAGGTATATTTACTTAATGAAGCACAAGTCTGAAACGTTTGAAAAGTTCAAGCGATTTCAGAGTGAAGTTAAGAACCATCATAACAAGAAGATCAAATTCCTACGATCTGATCGATGAGAATTTCTGAGTTATGAGTTTGGCAATCACTTAAGACATCATGGAATTGTTTCACAGTTGAAGCCACCTGGAACACCACAGGGTAATGGTGT
Organism: Triticum dicoccoides; assembly: GCF_002162155.2. Taxonomy (NCBI): domain Eukaryota; kingdom Viridiplantae; phylum Streptophyta; class Magnoliopsida; order Poales; family Poaceae; genus Triticum; species Triticum dicoccoides. Next base: position 75,451,585 of record NC_041382.1, on the reverse strand, counting down.
GTCCGGACGTCGTAATCGAACCTTATGAGATATGGTGCGATCTATGATGTCTCTTACCGATCTACCATTTTGAGGTTATGCGTTAGAGACAGCTGCATTCACTTTAGATAGGACACCATCTAAGTCTGTTGAGACGATGTCGTATGAATATGGTTTGGCAAGAAACCAAAGTTGTCGTTTCTTAATGTTTGGGGCTGCTTAAGGCTTCAGCCGGAGAAGCTCGAACCCAAAGCGGACAAACACATCTTCATAGGATACCCAAAGGTGACAGTTGGGTACACCTTCTATCTCAGATCCAAGGGCAAAATTGTTTGTCTCTAAAAACGGGTCCTTTCTCGAGAAGGAGTTTCTCTCGAAAGAATTGAGTGGGAGGAAGATAGAACTTGATGAGGTTGTCGAACCTTTATTTCAACCAGAAAGTGATGCAACACAGAAAGATGTTTTCTGTGGCGCCTACATCTGTTGAATAGGAAGTTAATGATAGTGATCATGAAGCTTCGGATCAAGTTGCTATCGAACCTCGTAGGTCGACAAGGATATGTACTACTCCTGAGTGGTATGGTAATCCCGTCTTAGATATCATGTTGTCAGACAACAATGAACCTACGAGCTATGGAGAAGCGATGGTGGGCCCGTATTCCGACAAATGGTTAGAAGCCATGAAATCTGAGATAGGATCCATGTATCAGAACAAAGTATGGACTTTGGTGGACTTGCCCGATGATCGGCGAGCCATTGAGATAAATGGATCTTTAAGAAGAAGACGGACGTGGGCGGTTATGTTACCGTCTATGAAGCTCGACTTGTGGGAAAGAGTCTTTTCACAAGTTCAAGGAGTTGACTACGATGAGAATTTCTCACCCGTAGCGATGCTTAAGTCCGTCAGAATCATGTTAGCATTAGCTGTATTTTTCGATTATGAAATCTGACAGATGGATGTCAAAAACAAGTTTTCTTACCAGTTTTCGTAAGAAAAAGTTGTATGAGATACAATAAAAGGTTTTTTCGATCCTAAGGATGCTAAAAGGTGTGCTAGCTCCAGCGATCCGTCTATGGACTAGAGCGAGCATCTCGGAGTCGGAATATATGCTTTGATAGAGTGATCAAAGCTTTTAGGTTTATACAATGTTTGCTAGAAACTTGTATTTACAAGAAAGTGAGTGGGAGCACTACAACATTTCTGATAAGTATATGTGTATGACATATTGTTGATTCAAAATAATGTAGAAATTTTGGAAAGCATAAACGGTTGTTTGAAGAGTGATTTTCAAAGGAAGACCTAGATAACGCTGCTTACATATTGGGCATCAAGATCTATAGAGATAGATCAAAACGCCTGATGATACTTTCAAAGAACGCACACCTTGACATGTTTTTGAAGGAGTTCAAAATAGATCAGTCAAAGAAGGGGTTCTTACCTGAGTTGTAAGGTGTGAAGTTGAGTAAGACTCGAAGATTGACCACGTCAGAAGAAAGAGGAAGGACGAAGGTCGTCCCCTATGCTTTTGTCATAGGCTCTATACGGTATGCCATGCTGAGTACCGCACCTGATGTGTGCCTTGCCACATGTCTGGCAAGAGGGTGCAAAGGTGATCTAGGAGTGGATCACCAGATAGTGGTCAAAATTATCCTTAGAGGAATAAGGAAATGTTTCTCGTTATGGAGGTGATAAAGAGTTCGACGTAAAGAGTTACGTCGATGCAAGCTTAACACCTATCCGGATAGCTCTGAGTAGAGATACCGGATACGTATAATGGAGCAACAATTTGGAATAGCTCCAAGTGGAACGTGGTAGCAGCATCTACGATATGACATAAAGTTTTGCGAAATACATAGGGATCTGAATATTGCAGACCCGTTGACTACAACCTCTCTCACAAGCATAACATGATCAAACCCAGAACTCATTGAGTGTTAATCACATAGTGATCTGAACTAGACTATTGAGTCTAGTAAACTCTTTGGATGTTGGTCACATGGCGATGTGACCTGTGAGTGTTAATCAGATGGCGATGTGAACTAGATTATTGACTCTAGTGCAAGTGGGAGACTGTTGGAAATATGCCCTAGAGGCAATAATAAATTAGTTATTATTATATTATATTTCATTGTTCATGATAATCGTTTATTATCCATGCTAGAATTGTATTGATAGGAAACTCAGATACATGTGTGGATACATAGACAACACCATGTCCCTAGTAAGCCTCTAGTTGACTAGCTCGTTGATCAATAGATGGTTACGGTTTCCTGACCATGGAAATTGGATGTCGTTGATAACAGGATCACATTATTAGGAGAATGATGTGATGGACAAGACCCAATCCTAAGCCTAGCACAAGATCGTGTAGTTCGTATGCTAAAGCTTTTCTAATGTCAAGTATCATTTCCTTAGACCATGAGATTGTGCAACTCCCAGATACCGTAGGAGTGCTTTGGGTGTGCCAAACGTCACAACGTAACTGGGTGGCTATAAAGGTGCACTACGGGTATCTCCGAAAGTGTCTGTTGGGTTGGCACGAATTGAGACTGGGATTTGTCACTCCGTGTAACGGAGAGGTATCTCTAGGCCCACTCGGTAGGACATCATCATAATGTGCACAATGTGACCAAGGAGTTGGTCACGGGATGATGTGTTACGGAACGAGTAAAGAGACTTGCCAGTAACAAGATTGAACAAGGTATCGGGATACCGACGATCGAATCTCGGGCAAGTATCGTACCGATAGACAAAGGGAATTGTATATGGGATTGATTGAATCCTTGACGTCGTGGTTCATTCGATGAGATCATCGTGGAGCATGTGGGAGTCAACATGGGTATCCAGATCCCGATGTTGGTTATTGACCGAAGAGTTGTCTCGGCCATGTCTGCATGACTCCCGAGCCCGTAGGGTCTACACACTTAAGGTTCGATGACGCTAGGATTATAGGGAATAGATGTTGGTTACCGAATGTTGTTCAGAGTCCCGGATGAGATCCCGGATGTCACGAGGAGTTCCGGAATGGTCCGGAGGTAAAGATTTATATATGGGAAGTCATCATACGGTCACCGGAATAATTCAGGGGGTTACCGGTATTGTACCGGGACCACCGAAGGGGTTCCGGGGGTCCACTGAGAGGGTCCACCTGCCCCGGAGGGCCCTATGGGCTGTGTGTGGAGAGGGACCAGCCCTTAGTGGGCTGGGCGCCTCCCCCCTAGGGCCCATGCGCCTAGGGTTTGGGGGAACCCTAAAGGGGGAGCCCCCCTTGCCTTGGGGGGCAAGGCAACCCCCCTGGCCGCCACCCCCTCCTCAGATTGGATCTGAGAGGGGCCGGCCCCCTCTCCCTTGCCCCTATATATATGTGGGGGTGGGAGGGCAGCCGCACCCAAGTTCTGGCGCAGCCCTCCCCCTCTCCCAAGTCCTCCTCCTCTCCCGCGGTGCTTGGCGAAGCCCTGCAGAATTGCCACGCTCCTCCTTCACCACCACGCCGTCGTGCTGCTGTTGGATGGAGTCTTCCCCAACCTCTCCTTCTCCCCTTGCTAGATCAAGGCGTGGGAGACGTCACCGGGCTGCACGTGTATTGAACGCGGAGGCGCCTTTGTTCGGCGCTTAGATCGGAATCAACCGCGATCTGAATCGCTACGAGTATGACTCCTTCATCCGCGTTCTTGCAATGCTTCCGCTTAGCGATCTACAAGGGTATGTAGATGCACTCCCCTTCCCCTCCTTGCTAGATTACTCCATAGATTGATCTTGGTGATGCGTAGAAAATTTTAAATTTCTGCTACCGATCCCCAACATTGGTATCAATGAATGGGGGTAGTATATGTGGACTGAACTGCAGAATGCCGGAATAAGAGGGGGATAGCTAGTCCTGTCGAAGACTATGCTTCTGGCCGCCTCCATCTTGCAGCATGTAGAAGAGAGTAGATGGTAAGTTCACCAAGTAACATCGCATAGCATAATCCTACCCGGCGATCCTCCCCCTGTTGCCCTGTGAGAGAGCGATCACCGGTCGTATCTGGCACTTGGGAGGGTGTGTTTTATTAAGTATTCGGTTCTAGTTGTCATAAGGTCAAGGTACAAATCCGGGTCGTCCTTTTACCGAGGGACGTGGCTATTCGAATAGATCAACTTCCCTGCAGGGGCGCACCACATTTCCCAACACACTCGATCCCCTTTGGCCAGACACACTTTTCTAGGTCATGCCCGGCCTCGGAAGATCAACACGTCGCAGCCCCGCCTAGGCACAACAGAGAGGTCAGCACGCCGGTCTAAATCCTATGGCGCAGGGGTCTGGGCCCATCACCCATTGCACACCTGCACGTTGCGTATGTGGCCGGTGAGCAGACCTAGCAACCTCCATTACAAAGGAAGTTGCGTTACGCGGTCCAACCCGGCGCGAGCCGCTCAGTCGCTGACGTCACGAAGGCTTCGGTTGATACCACGACTGTCAGGACCCGGACTCGATGTCACATCGATCTAGCTGGTAACACCTCATATCACTTTGCGGCCTCACGCACGGTATCCCCACGGGTGTCGTCTTACCTTTTCCCGGGACCGTTTGCGCCTTTTGGCTCACGTATATGATAGTGTCGCTAGCATCCATATGATAAAGAGCCCGGGCTGACATGACTAGTCGTAAACCCAAAGTGGCACAGACTTACAGGGACAGGCATCCATGACCCAGCTTCGAACGTGTCGGTCATCAGCAAGTGGGTCCGGGCTGTAGCACTGGGCTAGCAGGACTCCGGTAAACCGGCCTGTAGCGGGCTAACAGGACTCCGGTACTCAAAGCGTGACATTTCCCCGAAGGGACAGACACAGGAACGAAGAAGGACACATGCCGGCCAGCCTAAGTGTTCCAGAGCAGTAGCAAGCTACCATGGCTCAGCGGTAACACTAGGAGACATTTCCCGGTAAGAGAGGCTACCAAAGATAAACAACTAGATAGTCAGATCCCACACATACCAAGCATTTCAATCATACACACAATATGCTCGATATGTGCAAATACAACGAAGCATCACAACATGACTCTATGACACAAGTACTTTATTTAAGGCTCGGTGAGCCATACATAACATACACAAAGGTACGGGTCTCACGACCCCACATACAAGTCATACAGTCATACAAACCAGCAGCGGAAGTAACTTGTCTGAGTACAGACAACTAATAAAATAAAAGAGGCTTGGAAAGCCTAGCTATACTACGTGGTCCATCACAAGCTCAGGGTCACCACCTGGGTCTTTAGCCTACTCGTTGATGTCAACGTCTACATAGAACCCATCAGAAGGGGTTGCAGCGTCTTCTGTAAAAATGTAGATTATAGCAACATGAGTACAAAGGTACTCAGCAAGACTTACATCAGATCCTACATACATGCATAGTATCAAGAAGGGTTGGTGGAGTTATTGCAGCAAGCCAGCTTTGACTCTTGGCTAGACTATCCTACGATACTCCAACTTGAAATGGTTTTGCGCACACGAGTCCACTACTCACCAATTCAATACACTACCGAGGATCCACCTCCGTCTTCCTACGGAAGAGCCATCCTCGGCACTCACACTTATCTTAAGGCTTTTACCAGTTTCCATTTACTTGTCTATGAACTGTATAGGCAACCAAGTAGTCCTTTACCGCGGACGCGGCTATTCGAATAGATCATGTTAACCCTGCAGGGGTGTACTTCTTCATACACGCTCTCACCATTTACTGTCGTTTACACGACATGTACTCGGCAACCTTCAAGCGGAAGCCCAACGTGGGTGTCGGCCACGACCTACCTAATCACCTAAGCCTCCAGTCCAGCTTTATCGCCTATTCAGGTTCCATCCGCAGGGAGTCCGGCCGAGGTTTCCCATACGGCCCTGAACGATGTGAGCAGGGTTCCCGAGATACCTAACGGGTATTCGGTACATCGTGCCACGTACCTACCGCATCACAGCCCACCCCTACGGTCAGCGCTGTCCACGGCCTCCAGTAGGCTACAAACACCAGAAACTACTTGCAACTCCTGGACGGAGAACTAGGGTGAATAAGAAGCCGAGAGGGTCCATTGGTTTCGGGCCCAATGCATGGTAGTAGCTGATTCTTAAATCACACATATAGATCTCAGTGCTTAAGGTCGGCTTCAATGAAACAACCCACCATGTACTCCTACATGGCCTCTCATCGATACCTTTACCAAATCGTGTTCACCACACCACTCCCATTACCGACATAATCATTTCACTCCAGCCCATCACCCAGATGAACCAGACCTGACACGACTCTAAGCATAGCAGGCATAGCAAGGTAGGAACAACACATACATATGGCTCAAGCAACTCCTACACATGCTAGTGGGTTTCATCTAGTTACTGGGGCAATGACAGGTCATGCAGAGGAAATGGGTTCAACTACCGTAGCACACAGCAGTTTGAATCGCGTTGTCTTAATGCAGTAAAGGAGAGCAGGAGCGAGAACATGGGATTGTATCAATATGATCAAATGGTTGGTTGCTTGCCTGATGGTTCGATGCACTGATATGGTTCTTCGTTAGGGTAATCACGGTACTCCTCGGGGACAGAACCTGTCGCAAAGGACATCGATACACAAGCATCACCAAACAATGTGCAACAATATGATGCATGCATGAAACATGGCAATATGAGTGTGTTGGGCTAATGCAACTAGAACCAGAAGGGTTTGAACAAATTTGAATCAAAGATTCAAATTTCAAATTCAAACATGGCCTTTTAAAAGTGCTTTTCCTTGTTCTGCTTAAAACATCAATTTAACTTGTTTGATCATGCATGAAAATAGTACAGATGGGTAGATTGGATTTTTCTGATCATTTTTCATATATAATTTGTCCAATTTGGAGTTACAGAATAAAAGTTATGAATTTTTGAAGTTTAAATAATATTCTGGAATTTCCTGATTTAAATTAAATCCAGAAATATAATTATTGCGCCAGCATGACGTCAGCATGACGTCAGTGGTCAACTGCGGCTGGCTGAGGTCAAACCTGACGGGTGGGGCCCACACGTCAGTGACAGGGGGGTTAAACAGGATTAAATTAATCCTAATTAGGGATTAGTGGCGCTGGGGCCCACTGTCAGTGTCAGGGGGGGTTGACTAACAGTAGTTAGCGCTAATCTAACCACCTGGCCGACAGGGCCCACGCGTCAGTGACCCTGGGAGGTCAAACCCCAGGTCGGACAAGTCAAACCCCACCGGCGACTTGACGCCGGCGAGGTCCGAGACGGCGGCGAAAGTGCTTTTTGCCATTCCGGCAACCAAATGGAGCCGCGACTATTGGTGGTGGTGGTTGGGCTCGGGGTGGCCGGAGTTGACGGCGGCGAGCTCGGCTGCGGCGGCCGGAGTTCGGGTGCGGTCGGAATCGGCGTTGCAGGGCGTTAGAAGAGGTGTTGGTGCGTGCTACGTGCTCCTGGTGAGGTGTGGAGCACGATGGTGTGCTCGGTTGGGCGCTACGGCGACCGTGGCCACGACGGCGACATCGCCGGCGGCGTGGAGCTCTCGGCCAAGGTGGGGCTAGGGCCTAGAGGTCGAAAGAGACCAGGGGAGAAGGGGGAAACGATCCGGGGGCTCACCGCGGTTGCAGTGGGCGTCGAAGCGGGCTCGGGGACGCGCCGGAGACGACGAATTCGACGGCGACGATGATCGGAGCCCGAAGAGGGGAACGGCGACGTGGCGGCGATGCAGGGCTTCCGGGGAGCTGTGGAGCGGTGGGGAGGAAGAGGGGGTCGTGGCGGAGCTTCTGAGCTAGTCGGGGGAGCGAGGGGTGGCCGGAGACGGCTGCTGTGGCGAACGGCGGCGAGTGTGGTGTTCGGCCGTGTGAGAGAGAGAGCGAGGGAGAGGAGAGGAGAGCCGGGGGAGAGTGAGAGAGAGCAGGGGGAGAGGCGTGGCGTCGTCCAGGGCATCGAGCGAGGAGGGGAGGGCAGGCGAGCAGGTGGCGTGGCGCGGTGGCGCGCGCGCGCGCCGGCCACACTCCCCTCCCTCTGTCGGGACGAAGACGACAGAGGAGGGAGGTGGGCTGGGCCGGCTGCCGGCTGGGCCAGCCAGCTGGCTGGGCCGCACAGTGGAGGAGCCCAGGTAAGCTCCTCCTGTTATATATTTTTCTGTTTTTTAATTTCTGACATTTGTTTTGATTTAAATAATATATTAAATCTTTTATTTAACTTATGCCAATTTTTGCAGGAGCTATTTATATTATTCCAGAGCTCTTTTATAATTGGCATAATATTTGGGCATATATTAATATATATAATTAATATATTTCCAATGCAAATATTTATGCATTAATTCCAAATGCCCAAACTAAATGTCCATGAGCCACTAAAAATATTGGTTTGATTTTTATCTCTGTCCAATATTTTCAGAGAGCAACATGAGCATTTTCTTGGATCCTTTTGGAGAAATTTTTATTTGGGTCATTTTCAAAATGGTTCTGAGGGTTTCACAGATCCCCATTTCAAGTTTCTGATGAAAGAGTAAACATGATGCAACACTCTAATGCATGACTAGCTAGGGTGTGACAACTCACCCCCACTCAAAAGAATCTCGTCCCGAGATTTGGGTTCCTCCGGGAAGAAGGCGGGATACTCGAGTCGAAGACGATCCTCCCTTTCCCAGGTTGCTTCATCCTCAGAATGGTGCGACCATTGAACTTTGAGAAATTTGATATTATGACGCCGGGTGGTACGTTCGGCTTGATCGAGGATACGAATGGGGTACTCTCGATATGTAAGATCATCTTGAAGATCAAGCGTTTCGTGGTCCACTTCACGGATAGGATCCGAGAAGCAACGCCTGAGTTGAGAAACGTGGAAGACATCGTGAACTCTGGAGAGGTGCGGAGGTAGTTCCAACTGGTAGGCAACTTCTCCTCGTTTGGCAAGGATGCGAAAAGGTCCAATGTAACGAGGAGCCAATTTGCCTTTGGTACCGAAACGATGGGTTCCCTTCAGAGGGGTGACCCGAAGATAAGCCTTCTCGTCAACCTCGAAAGTCATAGCCTTATGTTTTCGGTCATATTGACTCTTTTGACGAGATTGGGCTGTTTTCAACTTTTCACGAACGATACGAACTTGCTCTTCTGCTTCCTGAATCATATCCGGGCCAAAGAATTGTCTTTCCCCGGTCTCTGACCAGTTAAGGGGTGTTCGACACCGTCGTCCATAGAGAACTTCAAAAGGGGCTTTACCCAAGCTAGATTGATAGCTGTTGTTGTAAGCGAATTCGGCAAATGGAAGGCACTTCTCCCAGTCCATTCCGAACGAGATAACGGAGGCTCGAAGCATGTCTTCTAGAATTTGGTTGACGCGTTCCACTTGACCGCTCGACTGAGGGTGGAAAGCGGTGCTAAAGGAGAGACGGGTTCCCATAGCATTTTGGAAACTTTCCCAAAATCGAGAGGTGAAAAGACTTCCTCGATCCGAGTTAATTTCCAAAGGAACACCATGAAGGGACACTATTCGGGAGATGTATAAGTCTGCCAGCTGACTAGCGGTTATACTCTCTCGAACAGGTAGGAAATGGGCTACTTTGGAAAGACGATTGACCACGACGAAAATAGCATTATTCCCTCTCTTGGTCCTGGGAAAACCGGTAATGAAATCCATACCAATTTTATCCCATTTCCATTCAGGAATAGCTAAGGGTTGAAGGGTGCCAGCAGGCCGTTGATGCTCTGCTTTTACACAACGACAGACGTCGCAATTTGCAATATACTGAGCAATTTCTCTCTTCATCCTAGTCCACCAGAACCTCTGGCGTAGGTCCTGATACATTTTAGTACTAACGGGATGAATGGTGAGAGGAGATTCATGAGCTTCCTTAAGGATCAATCGCCTCAGGTTTCGCACTTTGGGAACCACTAGTCGATTCCCGAAGTATACGACCCCTTGATCATTAATGGAGAAGCAATTCGCAATTCCTTTCTGGATGTTTCTCTTGATGCGGGAGATTCCCGGATCTACCTTCTGTGCTTTGATAATTTGATCCGTAAGGGTAGGTTTTGCCACCAAGGTGGAGATAAAACCTTGAGGAACAATGTGAAGGTTAAGCTTCCGAAATTCCTCATGGAGAAGCGGTTGACTTTGTTGTAACATCAGATTGTTGCAATAAGATTTACGACTTAGCGCATCAGCCATGACGTTGGCTTTCCCTGGGGTGTAGGTTATTCCTAAGTCGAAGTCGGTGATCAATTCAACCCAACGTCTCTGCCTGAGATTCAAATCTGGTTGGGTGAAAATATACTTCAGACTTTGGTGATCAGTGAATATTTCGCAACGATTACCGAGGAGGTAATGTCGCCAGGTCTTAAGTGCATAGACTACGGCTGCAAGCTCTAGATCATGAGTAGGATAATTCTCCTCATGTGGGTGCAATTGCCGTGAAGCGTAGGCAATTACGTGTCGATCTTGCATGAGAATGCAACCTAGTCCTTGTCGCGAGGCGTCGCAGTAGATAACAAAGTCCTTGGAGAAGTCTGGCGGTACCAGTACGGGAGCAGAAGTCAGGCGTCTTTTCAGTTCCTGAAAGCTGTGCTCACATTGTGGAGTCCATTCGAACTTCTTATCTTTCTTGAGGAGTTCGGTTAGAGGTTTGGCAACTTTGGAGAAGTTCTCGACAAAGCGACGACAATAGCTCGCTAAGCCTAGAAAACTCTGAACTTGCTTGACCGATTCAGGTGGAGTCCAGTTAAGGACGGCTTGAACTCGCTCAGGGTTAACAGCAATACCTTTACCAGATATTACATGACCCAGATAGGTCACTTCTGACAACCAGAATTCACATTTAGAAAATTTGGCATAAAGGCGATGCTCTCGAAGTTTCTGCAACACTAGCCTGAGATGTTCGGCATGTTCTTCCTCGTTCTTGGAGTAGATGAGTATATCATCGAGGTAAACCACGACGAATTTATCCAAATACTCCATGAAGATTGAGTTCATTAACCGAGAAAAGGTGGCTGGAGCGTTGGTTAAACCGAAGGACATGACGGTGTACTCGTATTGGCCGTAACGAGTAACAAAGGCCGTTTTAGGAATGTCCCCGTTTCTGATTTTGATTTGATGGTAGCCCAACCTCAAATCCATCTTGGAGAAGACTGAGGATCCAGCGAGCTGATCGTACAGGTCGTTGATCCTGGGAAGCGGATATTTGTTCTTGATTGTGACCAAATTGACAGGTCGGTAATCTACAACCATCCGGTCCGTACCATCCTTCTTCTTGACGAATAGGACGGGGCAAGCCCACGGAGATGAGCTAGGTCGGATGAAACCCTTTTTCAAGGACTCATCGAGTTGTTTCTTAAGCTCGGTTAGTTCTAGGGGTGCCATCTTATAGGGTCTTCTAGCAATCGGAACGGTTCCTGGAATGAGGTCTATTACGAACTCAACATCCCTGTCAGGTGGAACACCTGGCAATTCCTCTGGAAAGACATCCGGGAAGTCACGGACTACCGGAACGTCCTCAAGGTCTGGCAAAGGGCTGGCGTTAAGAGAATATAATTGTCGCTTGGCTATTCAGGTCAAGACATTGACTATCTTCCCCGAGGGATGGGTGAGTTGAACAGTCCTAGAGAAGCAATCAATTTGGGCATGATGAGCTGACATCCAGTCCATACCCAGAATGATATTAATATCTGAAGATTTAAGGGCTATCAAAGATGCAAGGAAAACAAGTCTGTCGACTTGGATTTCGTTTCCATGGCTTACTCTAGAAGTTTGCCATTTGGATCCCGGAGTTTGGATTACCATAGAGGTGGGCATATCACCGAATGCGATGTTATGCAAGCGAGCATAATTTTCAGATATAAAAGAATGAGAGGCTCCTGTATCGAAAAGAACAGATGCCGGGTGGCAATTTACAAGAAGCGTACCGAGAACGACGTTGGGATCCTCTTGAGCTTCTTCGGCAGAGATACAGTTGACATGGCCACGTGAAGCGGTGACCGGTTTAGCATGAAACACTTTCCCTGTCGGCTTGCCACGGCCAACAGCTTTAGCAGATTGATTGGGGTTGGTCTGGGGGCATTCACGCATATAGTGACCAGATTCCCCACACTTGAAACAAGTCACGGAACTGGTACGTGGAGGAGCATTATTGGTTGGACCCCCATAGGGCTTGGCTGGAGCAGACTGTTGAACAGGGCGAGGCGCCTGGAAAGATGGCCTCGGTGTGAACCTGGGTGGCAGGGCGGTGTTGGGTACCCACACGCGGCGCTTCTGAGGACCAGCACCGGATGAGGAACCCATATCATGTCCATGCTTGCGTGTTGCGTCATAGTCAGTCTGACCAGTTTCAGCACTGATGGCTTTGTTGACAAGTTTCGAAAAAGATGTGCACTCATGCAGACGGAGGTCGCGGCGAAGCTCAGGACTAAGGCCCTTACGGAACCTTGCTTGCTTCTTGGCGTCAGTAGACACTTCCTCAGTTGCATATCGTGCGAGATTACCAAACTCCCTGCTATAGGCATCCACAGAAAGTCGGCCTTGGGTGAAACTGCAAAATTCTTCACGTTTACGGTCCATGAGACCCTCCGGAATGTGATGTTCACGGAAAGCCTCGCTGAACTCAGCCCAAGTAGTGACATGGCCCGCTGGGCGCATAGCTCCATAATTCTCCCACCATAGACTGGCGGGGCCTTCAAGATGATATGCAGCAAAGGTGACCTTGTCAACCTCAGCTACTAGCGCGGAACGTAGCTTGTGAGAGATACTGCGAAGCCAATCATCAGCGTCGAGAGGCTCGACGGAGTGGTGGAACGTGGGTGGATGCAATTTGATAAAATCACTGAGTGACACCACGTTAGCCCTCTGATGGTGTGCTGTATTCTGTTCAATACGCTCCAACAAACGGTTTGTCTCCCGCTTGTTTCTCTCAGCTTCCATCATCACCTCGGCTAGTGAAGGAGGATGAGGCAGATTTACATCCCTGGCTTCACTGCCTTCGGCCTGCTCTTGAGAAGCAGGGTTAGCGCGCGTGTTGACCATCCTAGGTAAACAAGACAATGATTTAGTCAGGATGGTAAAATTCCGACATAGGATTCATAATGTAAGAAATAACTCGGAATGCAAGATGATCATCCGTATGACATGGTAGATACAGAAACTGCTTCTTTTATTCCATCGTCATACACACCATACAGGGTTTAGTACAAGACCAAACAAAGTACTATTACGGTGAAAAGAGGATTACATCTCATCGGAGACATTCCAAGCTCCTATACATTATTTTTCTACATCTCCGGAAAAAGTACAACTAGGTCATATCCCACGAGTCACGCAGGACGATAGACGACACAGCTAGTGCAAACTAGTGATACTACCACTAACTCAGACCGATCCGTAGTAGTCCTCGTAAAAGTCACCTCCATAGCCTGGAAGTTCAACATGATCATCCGGAAACAGACGGTCTCGCGGAGCTTGTGGACCATAGGGGCTAGGATGAGGCCTTGGACCAACAAACGGTGGCCTGCGGGGACCGCGCGGTGGGGTGATGCCTCCTACATCACGCCAAACCATCACGTCTGGCAGAGCAGATCTCACAGGATAGAGATCGCGCATATCTGAATATCCAGCTTGCACCGCCGGTGCGAACCGAGTCAAAGTGGCCCAGTGGTCAGCACAGGTGTTGAAGAGCTCTAGCCTTAAGGCCCGATTTTCACGGTCCTTATCCTCGAGCATCTCAGCAGTGGTGCGAGTCCGTGAATCCTCCTGAGTGGGGTCAGCATAGATAGCCTGGAGATACCCTTGTGCTCCCGGAAGTGATCCTGGCATATACCGAAAATCAGAGTCCCGAAATATACCAGATCTGACTCGCATAATGGTCATCATAGAGTAGGCGGCGTCCTGCACAGCCATCTCAATAGTAACCCCGAGTCCATAGGAGCAGTGAAGAGGCTCGGTGGATCCAGGATAAGATGGAAATATCCTGACAGTGCAGAGATACTGGCTTTGATTAAAGTCTCGGAATTGCTCTTCGACCGTGTACTCAGGATACCAGCGGTATCCAGCCTCAGTCATTACCCTGACCAACTTAGCAGTATGGCCGGGTACATCTAGGCATCGAGTCAGGCGAACCACTTGATTAAGGTCGCGAGTGGCCATCTGAAAGCACAATCATAATGCAAAGGCATTAGAATTTCTAGCAAAATTTCGGCAGCATGACAGCTGTAAATGCTCAAGAAGGATTTTGAGACATTTGACAAAGGATTTCATACACACTCAACATCATCATATCAAAGTTCTGGATCCATTCTAACAACATAATGTGGTAGTAGAACTGAACTAGACTTGTATCCATCAAACTTATAAGGTACTACTGATTAGTAACTCGTGATCCTGATAGAGAGAACAGATCCTAATTCCTTAACCCCCGGTGGAAGAATGGACTGACTCAGATCAGAAAGTCATAAGGTATAAGGAGTAAAAAGAGCCTTACGTTCCAACCCACAAACAATTCCCCTACATATAACTAAAGAATTTCTAGACTCAACATCGACCAGTTTGGCTTGGAGAACCTACAGGCAGTCCGGCTCTGATACCAACGCTGTCAGGACCCCGACTCGATGTCACATCGATCTAGCTGGTAACACCTCATATCACTTTGCGGCCTCACGCACGGTATCCCCACGGGTGTCGTCTTACCTTTTCCCGGGACCGTTTGCGCCTTTTGGCTCACGTATATGATAGTGTCGCTAGCATCCATATGATAAAGAGCCCGGGCTGACATGACTAGTCGTAAACCCAAAGTGGCACAGACTTACAGGGACAGGCATCCATGACCCAGCATTCGAACGTGTCGGTCATCAGCAAGTGGGTCCGGGCTGTAGCACTGGGCTAGCAGGACTCCGGTAAACCGGGCTGTAGCGGGCTAACAGGACTCCGGTACTCAAAGCGTGACATTTCCCCGAAGGGACAGACACAGGAACGAAGAAGGACACATGCCGGCCAGCCTAAGTGTTCCAGAGCAGTAGCAAGCTACCATGGCTCAGGGTAACACTAGGAGACATTTCCCGGTAAGAGAGGCTACCAAAGATAAACAACTAGATAGTCAGATCCCACACATACCAAGCATTTCAATCATACACACAATATGCTCGATATGTGCAAATACAACGAAGCATCACAACATGACTTTATGACACAAGTACTTTATTTAAGGCTCAGTGAGCCATACATAACATACACAAAGGTACGGGTCTCACGACCCCACATACAAGTCATACAGTCATACAAACCAGCAGCGGAAGTAACTTGTCTGAGTACAGACAACTAATAAAATAAAAGAGGCTTGGAAAGCCTAGCTATACTACGTGGTCCATCACAAGCTCAGGGTCACCACCTGGGTCTTTAGCCTACTCGTTGATGTCAACGTCTACATAGAACCCATCAGAAGGGGTTGCGGCGTCTTCTGTAAAAATGTAGATTATAGCAACATGAGTACAAAGGTACTCAGCAAGACTTACATCAGATCCTACATACATGCATAGTATCAAGAAGGGTTGGTGGAGTTATTGCAGCAAGCCAGCTTTGACTCTTGGCTAGACTATCCTACGATACTCCAACTTGAAATGGTTTTGCGCACACGAGTCCACTACTCACCAATTCAATACACTACCGAGGATCCACCTCCGTCTTCCTACGGAAGAGCCATCCTCGGCACTCACACTTATCTTGAGGCTTTTACCAGTTTCCATTTACTTGTCTATGAACTGTATAGGCAACCAAGTAGTCCTTTACCGCGGACGCGGCTATTCGAATAGATCATGTTAACCCTGCAGGGGTGTACTTCTTCATACACGCTCTCACCACTTACCGTCGTTTACACGACATGTACTCGGCAACCTTCAAGCGAAAGCCCAACGTGGGTGTCGGCCACGACCTACCTAATCACCTAAGCCTCCAGTCCAGGTTTATCGCCTATTCAGGTTCCATCCGCAGGGAGTCCGGCCGAGGTTTCCCATACGGCCCCGAACGATGTGAACAGGGTTCCCGAGATACCTAACGGGTATTCGGTACACCGTGCCACGTACCTACCGCATCACAGCCCACCCCTACGGTCAGCGGTGTCCACGGCCTCCAGTAGGCTACAAACACCAGAAACTACTTGCAACTCCTGGACGGAGAACTAGGGTGAATAAGAAGCCGAGAGGGTCCATTGGTTTCGGGCCCAATGCATGGTAGTAGCTGATTCTTAAATCACACATACAGATCTCAGTGCTTAAGGTCGGCTTCAATGAAACAACCCACCATGTACTCCTACATGGCCTCTCATCGATACCTTTACCAAATCGTGTTCACCACACCACTCCCATTACCGACATAATCATTTCACTCCAGCCCATCACCCAGATGAACCAGACCTGACACGACTCTAAGCATAGCAGGCATAGCAAGGTAGGAACAACACATACATATGGCTCAAGCAACTCCTACACATGCTAGTGGGTTTCATCTAGTTACTGTGGCAATGACAGGTCATGCAGAGGAAATGGGTTCAACTACCGTAGCACACAGCAGTTTGAATCGCGTTGTCTTAATGCAGTAAAGGAGAGCAGGAGCGAGAACATGGGATTGTATCGATATGATCAAATGGTTGGTTGCTTGCCTGATGGTTCGATGCACTGATATGGTTCTTCGTTAGGGTAATCACGGTACTCCTCGGGGACAGAACCTGTCGCAAAGGACATCGATACACAAGCATCACCAAACAATGTGCAACAATATGATGCATGCATGAAACATGGCAATATGAGTGTGTTGGGCTAATGCAACTAGAACCAGAAGGGTTTGAACAAATTTGAATCAAAGATTCAAATTTCAAATTCAAACATGGCCTTTTAAAAGTGCTTTTCCTTGTTCTGCTTAAAACATCAATTTAACTTGTTTGATCATGCATGAAAATAGTACAGATGGGTAGAATAAAAGTTATGAATTTTTGAAGTTTAAATAATATTCTGGAATTTCCTGATTTAAATTAAATCCAGAAATATAATTATTGCGCCAGCATGACGTCAGCATGACGTCAGTGGTCAACTGCGGCTGGCTGAGGTCAAACCTGACGTGTGGGGCCCACACGTCAGTGACAGGGGGGGTTAAACAGGATTAAATTAATCCTAATTAGGGATTAGTGGCGCTGGGGCCCACTGTCAGTGTCAGGGGGGGTTGACTAACAGTAGTTTAGCGCTAATCTAACCACCTGGCCGACAGGGCCCACGCGTCAGTGACCCTAGGAGGTCAAACCCCAGGTCGGACAAGTCAAACCCCACCGGCGACTTGACGCCGGCGAGGTCCGAGACGGCGGCGAAAGTGCTTTTTACCATTCCGGCAACCAAATGGACGGCGGAAGGCATCTACGTGTTGCTGAGGTTGAGCCGCGTCTATTGGTGGTGGTGGTTGGGCTCGGGGTGGCCGGAGTTGACGGCGGCGAGCTCGGTTGCGGCTGCCGGAGTTCGGGTGCGGTCGGAATCGACGTTGCAGGGCGTTAGAAGAGGTGTTGGTGCGTGCTACGTGCTCCTGGTGAGGTGTGGAGCACGATGGTGTGCTCGGTTGGGCGCTACGGCGACCGTGGCCACGACGGCGACATCGCCGGCGGCGTGGAGCTCTCGGCCAAGGTGGGGCTAGGGCCTAGAGGTCGAAAGGGACCAGGGGAGAAGGGGGAAACGATCCTGGGGCTCACCGCGGTTGCAGTGGGCGTCGAAGCGGGCTCGGGGACGCGTCGGAGATGACGAATTCGACGGCGACGATGATCGGAGCCCGAAGAGGGGAACGGCGACGTGGCGGCGATGCAGGGCTTCCGGGGAGCTGTGGAGCGATGGGGAGGAAGAGGGGGTCGTGGCGGAGCTTCTGAGCTAGTCGGGGGAGCGAGGGGTGGCCGGAGACGGCTGCTGTGGCGAACGGCGGCGAGTGTGGTGTTCGGCCGTGTGAGAGAGAGAGCGAGGGAGAGGAGAGGAGAGCCGGGGGAGAGTGAGAGAGAGCAGGGG
>NC_041382.1:75371695-75433547 GCF_002162155.2 Triticum dicoccoides | reverse complement strand
GGGGAGAGGCGTGGCGTCGTCCAGGGCATCGAGCGAGGAGGGGAGGGCAGGCAAGCAGGCGAGCAGGTGGCGTGGCGCGGTGGCGCGCGCGCGCGCCGGCCACACTCCCCTCCCTCTGTCGGGACGAAGACGACAGAGGAGGGAGGTGGGCTGGGCCGGCTGCCGGCTGGGCCAGCCAGCTGGCTGGGCCGCACAGTGGAGGAGCCCAGGTAAGCTCCTCCTGTTATATATTTTTCTGTTTTTTAATTTCTGACATTTGTTTTGATTTAAATAATATATTAAATCATTTATTTAACTTATGCCAATTTTTGCAGGAGCTATTTATATTATTCCAGAGCTCTTTTATAATTGGCATAATATTTGGGCATATATTAATATATATAATTAATATATTTCCAATGCAAATATTTATGCATTAATTCCAAATGCCCAAACTAAATGTCCATGAGCCACTAAAAATATTGGTTTAATTTTTATCTCTGTCCAATATTTTCAGAGAGCAACATGAGCATTTTCTTGGATCCTTTTGGAGAAATTTTTATTTGGGTCATTTTCAAAATGGTTCTGAGGGTTTCACAGATCCCCATTTCAAGTTTCTGATGAAAGAGTAAACATGATGCAACACTCTAATGCATGACTAGCTAGGGTGTGACAACGACGTCGAGTGCCATAATTGTTCCCGCGTAGTTGGTTAGTGCATATAGGCTAGTGTCCAGACTCAGATCAAATACCAAGATCTCGTTAAGCGTGTTATTTTGAAGTAACCGCGAACGCCAACCAGGGCCAGGCCCACCACTCACCTGGGTGGTCTCAACCTGCCATGTCGCTTCGCCGCAAAGATCCACACAGAGGGACGTCGAGAAAGTATGTCCTTTCGGCCCCCAATTCGTGAATCAACCACGGATACTCAACGAGCCGACCCGACTTTAGTCACAACATGTATCTTGTGTAATAAGTATAGTATATACCCGTGATCAACACCCGACGTGATCACGGCCCGATAGTATAGCATGGCAGACTGACAAAAATGTAGGGCCACTGATCATAAACTAGCATCCTATACTAAGCATTTAGGATTGCAGGTAAGGTATCAGCAATTGTAGCAACAATGACAGGCTATGCATCGGAATAGGATTAACGGAAAGCAGTAATATGCTACACTACCCTAATGCAAGCATTAGAGATAAGAATAGGCGATATCTGGTGATCAAGGGGAGGGGGCTTGCCTGGTTGCTCTGGCAAGTAGGGGTCGTCAACAGCGTAGTCGATCGGGGCACCAGCAGCGGCGTCAGTCTCGTAGTCTACCGGAGAGAAGAGGGGGAAGAAACAATGAATACAATGCAAACAGATGCATAACGATGCATGACATGACAATGAGTGGTGCTAGGTGGGCCCTAACATAGTAGGAGGTGATACCGGTGAGGGGGGGAACAACCGGGAAAATATCCCCGGTGTTTTGCGTTTTCGGACAAATGAATCGGAGGGGGAAAGTTGCGTGTTTGCTATGCTAGGGATGTGTGGCGGACGAACGGGCTGCGGATCCAGATTCGTCTCGCCGTTCTGAGCAACTTTCATGTACAAAGTTTTTCCATCCGAGCTATGGTTTATTTTATATTAATTTTAAAAGATTTAAATCATTTTAGGACTTATTTAATTATTTTAATTCAACATTATCCAGAATAGTATATGCGGACGTCATCGTCAGCAGTCAACGGGGCATTGACTGGGTCAAACTGTCATGCGGGACCCACCTATCATTCTCTGCTTAGGTTAATTAGGATTTAGCTAAACTAATTAATGTTTAATTAAACTAACTAGTTAATTAGATTAATTAAACAGGATTAATTAACTTAATTAACTTTATTAATAATTAATTTTATTAATTAATTTGTATTTTATTAATAAATTTTTATTTTATTTATTATTATTTTATAAAAACTGTTCTGGGCGGGGCCCCCTTGTCATTGGCCCCAAGGGCCATAGCGGGTGCGGGCGACGGGTTTCGGGCGCGGCCCGATCGGGCGCACACCCAGGGGCGTCGCGGCGAACGAGGCCGGCGAGGCCGGGAGGTCGCCGGAGGCGGGACGCCGGCGGGAGGCAGCAGGGCGCCACCAGCGGCGCGCGGGCCAGCAGAAGCTGCCCAGTAGCGGCGAGAAGAGGGGGCGGCGTGATAGCGCAGGTGCAGCCGCAGGCAGCAAATGGGGGGCGGGCGGCTAGCGACGCGTGGGCGGGTGCGGTGGAGCGGCGCTGCTGGGAGGCAACAGACGCGGCGGGACGACAACGAAGCGTCGAGCAGGGGCCGTGGCAGGAGAGCCCGGTGGCGCGGAGCATGCGACGCATGAGGCCACCACGGGCGGCGGCGCGAGCCGCGATGCAGGTGCACGAGCAGGCGCGCGTCAGCGCGGGCAGTCACGGCCAGGAGCATGAGGCGCGGCGGGACACACGGGGCTCGGGCCGGAGCACGACGCGCGTGTGCGAGTGCGGGGCAAGGCGGAGTGCGGGAGCAGGGAGAGGTCGCAATGCGCGGGCGTGTGCGCGGTCGAGTGGGCGCGGCTGGGGCCATGGTGGTCGCGAGCACGGCGCGAGCGACGCGCCGGCGTGGAGCTGTGGGACGAGGGAGCAGCTGGGGAGAGGGCGCGGCCACGGCGGAGCGGGCGCACGACACGGCAGAGAGAGGAGGGAGGGGGAAGCTCACGGGACCAATAGGGAAAATGGCAGCACGGCGCGGGGAGGATGACGCGGACGAGATCGACGGGGAGACAGTCCGGCGAGGAAGGCTCAGCGAGGTCCTCGGGCGGCGGTGACGGCGCATGGCGACGAGGCGAAGGTTACGGCGGGGGGGAGGGGGTTCGTTCCCTCGATCCAGATCTGGATCGGGGCAGGGGGAGAGCGAGTGGGGGGAAGTGGGGCGTTGGGTTCTGTGTTTTGATTTTCGGTTTGCCTTTTTTTCGCCCCTGAACGAGATGGCCGAATTTCGGTCATTTCAAAAATTTCGGCAAAATCTCGGACGAAATTATAAAAACAAAATTTGAATTTTTGAATAAAATTTGACCGAAAATTGGCTGAAATTCGGCCGAAATTGGACAGAAATTTGAATCAAGCAGGGGAGAAGTGCAACCCAATGACCCTCAAGAGTAAGATCTTGAATAAGCAACGAAGAAGCAAAAAAACAACTGAGAAGGAAGTGCCCTGTGCATCAGTCGAACATAACCGTCACTGCCACAGCGATCAAGCACCATGTCGTGGCCTTGAAGAAGCAAGGAAGAAGGACCTAGATGGGGTAGAGGAGGCGCGAGGCGGCCCACGACGCAGGCTGCGCGTCCACGCGCTCGGACGGAATCAAGCAGACGGGAGGTGCGGCGGCTTGATGCGGCAGCGATGGTGTGCGGATTGCTCGCCGGAGGAGCTCGGGACGGGCGTGGGAAGGCGCCAGGTGAGCACCATAGCCACCGGAGGAGCTCGTCTCCGTGTGTTGCGCACTGGCGGCGCCGCACACAGAAACATCGGGAGGGATTGATAAGTTTAGGGTTAGGGTGTACAGGTCGTGGTTTTGTCTTCAGCCCATGATAGTGAAACTTTGCCGTTGTTGGGCCAGGCCAGAAATTCAAATTGGGCCGAATTTTTTGACCGACAGCTACATATTCCGGGCCCAGCCGAGATGGCCGAAATTCAGCCGAAATTTATTTTTTCCGGCCGAAAATCAAAACACGGGTTGGGTTAGGGTTATCCTAACCGGGTGAGGATAAGGAGAGGTGTGCGGCGCCGGCTGGGTTGCCGGGCTGGTTGGGTAGGATGGGTCGAGGCCCATGGGGAGCCGAGGGAGTTTTCTTTTGTTTTCTGTTTTGTTCCTTTTTTATTTATTTTCCTGTTTTGTTTCCTTTTTAAAATATTTAGGCATTTTATAAAGGCACGACTCCTTCACCATAAACACCTAGAAAATTAGTGGCAAGCTCCGAATATTTTTTTTAATGTTTGAAAAAGTTTGATGTTTGACATTATTTAAATTTTTGAATTTGAAAAGTTTTGATCCAACGCGAGATTAGCAACAGTAACCGGGGTGACGTGGCACCGTTAACTTTACAACCGCGCCGATATGGGCGAGACATTATTGGAGCTTAGAGCTTGGGTTGATTGAACAATGCAGCACGCGGGATGTTGAAAACGCGGACGGATCGGACTTTGCCGGAATCGGAGAAGAAGGATATGAGGATGCATGGACGTGGACAGGAGGGATTGTCGGCTCGGTCGGGGCCTCTCGGTCTCCGGTATGGTCGGGTGAAACTGAAACTGGGGCGCGGCGCGCGCGAGGAATCGACTGTTGCTTGGCCAGTGCGGCCATGCATGGTCGGCAACGAGAAAGAGATGATCATTGAGAAGTTGTTGTTGTTGTTATTTGAACGGCTTGGCCGCCGAGTAGATAGACATGCGGCGCCAACTTTGTGGGCTTGGCCGCCGGAACAGTTGGGTCGACTGCTGCTTCGCCGGAACGCGGGGGCGAAGGCGAATGTAGTTAACGGAGAGGGAACGAGCCGGCGGTGAGTTCCGCATGACCCCGGCGGCAGTCACATGCATGCGCTACATGCGAGATTGGGCCGGCGGCCCTCCTGTCTGTCGGTCTGGGAATGAAATGAAAGAAAAAGCCGCGCTCTTTAATTTGTGCTCCACTTGGCAATTGATGAAAGGGAATTCACGTGTGTGGAATTGATTGAGTTGTCGGAGCCGAGCCGATGATGCCGTACGTCGGATCATGACGGCGATTCTGTATGGAGAGGATGTGGAGTGAGGGCAGGGTGAAGCACCAGGAGAGATGAATTCCTCGTAGGCGCACGCATGCATGGAGGCATGGTGGGCTTGGCCGGCGTTATGGAACTTCTGCGGTTGAAGGAAAGGTTGACGCACGGGGGCTACGGCGGTCGGTTCTGTCGTCGCCGACGTGGTAAGGAAGGAAGGAAAGTGTCGGGATATCCTCCTCATGTGGGCTGTGAGGAGATGACCATTTGAGGCCTTTTAGGCATCCCAAAGAGGTGCATGAGCCCACTACCCATTAGGGTTATGACCTAGGGTCATTTTGGACTTTGCACATGAGTGGATGGGGATGCTTTACCCTCCATCCAACAGCCACCACCAAGAGTGACGAAAATCAGTTCATCCTCCAAGAGAGAAGAAGAGAGAAAACCAAGAGAGCAAGGGAAGGAGAGGAAGATTGAAGGAAGAAGCAAGGGAGCTCCTCCCCAAGGTTGTGATGGTCCAGATCCACTACCTTGTCTCCTTCAAGCTTCGATTCCACCATCTTTGGTGAGATTGTTCCAATCCCTAGTTCTTGAACCCCCAAATCTTGTTGTGTTCATCCAAGATTTAGAAATCTTGATGTATGAGATCCTCTAGTGCTTTCTAGAGAAGAACGTGTTGTATCCCACATTTGATAATTGTGGAAGAGGATTTGGGTGGCTTCGGCCCGTGGTTTTTCCCCTCAAGTTGAGGGGTTTTCCACGTAAAAATCTGGTGTCTTTTTGTTGATGTTTGGTGCTATCCAGAAACTTACTCCTATCACAAGACACTAGGGTGAGGAGTGTCTTGCCTGCTGAGTAACATTTTCTGCCTCCATATATGTTGCTGCATATGTGTCCTTCCGTGCTAAGCAACGATCCTTGAATTAGTACATGATGTGGTGCTGAGATTACTTATTTCCGCTGCAGTTATCAGTTAACCACAAGTGCATTTGTGTGCTAATTCCCATCAGAGTGGCATTAGAGCCTTGGTTGCTTATAAGGTTGTAAATCCCAGTTGATTGATTGTTGCTGGAAGTGCTGCTCACAATGGCTTTGGAAGAAAGCGCTACTACAAGTGGCATGATAAAACTTGATTCTTCCAATTACTCATTATGGAAGTCCATGATGGAAGACATCCTTTATTGCAAGGATTTGTATGAGCCAATTGTGAAAGACAAGATACCCACAGGTGTCACGGAAGAAGAATGGAGAGTGTTGCACAGAAAGGCAGTAGGTATGATTCGGTTGTACATTAACCATAATATTTTCCACCATGTTGCAAATGACACAAATGCTTATGAGATGTGGCAGAAGTTGGAGTCTATGTATGAGAGGAAGACATCAATGAACAAAGCCTCGGTGATCAAAAGACTTGCAAAGCTTGAGTACTGAGATGTCACAAGTGTGATTGAGCACTTAAATGTCTTCCAGTGCCATATAAATCAACTTTCATCCATGAAGATCAACTTTGAGGATGAGGTGCAAGCATTGTTGTTGCTGAGTTCCATGCTTGATAGTTGGAACACGCTTGTTGTGTCACTTAGCAATTCAGCTCCGGATGGGAAGCTGACTTTGGAGATGGTGAAGAACAGTATGCTGAATGAAGAAGCCAGAAAGAAGGAAAAGGGTGATGCCTCTTGTTCTGATGCGTATGTGGCTGAAACCCATGGGAAGAATGAGAACCGTGGACGCAGCAATACAAGATTTCAGCAAGGCAAAAGCAAATCTAGGGAGAGATCAAAGTCAAAACAAAGAAAAGATATTACTTGCTTTCATTGTGGCAATCCGGGACACATAAAGAGCGAGTGCAGGAAGTACAAAAGAGAGCTTGCAGAGGGGAAACTCACAAAGAAAACCGAGCAAAAGGCTGAAAGCAGTTCAGCCATGACCGCAACAGATGAGGACTATTTAGTTAATGAAGATGAAGATTGCTATAGTGTTGTTTGTGATGATGCCATGAGTTGGGTTGTAGATTCAGGTGCGTCCTTCCACATCACATCACACAAGGAGTATTTCACATCTTACACTAGTGATGTTGCTGGCCAAGTGAGGATGGGAAATAGTGGTTCGTCAGCAATTGTTAGCAAGGGCTCTATATGCATTGAAACAAACACAGGTTGCGGATTGGTGCTCGATGATGTGAGGCATGTTCCCGACATAAGGCTGAATTTGTTGTCAGTGGCAAGCTTGATGATATCAAACATCCTAGTTTTTTTGGTGAAGGAAAGTGGAAGCTCACCAAAGGCTCTTTGATTGTGGCTCGAGGAAATAAGCAAGGTAATCTCTATGTGACTAAAACCAAGTTGTGCAATGAGGTGTTGAACATTGTTGAAAAAGACACTTCGGTTGAATTGTGGCACAAGAGGCTTGGGCATGTGAGTGAGAAGGGCATGCACGCTCTTGCTCGCATGGAGTACCTCCCTGAGTTGAAAGGTATATCCTTGAAACCCTGTGCACATTGTTTTGCTGGCAAACAACATAGGGCTGCATTTTGTACACTCCCTCCACATCGTGCAGAAAATGTTCTTGATATTGTGCACACTGATGTTTGCTCCATGACTGAAAAATCTCATGGTGGAGAATTATACTTTGTGACTTTTATTGATGACCATTCCAGAAAGATTTTTGTGTATGTGCTGAAACACAAATACCAGACGCTTGAAGCCTTCAAGGAGTTTCATCCCAAAGTTGAAAGAGAAACTGGCAGGAAATTGAAGTGCGTGAGATCAGACAATGGTGGTGAATACAAAGGTCCTTTTGAAAGGTATTGCAGAAATGTTGGCATCAAGCTTGAGAAGAGTCCACCAAAAACACCCCAGCTCAATGGTCTTGCAGAGAGAATGAACAGGACACTCACAGAGAGGGTAACAGCTATGCTCTCTCATGCTCATTTACCTAATTTATTTTGGGCTGAAGCATTGATGAATGCTATGTATGTGGTTAACCTATCTCCCTCAGCTCCTCTTGCAGGTGATATTCCCCAGAGAGTTTGGTCAGGGAAGGAGGTATCATACACGCACTTGAAGGTCTTTGGTTGCAGGGCATTTGTACATGTTTCAAGGGACGAGAGATCCAAGCTTGATAGCAAGACAAAGCAGTGCATCTACCTCAGCCAACCAAGTGAAGAGTTTGGCTACAGGTTGTGGGATCCAGTAAATAGGAAGATTGTGAGAAGCCGAGATGTGGTGTTCATTGAAGATGAAACAATAAAAGATATTGGGAAACCAGAGAAGCCAATGACCAACACACCTCAGGTTGACATGGATCCAATCCGTCCTCCTCTCGTGCATGACAATCATGGGGGAGATGATGACACTGAAGACAGTGGAGATGCAACTGATCAAGGCAGTACAAGTCAAAGTGGCGAGCAGCCATCAAGTGATGATGATGATGAAGTTGGTAATGATGATGCCAACGAAAATCCACCTGATTCACCACCAGTGCAGCAGCAAAGAAGAAGTGAAAGAGGTCACATTCCTTCTTCTAAATATCCACCACATCAATATGTGTTGATGACAGATGCAGGTGAGCCCTCATGCTATGAGGAGGCAATGTCTGATGAGAACAAGGAAGAATGGTCAGAAGCCATGCAGGATGAGATGAATTCCCTGTATGAGAATGATACCTTTGAGTTGGTGAAACTGCCAAAGGGCAAGAAAGCACTCAAGAACAAGTGGGTGTAGAGAGTGAAGACCGAAGAAAACACCTCAGATCCAAGGGACAAGGCCAGATTGGTTGTGAAAGGATTCAGTCAGAAAAAGGGCATTGATTATAGTGAGATATTCGCTCCGGTGGTCAAGATGTCTTCGATCCGAGTTGTGCTTGGCATGGCTGCCACCATGGACTTGGAAATTGAACAACTTGATGTGAAGACATCATTCTTACATGGTGAGCTAGAAGAGGAGATATACATGGAGCAGCCAGAGGGATTCATGGTTGCAGGCAAGGAGCACTTAGTTTGCAAATTGAAGAAGAGCTTGTATGGCTTGAAGCAAGCTCCTTAGTAGTGGTACAAGAAGTTTGAGTCTTTTATGACTGGGCTTGGTTACCATAAAGCACAACCTGACCATTGTGTCTTTATGAAGAGGTACGCCGAGGGTGACTTTATTATTCTCTTATTGTATGTTGATGATATGATGATTGTTGGAAATGGCACAAAGAGGGTTGCTCTCCTCAAGAAGGCGTTGAGTAAATCATTTGCCATAAAGGATTTAGGACCAGCTAAGCAAATACTTGGCATGAAGATCTCCCGTGATAGATCAAAGAAGCTGCTTTGGCTTTCACAGGAAAGATACATTGAGAAGGTACTTGAAAGGTTCAATATGAAAGATGCAAAATCTGTTATCTCTCCGCTTGCAGGCCATCACAAACTGAATTCAAAACAATGTCCTACAAGCAAGAAGGAGAAAGAAGAAATGAGGAAAGTACCTTACCAATCTACTGTGGGTAGTTTGATGTATGCCATGGTATGCACTAGGCGTGACATTGCCTATGCAGTTGGAGTTGTTAGCCGGTTCATGACAAATCCAGGTAAAGCTCATTGGGAAGCAGTGAAGTGGATTCTCGGGTATCTCAAGGGTACTTCTACATCTTGTCTATGCTTTGGAAATGGTAATCCTGTATTGCAGGACTATACAGATGCAGATTACGCAGGTGACAAGGATCTTAGGAAGTCTACATCCGGATACCTGATGACTTATGCAAGGGGAGCAGTGTCATGGCAATCAAGATTGCAGAAATGTGTTTCTACATCAACTACAGAAGCTGAGTACATTGCAGCAGTTGATGCCGGCAAGGAAGTTTTGTGGATGAAGAACTTCTTGCAAGAGCTCGGCATGAAGCAAGAGAAGTATGTTATGTTTTGTGACAGTCAGAGTGCTATTCATCTTACCAAGAATTCAAGTTATCACTCTCGAACCAAGCACATTGATGTGAGGTACCATTAGATTCGAGATGTTGTGAGTTCCAAGTTGCTGAAACTTGAGAAGATCCATACCGACGACAATGGTTCAGATATAATGACCAAGATATTGCCAAATGAGAAGCTACAAGCATGTTGCAAGGTAGCGGGCATGGCGGTGCCCCCCTCATGAGTCGGAGGGGGAGATTTGTTGGGATATCCTCCTCATGTGGGCTGTGAGGAGATGACCATTTGAGGCCTTTTAGGCAGCCCAAAGAGGTGCATGAGCCCACTACCCATTAGGGTTATGACCTAGGGTCATTTTGGACTTTGCACATGAGTGGATGGGGATGCTTTACCCTCCATCCAGCAGCCACCACCAAAAGTGATGAAAATCAGTTCATCCTTCAAGAGAGAAGAAGAGAGAAAACCAAGAGAGCAAGGGAAGAAAAGGAAGATTGAAGGAAGAAGCAAGGGAGCTCCTCCCCAAGGTTGTGATGGTCCAGATCCACTACCTTGTCTCCTTCAAGCTTCGGTTCCACCATTTTTTGTGAGATTGTTCCAATCCCTAGTTCTTGAACCCCCAAATCTTGTTGTGTTCATCCAAGATTTAGAAATCTTAATGTATGAGATCCTCTAGTGCTTTCTAGAGAAGAACTTGTTGTATCCCACATTTAATAATAGTGGAAGAGGATTTGGGTGGCTTCGGCCCGTGGTTTTTCCCCTCAAGTTGAGGGGTTTTTCACGTAAAAATCTGGTGTCTCTTTGTTGATGCTTGGTGCTGTCCAGAAACTTACTCCTACCACAAGACACTAGGCTGAGGAGTGTCTTGCCTGCTGAGTAACATTTTCTGCCTCCATATATGTTGCTGCATATGTTTTCTTCCGTGCTAAGCAACGATTCTTGAATTAGTACATGATGTGGTGCTAAAATTACTTGTTTCCGCTACAGTTATCAGTTAACCACAAGTGCATTTGTGTGCTAATTCCCATCAGAAGGAAGAAGAAAAAATTTGTTGAGGAGGCGTAGGTAGGAGAGGAGAGGAGCGATTGGGTCGCCGGAGCCGACGACGCGGTGCCGCCGTGGCGGTGAGCGGAGACGAGAAATGTCCATATCATCCACATACGAACCATGCATGCATCATGCGCATGCACGAGCATGTGTGGACATGCAAATCATGGAGGTTCTCCTCTCAGGGCGGGCAGACCATGGACGACGAGCGTACGACTGTGAACGTCAAATCGACTCTCCGGTGAAAAATTGATGGACTGACGTGACTTGATGGTTCGTTGGAACCGGAGAAAAGGCTGGTGCTTGGCTCGATCGGATGGCGGTGGCAGTGGTTATACGATCCCCCACCTAGATGACACTTTTTTTTTGTCTTTTATCCTTTTTTTCTAGCCAGTACTTAGATTTCACCATGACAAGCGCATTTTTCAGAGTGATTCACGCACACGATATATAACCACAATGGTTCACGGAGACGATATATAACCACAATGTACAGATAGCCATGTTTACAGGGTCTACAATATAGCACATGAGATCGGTACTCTTGGACGGTTCAACACAAAACAGAGTCTTAAGCAACGAAACAGAGTCTCAGTCTCTCCAGAGAATAACAGGCACGCATACCTTGGACTGGACATAGGAAAAGAGAATAACAGGCAGGCATGCATACCCTGGACTGGACATAGCAACGAAACAGCGCCTCAATCACTCCAGGAACGTCTCATTCCAAATGGGTGAAGGCACTCCAGCCCCCTGGTGCGAGGAGGATTCCTCGCCGTCTCTTGGGCTTCCCTGCGACGAAAAATATTTTCGGGGTAAGCAATGGGCGGGCGAGACTTCTATATGGCTCTTTTTTTTCAGAGATTGAACAGAACAAAGGCATGCACAGGGCACCAGGACAAGGTGCTCTCTTTCTTTCCATGGATTTGAGAACCAGAGCTGTAGCTCCAAACTCACTCTTAATAGATCTTAAATCATTAAATCCGCGTGATGCCCGAGTTTAGACCATCAAGACACAAAAAACACTTGCACTCCAGAAGGACTTCGATCTACCACCTTTGTTTCTAAATATAAGACGTTTTGGAAGTTTAAATTGAACTGCCAAAACGTCTTATATTCAGGAACAGAGGGAGCATATAAGAAATAGTTCGTCCTTTTAGAGGACCAATCAAGCAGGTGGGACTGCACAAGATTCCTCGCAACATGGAGACATCAAACAAACAATTACCTTAAAGCGTTTGCCATATCCGCATTTGTAGGGTCCAGTTTCAAGCCAGCTTCAAACGTCTGAGCTGCTTTTCCATAGTCCTGTGAGTAGACACCAGAAGATGATCAACTTCATCACGGTCACAAAAGAATAGCCGTAACAAATTTGTTCTGTTTTACCTGTAGCAACATGAAGGCTGCTCCTAGCCGATAGTAACCTTTGGGCCAAAGAGGTCGTAGCACTGTGCACCTAGCAGCGTCGAAGAGAGCCTCTTTTCCTATTCCCGCGTGCAACATACAGAAACTCCTATGTGCTAGCAGGTTTGCAAGACCTTTTGGACTAGGCTGAAAACTCATTGCCTACAGTAGACCAATCACATGCAGATTTTGTTACAAGGTAGTAGTTTGCATAACACAGTAACAACATTTTCACTGACCCCACCAACATTTCTGATAATTCAGATCGAGACAGAGAGAAACCATTCACTTTTATGAAATCAGTATAACGTTTCTGACAGAATTTTCACGAAAGATACATGGAAAATGATGCTGATTTTTTATGAATTAATATAGATAACTCCGGAATTTTAAATACCTTTGAATGTTCACACGGTTCCTCTAACTAAAACATAAGCAGTTCAACTCCAAAGCAGTTTTTTTATTTCGGTAACTAATCTGCGGCGGTCACTTTCCATTGTGTTAATTTTAATAAGGCAATAGAAACAGCGAGCATAATCCAGACTGAATTTTGAGGACAAACAGTGCAAAACAACTGTTATAATAACATGCAGCTGTAGTGCCACACAGACTGCCTTTGTTTCAGATACTGTGGTTCTAGTCTAGCTGCAGCTTAAACAGTTAGATTAGGACACTGAACAGTTTGACAGGGATTGAACCTTTTGGGCGTGTTCAAAATGTGAAGTGTCTTGCTAGATAACAATGACAAGCACATGTTTAATTGACACCGTAACTATCATAATCATCTAGGCTCAGTGACTTACACAAGTATATAGGTCTCCTGCTATGATATATTCCTTTCTCTTAAAAGCCTCTGTAGCTTGCAACTTTAGTTCAGCTCTTTTCGCTTCACGTAGATGTATATCCTGATCAAAAAATATTTTTGGTCAAGACATATATACAGCACAAACACAGAAAAGAAGCTTCACTTAGAATCTTAATTGACCCTAACAGTGACATTAAAACTTTCTCAAATGTGGGGCGCTTATAAAAAGGGCAGCCAGGTGCATGTAGCTCCCGCTTGCGCAGGGTCTGGGTATGCATAACATTTTTCTGTTATTATAAATATCAATAGAAATCATGACTGCAGGAGCAGAGCAACAGAAGAATGGAAGACGACTAGCCATTATACATAATATTATGGAACTGTAAGTGAGCGGAAAAGGAACTACATACCCTCGGCTTCAAACCAAAAGATTGCACATGAGAAATAATTCCATCAATACTCCAATCCGGCAATCTTGAAATGGGAGAAGTTAAAGGAAATAACATCGCAACCATATCCCATCTGGCTTGGAGGGCGGCAATTTCGATTGGAGTTGTACCAAACTGCAGGAGTAAATGAGATAGCTGATTTCATGTTCGATCATCATTAATACAAGATGGACTATACTAGCAGAGCATTTCAATATTGATAGTTACAATTCCATGTCTACAATTTCAACCAAATGGCTAGATGGGCTTTGAGCAAATCAAAACGCGGGAACAAACAATGGAATAGTCTTGTCCATACCTCTCCACTAAATTCGGGAAATAAAGCTAAGGTTAAATCCTATAAAAATATTAATTCTAATCCCAGACTAATATGTTTCTTATACTGCATTAGTTTGTCAAAGCATAATAGAGAGAGAATGTGCCATCGACACAATAGAAGAATAAGTCTTTGAAAGCATCCTGTGTCTATTTGACCAGGCAATGAAGAAAACTGGAGAATTTCTCCATTGACAATAAATAAATTCATGAAAGTCCTGCAAGGTACTCCGCTGCCTCCGCAAAGAGATAATTGCACATGATGGTGATTTACCAAGAATACCTCCTAAAAACAAGGGGAAAAAGAGCAGAAAAGCCTATGCCCGTCTTCCTTGGGCAGCAATTGGTAAGTTCAACGCCTGGGAAGAACTGCAGCTGACATGTGCCGACCAAGGCGGTGCAAAATGTTACGATATGGTGATCTGCTCCATTGATATTACACGGTAAACATGTTGGTAGGAATACTTTTCCCATGTTCTCAGTAGATCATGCATCACGTAGTAACATATATGATTTACCAAAACAATGTGTTTCCTCATGCATGAATAAAATATTCCCAGCAGCATGGGTACAGTTGATGTAAAAGAAGCGGCTGAGCACATTTATCCTAATCCCTCAACAGCCTAGAACCTAACATGTCCCACCGAGGCACAACCATTCAGCCAACTACGAACAGATAATACGCATGAAAGTGGATCATGAAGGCAGAGGGGGAGAAAACAATACAAGACTCAGTGACTCACCCCATCATCAATATCTGGGTTAGCGCCAGCATCTAGTAAGCATTTCAGGATATTAGATAAGCCATTGCCCGCTGCTATCATCAAGTAAGTAACACCAGTATAGTCAATTTTATTCACATCAGCGCCAGCCTGTGTAAATAAATTTTAGTTTCATTTGAGTAAGTGCTTGAGATGTCAACTGCAGAAACTGTAGACTACACTAAAGGAAGCTCCATAAACGAGAAAGATTATTGACCTTAATGAGTAGGTTCACACATTCCAGCGATTCAGAAATCATGGCCAGCCTTAACGGGGTACTATCAAGGCGGAAAACCTTATTAGGCTGTGGAAAGTAGAAAAACCAATTTATTCACTTGCAAAAAAATGGAGTAATGGGGAAATAAAATAAGCACATTGTGTGTGTGTGTGTGTGTGTGTGTGTGTGTGTGTGTGTGTGTTACACATATTGGCATTTCTCAACGCACAGAAGCATACATTTTTTTGATTTAATTATAAAAATTAGACAAACATTTAGAGCACCTGTGAGAAAATAAGCATGTTTCACTTCAGGAGAATTATTTATGGTCAAACGACAAACATTGTATATATGATTTGCTTTGTGCCAACATAAACAAACTCTTTTGGTTCAGATGATTGAGCCCAAGTACTAACAGACAACAGTATTTCCACTTCTCATTACAATGCATGCATGATAGTTATGAACTGGAGATAAAGCCGCTTAGGGCCTTAACAAACCAACCAGGATTTACTTTTGCACAGCCCAGAAGAGAAGGAAGAAAGTGGTGACTTACATCTGCATGATGCTGCAACAAAATATTCATCGAGCCATCTTGACCATTAGTAGCGGCAACATGCAATGCGGTCCCATACACAGAATCGAAATGATCCACATCAATTCCAGTTGAAAGCAGCAATTCCACTATCTCACATTGTCCTAGAATACAAGTTTGTAGAAAAAATCAGCAAGATAAGCTTATTTTTGCAAAAAGAAAAAAATGTAGACACTTGCAAATGTTTTTTTGAATTGTACACTTGCAAATGTGATAACCGCCAGTTACCAATGATCATGTCCAGGACCAAGTTTAGAATATTTGACTTCTAGCTAGTTGTTTTTCTATCTAAATATAGGCAGTAGCTAGCAAAAATCATCGATTTGTGAGCAAACAAGAATAGAATTAACACTTGAGAGTGACACGGTGTTTTCTCTCCCCAAAATCGATCTGTGAGCAAACAAGACTAGAATTAATTAACACCAATTTACTTTACATTCCAATCCTCAAAGTTGCCGTACAGAAACTCATTGTTTCTGCTTGTTCCACCGTCCAAATCACATATGTCTGAACTTGGTGAATACTAGATGTCAATAAAAACATATGGCAGGATGGAAGTTGAACAGGCTGCGCGCGTGTGGGAGAGGCGAGGGGATACCAAAACTTGCAGCAGCATGAAGAGGTGGCCACAGGGCACCAGCTAAAGTTGGATCAGCACCACGATCCAGAAGATATCTGGTGGTAGCAGGCGTCCCATAAGTCGCAGAAATGGCCAGAGGAGTGTCACCTGCAACAAAACAAAAGAACCAAATTAACCTGGGATTACTTACTGGGCCAGGATGTGATGTG
Source organism: Triticum dicoccoides (assembly GCF_002162155.2). Classification (NCBI taxonomy): domain Eukaryota; kingdom Viridiplantae; phylum Streptophyta; class Magnoliopsida; order Poales; family Poaceae; genus Triticum; species Triticum dicoccoides. The sequence continues at coordinate 75,417,532 of NC_041382.1, read as the reverse complement.
CACTTGTGATAACAAATTGATATGAACTTAGAAAAATGCAAAAAAAAGATATCAGGATGTTCAGAAAACATCACCTACATTTGCATGTAATTTTTATTCCTGAAAAAAGTATTGTTTACACCTTTTTTATTTTTAATAATGTTAAAAACATTAATAACCTTAGGTAGTTTAAATAGTACTTTTGTCCTAAATGCAAATGACATGCACATAAAGGTAATGTTTATCTGAACAATTTGATATCTTATTTGCATTTTATGAGTTCATATCAATTTATTATGAGTATTCAAAGTATTGGTCAAACGGTCAAAAGGCATTCGGGTGATCTCGGAGAAAAATCTAAGGGCAAAACTGAGCAGAGTCGAAAAGTAAGGGAAAAACCTGTGGGTAGGTTCGAACTAGGGGCAAAAATGCATTTGTCCCGTTGACAACCCACAAGTACAGGGGATCGCAACAGCTTTCGAGGGTAGAGTATTCAACCAAAATTTATTGATTCGACACAAGGGGAGCCAAAGAATATTCTCAAGTATTAGCAACTGAGTTGTCAATTCAACCACACCTGGAAACTTAGTATCTGCAGCAAAGTGTTTAGTAGCAAAGTAATATGATAGTGGTGGCAGCGGCAACAAAAGTAAAGACAGCAAAAATAATGTTTTTGGTATTCTGTAGTCATTGTAACAGTAACAGCGGGAAAGTAAATAAGCGAGAACCAGTATATGGAAAACTCGTAGGCACCGAATCAGTGATGGATAATTATGCCGGATGCGGTTCATCATGTAACAGTCATAACATAGGGTGACACAGAACTAGCTCCAATTCATCAATGTAATGTAGGCATGTATTTCGTATATAGTCATGCGTGCTTATGGAAAAAAACTTGCATGACATCTTTTGTCCTACCCTCCCGTGGCAGCGGGGTCCTATTGGAAACTAAGGGATATTAAGGCCTCCTTTTAATAGAGAACCGGAACAAAGCATTAGCATATAGTGAATACATGAACTCCTCAAACTATGGTCATCACCGGGAGTGGTCCCGATTATTGTCACTTCGGGGTTGCCGGATCATAACACATAGTAGGTGACTATAGAGTTGCAAGGTAGGATCGAGAACTCACATATATTCATGAAAACATAATAGGTTTAGATCTGAAATCATGGCACTCGGGCCCTAGTGACAAGCATTAAGCATAGCAAAGTCATAGCAACATCAATCTCAGAACATAATGGATACTAGGGATCAAACCCTAACAAAACTAACTAGATTACATGATAAATCTCATCCAACCCATCACCGTCCAGCAAGCCTACGATGGAATTACTCACACACGGCGGTGAGCATCATGAAATTGGTGATGGAGGATGGTTGATGATGACGACAACGGCGAATCCCCCTCTTCGGAGCCCCGAACGGACTCCAGATCAGCCCTCCCGGGAGGTTTTAGGGCTTGGCGGTGGTTCCGTATCGTAAAACGCGATGATTTCTTCTCTTTGATTTTTTTCTCTCCGAAAGCAAATATATAGAGTTGGAGTTGGCGTCGGAGGGCATCCAGGCGGCCCACGAGGTAGGGGGCGCGCCCTAGGGGGGCGCCCCCCACCCTCGTGGACAGGGTGTGGGCCCTCTGGTCTTCATCTTTGGCGAGGATTTTTTTATTATTTTTTCTAAGATGTTCCATGAAGTTTCAGGTCATTCCGAGAATATTTGTTTTCTGCACATAAAACAACACCATGGCAATTCTGCTGAAAACAGCGTCAGTCCGGGTTAGTTCCATTCAAGTCATACAAGTTAGAGTCCAAAACAAGGGCAAAAGTGTTTGGAAAAGTAGATACGACGGAGACGTATCAACTCCCCCAAGCTTAAACCCTTGATTGTCCTCAAGCAATTCAGTTGACAAACTGAAAGAAAGAAAGAAAAACTTTTACAAACTCTGTTTGCTCTTGTTGTTGTAACTATGTCAAGCCAGCATTCAAGTTTTCAGCATAGATCATAACTAACCACATTTGCAATAATTCTCAGGTCTCATAATTACTCATATCAATAACATAATCAACTAGCAAGCCATAATAATAAATCTCGGATGACAACACTTTCTCAAAACAATCATAATATGATATAACAAGATGGTATCTCGCTAGCCCTTTCTGAGACCGCAAAACATAAATGCAGAGCACCTTTAAAGATCAAGGACTGACTAGACATTGTAATTCATGGTAAAAGAGATCCAATCATAGTCATACCCAATATAAATTAACAATGATGAATGCAAATGACGGTTGTGCTCTCCAGCTAGTGCTTTTTAATAAGAGGGTGATGACTCAACATAAAAGTAAATGGATAGGCCCTTCGCAGAGGGAAGCAGGGATTTGTAGAGGTGCGAGAGCTCAGTTTTGAAATAGAGATAAATTGTATTTTGAGCGGTATACTTTCATTGTCAATGTAACAACTAAGAGATGGCGATATCTTCCATGCTAAACACATTATAGGCGGTTCCCAAACAGAATGGTAAAGTTTATACTCCCCCTCCACCAACAAGCATCAATCCATGGCTTGCTCGAAACAACGAGTGCCTCCAACATACATCATGTCCCAGGGGGAGTTTTGTTTGCAATTAATTTTGATTTAGTTTGCATAAAGCATGGGACTCAGCATCCCGGTGACCAGCCATTTTCTCATGAGTGAGGAGCGGAGTCCACTCCTTTTGAGAATAACCCGCCTAACACGGAAGATAAGGACAGCCTTGGTTGATACATGAGCTATTCGAGCATACAAAACAGAATGTTTATTTGAAGGTTTAGAGTTTGGCACATACAAATTTACTTGGAACGGCAGGTAGATACCGCATATAGGAAGGTATGGTGGACTCATCTGGAATAACTTTGGGGTTTAAGGGATTGGATGCACAAGCAGTATTCCCGCTTAGTACAGGTGAAGGCTAGCAAAAGACTGGGAAGCGACCAACTAGAGAGCGACAACAGCCATGTACATGCTTTAAAATTAATAAACATTGGATGCAAGCATGAGTAGGATATAATCCACCATGAACATAAATATCATGAAGGCTATGTTGATTTTGTTTCAACTACATGCGTGAACATGTGCCAAGTCAAGTCACTTAAATCATTCAAAGGAGGATACCACCCCATCATACCGCATCATAATCATCTCAATAGCATGTTGGCACACAAGGTAAACCATTATAACTCATAGCTAATCAAGCATGGCACAAGCAACTATGATCTCTAATTGTCATTGCAAACATGTTTATTCATAATAAGCTGAATCAAGAACGAGGGACTCATCATATTTACAAAAATAAAAGAGGTCGAGTTCATACCAGCTTTTCTCATCTCAGCCAGCCCATCATATATCATCATAATTGCCTTTCACTTGCACGACCGAACGGTGTGAATAATAATAAGAGTGTACGTGCATTGGACTAAGCTGGAATCTGCGAGCGTTCAATAAACAGGAGAAGACAAGGCAATATGGGCTCTTGGTTAAATCAACAATAATGTATATAAGAGCCACTTCAACAATTTAATTATGGTCTTCTCCTACTGACCCCCAAAGAAAAGAAAAGAAATAAAACTATTTACACGGGAAAGCTCCCAACAAGCAAAAGAAGAACGGGAAATATTTTTGGGTTTTCTTTTTAATTATTACTACTACAGCAGAAAAATAAACTACTACTAAATTTTTTTGGTTTTTCTTAAGATTTAGCAAACACACAAGAAGAAAGCAGGAAAAAGAGAATAAACTAGCATGGATATTACAGTGAAAAAGTATGAGCACCGACATCTAGCAATGAGTGTGTGTGAATATAAATATAATGTCGGTGAGGAATACGTACTCCCCCAAGCTTAGGCTTTTGGCCTAAGTTGGTCTATGGCCACGACTGGCCTGGCTGATACCCATAGGTGTAGCTGGGGTTGTACTGCGATGAAGAATAGTTGGGATCATACTGATGTGCAGCGGTTATTGCCTGCTGAGCTGCAGCGTGGAGTCGAGCTGCCTCCGCTCTCCTCTCGTTCTCTTCTGCCTCCTCTCTGGTAATAACATATCTTCTTTTTGTCTATGAATCAAAGAAGGCAGGAGCAGGGAGAGTAATACGGAAAGCACGTCATTTATAAAAAATTAAACAATATAAGAGAGGTGATTCAGGCCTCTAGACAAACTGGTGCGAAGCCATAGAGTTATAATCCAAATATGCAGGAGGCAACTCCGTATCACCCTCACGAATGTCTATCTCAAGAAAATGAGCTAAACGGGTTGCATATTCCTCCAAAGAAATCTCCATTATGTCTATTATGGTGCAACCTACGAGCTACAATGGCTCCCATATGATAAGATTGGTCTCCTAACACAGCACTCCTAAGAATGCTAAGATCAGGGACACACATGTGACATGCTTCATTCTTAGCATTTATGCATCTATCCATGAAGAGAGCAAAATAATGTATAGCAGGAAAGTGAATGCTCCCTATGGTAGCCTGCGCTATATCTCTAGATTCCCCCATAGTTATACTAGCAAGAAAGTTTCTAAATTCAGATTTAGGGGGATCCCTAACACTACCCCATGATGGAAGTTTGCAAGTAGAAGTGAAATCCTCTAAGTCCATGGTATAAGATTTGTCATAGAGATCAAACATGACTGAAGGAGAATTACGCGAAGATGAATACTCAAACCTCCTCACAAATGAACTTGTGAGATCATGATACTGGGGGCATTTGTTAGCCTCAAAGTCCTCAAGACTGGCATTGCGCAAATATGCTTTGAATTCTTCTTTAATTCCCGCACGGTCCATAAAATTTTCCGACGGCCATTCGCAAGGCCGTACTGGAGCGTCTCTTGGTGGATCCTCGTCAGCATCGCGCATAGCAATCCTGGGTCCTTGCTTCTTAGAGAAACCACCTTGGAACATTTTCCTAAGCATATTGTTTTTCTCTGAAAAATTCTGAAATTTTTAGTAACTTCAAACAAAAGTGAACCAACTTCAATAAAACTGATAGCAACTACTCCTACAAGTGCCTAGAGCCTATATCAAGCATTAGAACTACTTAGAACCATATAAATTTTACATGCAAGCTCAAGAACATGGTCACCTATGCAGCACAAATTTGCAAAGAATAAAGCACTAGAACAAAAACTAATTGGACCAATGGAGGAGTCACATACCAAGGAACAATCTCCCCAAGCAGTTTTGCGAGAGGTGCTTTGAGCAAGGAGATCGAAAATCATAGCAAAAGTGGCTGGAACTCGTGCTTGAGTTGGTTTTTCGGGTTTGTGTGAGACAGAGGAAGAAGATGGGTGCTGGGATAAGTGGAGGAGGGCCACTGTGGGCCCACGAGGCAGGGGGGCGCGCCCTAAGGGGGGGGGCACCACCCTCGTGGCCAGGTGGCAGCTCCTCCCACGGTAATTTTTGCACAGTAAATCCTCAAATATTCCCGAAAAAATCATATTAAATTGGCATGTCATTCTGAGGACTTTTATTTTCAGGATATTTTTATATTGCACGGATAAGTCAGGAAACAGACAGAAAATACTCTTTTTACTTTATTCAATATAAATAATAGAAAGTAAAAGTGGGGTACAGAAGGTTGTGCTTCTAGTTTCATCCATCTCATGCTCATCAAAAGAATCCACTAACAAGGTTGATCAAGTCTTGTTAACAAACTCATTCCGATAATCATGAAACTGGAGAAATTTCGAATAACACTAAGTTACCTCAACGGGGATATGCACATCCCCAATAATAAGTATATCATATTTCTTTTTGACAGTAGGAAGAGGAAATTCAAAACCTCCAATTATAATCGATGGAATTTTTCCAATGGGGTTGATACTATGAACTTGAGGTTGTTTCCTCGGAAAGTGTACCGTATGCTCATTACCATTAACATGAAAAGTGACATTGCCTTTAGTGCAATCAATAATAGCCCCTGCAGTATTAAGAAAAGGTCTTCCAAGAATAATAGACATACTATCGTCCTCGGGAATATCAAGAATAATAAAGTCCGTTAAAATAGTAACGTTTGCAACCACAACAGGCACATCCTCACAAATACCGATAGGTATAGCAGTTGATTTATCAGTCATTTGCAAAGATATTTCAGTAGGTGTCAGCTTATTCAAGTCAAGTCTACGATATAAAGAGAGAGGCATAACACTAACACCGGCTCCAAGATCACATAAAGCAGTTTTAATATAATTTCTTTTAATGGAGCAAGGTATAGTAGGTACTCCGGGGTCTCCAAGTTTCTTTGGTATTCCACCCTTAAAAGTATAATTAGCAAGCATGGTGGAAATCTCAGCTTCCAGTATCTTTCTTTTATTAGTAATGATATCCTTCATATATTTAGCATAAGGATTTGTTTTAAGCACATCAGTTAATTGCATACGCAAAAAGATAGGCCTAATCATTTCAGCAAAGCTCTCAATATCCTCATCATCCTTTTTCTTGGATGGTTTCGGAGGAAAAGGCATGGGTTTCTGAACCCAAGGTTCCCTTTTTTTACCATGTTTCCTAGCAACAAAGTCTCTTTTATCATAACGTTGATTCTTTGATTGTGGGTTATCAAGATCAACAGCAGGTTCAATTTCTACATCATTATCATTACTAGGTTGAGCATCATCATTAATATTTTCATTAGGTTCATGTTCATTACCAGATTGTGTTTCAGCATCAGACATAGAGATATCGTTTGGATTATCAGGTGGTTCAACAATAGGTTCACTAGAAGTTTGCACAGTTCTATCATTTTTCTTTTTCTTCTTTTTAGAAGAACTAGGAACATCAATATTATTTCTTTGAGAATCTTGCTCGATTCTCTTAGGGTGGCCTTCAGGATACAAAGGTTCCTGAGTCATTCTACCAGTTCTAGTAGCCACTCTAACAGCATAATCATTTTTCTTACTATTCATTTCATCAAGCACTTCTTTTTGAGCCTTCAGTACTTGTTCTACTTGAGTGGTAACCATAGAAGCATGTTTGCTAACAAGTTTAAGTTCACCTTTAATATTAGCCATATAATCACCCCAAGCGTCTAATCATATAAGCATTTTCTTTTAATTATCTACCAAAATAAGCATTGAAGTCGTCTTGCTTAAACATAAAGTTATCAAACTCATCCAAGCACTGACTAGCAATTTTAGTAGGAGAAACTTCAGCTTTATCATATCTATAGAGAGAATTTACCTTTACTACCTGTGTCGGGATATCGCGATCAGGAGGTTCTTCAGTAAATAAAGAATTGAGATCATATGTGTTCTTCAACAGGTGGTATATTAAGACCATGTATTTCTTCAATAGGAGGTAAATTTTTAACGTCTTCAGCTTTAATACCTTTTTCTTTCATAGATTTCTTTGCCTCTTGCATATCTTTGGGACTGAGAAATAGAACACCTCTCTTCTTCGGAGTTGGTTTAGGAATAGGTTCAGTAATTGGAGCAGGAGCTGGCTCAGGAGGTGCCCAATTATTTTCACTTGTCAACATATTATTCAATACGATTTCAGCTTCATCCGGTGTTCTTTCCCTGAAAAGAGAACCAGCACAACTATCCAGGTAATCTCTGGAAGCATCGGTTAGTCCATTATAAAAGATATCAAGTATTTCGGGTCTCTTAAGAGGATGATCAGGCAAAGCATTAAGTAACTTGAGAAGCCTCCCCCAAGCTTGTGGGAGACTCTCTTCTTTAATTTGCATGAAGTTGTATATTTCCCTCAAAGCAGCTTGTTTCTTATGAGCAGGGAAATATTTAGCAGAGAAGTAATAAATCATATCCTGGGGACTACGCACACAACCAGGATCAAGAGAATTAAACCATATCTTAGCATCACCCATTAATGAGAATGGAAATATTTTGAGTATATAAAAGTAACGCGATCTCTCATCATTAGTAAACAGGGTGGCTATATCATTTAACTTAGTAAGATGTGCCACAACAGTTTCAGATTCATAGCCATAAAACGGATCAGATTCAACCAAAGTAATTATATCAGGATCAACAGAGAATTCATAATCCTTATCTGGAACACATATAGGTGAAGTAGCAAAAGCAGGGTTGGGTTTCATTTTATCTCTAAGTGATTCTTTGTTCCATTTAACTAATAACCCGTTGAGATCATATCTATCTTTGCAAGCTAAAATAGCGGCAGAAGATTCCATATCAAAAATATAGCCCTCAGGAATAACAGGCATATTTTCATCATCACTATCATCATCGTATTCAGATTCAATAATTTCTTTTTCTCTAGCCCTAGCAATTTGTTCATCAAGAAATTCACCAAGGGGCAAAGTAGTATCAGGCATAGAAGCAGTTTCATCATAAGTATCATGCATAGCAGAAGTGGCATCATCAATAACATGCGACATATCAGAACGAATAGCAGAAGCAGGTGTAGGTGTCGCAAACTTACTCATAACAAAAGGTGAATCAAGTGCAGAGCTAGATGGCAGTTCCTTACCTCCCCTCGTAGTTGAGGGATAGATCTTGGTTTTTGGATCTCTCAAGTTCTTCATAGTGTCCAGCAGATATAAATCCCAAGTGACTCAAAGAATAGAGCTATGCTCCCCGGCAACGGCGCCAGAATTTTGTCTTGATAAGCCACAAGTATAGGGGATCACAACAGCTTTCGAGGGTAGAGTATTCAACCCAAATTTATTGATTCGACACATGGGGAGCCAAAGAATATTCTCAAGTATTAGCAGCTGAGTTGTCAATTCAACCACACCTGGAAACTTAATATCTGCAGCAAAGTGTTTAGTAGCAAAGTAATATGATAGTGGTGGTAGCGGCAACAAAAGTAAAGACAGCAAAAGTAATGTTTTTGGTATTTTGTAGTGATTGTAACAGTAACAGCGGGAAAGTAAATAAGCGAGAACCAGTATATGGAAAACTCGTAGGCACCGGATCAGTGATGGATAATTATGCCGGATGCGGTTCATCATGTAACAGTCATAACATAGGGTGACACAGAACTAGCTCCAATTCATCATTGTAATGTAGGCATGTATTCTGTATATAGTCATACGTGCTTATGGAAAAGAACTTGCATGACATCTTTTGTCCTACCCTCCCGTGGCAGCGGGGTCCTATTGGAAAACTAAGGGATATTAAAGCCTCCTTTTAATAGAGAATCGGAACAAAGCATTAACACATAGTGAATACATGAACTCCTCAAACTATGGTCATCACCGGGAGTGGTCCCGATTATTGTCACTTCAGGGTTGCCGGATCATAACACATAGTAGGTGACTATAGACTTGCAAGGTAGGATCAAGAACTCACATATATTCATGAAAACATAATAGGTTCAGATCTGAAATCATGGCACTCGGGCCCTAGTGACAAGCATTAAGCATAGCAAAGTCATAGCAACATCAATCTCAGAACATAATGGATACTAGGGATCAAACCCTAACAAAACTAACTTGATTACATGATAAATCTCATCCAACCCATCACCGTCCAGCAAGCCTATGATGGAATTACTCACGCACGGCGGTGAGCATCATGAAATTGGTGATGGAGGATGGTTGATGATGATGACGGCGACGAATCCCCCTCTCCGGAGCCCCGAACGGACTCCAGATCAGCCCTCCTGAGGTTTTAGGGCTTTGCGGCGGCTCCGTATCGTAAAACACGATGATTTCTTCTCTCTGATTTTTTTCTCTCCGAAAGGAAATATATAGAGTTGGAGTTGGCATCGGAGGGCATCCAGGGGGCCCACGAGGTAGGGGGGCGCGCCCTAGGGGGGGCGCCCCCCACCCTCGTGGACAGGGTGTGGGCCCCCTGGTCTTCATCTTTGGCATTTATTATTATTTTTTCTAAGATGTTCCGTGAAGTTTCAGGTCATTCCGAGAATATTTGGTTTCTGCACATAAAACAACACCATGGCAATTCTGCTGAAAACAGCGTCAGTCCGGGTTAGTTCCATTCAAATCATACAAGTTAGAGTCCAAAACAAGGGCAAAAGTGTTTGGAAAAGTAGATACGACGGAGACGTATCACCCGTAGAAATATTGTCATGTTTTTTTGGAAAAAGTGTAACATTTTTTGTATGGTTAACTCCTGTAAAAATAATAAAATATCAATCTGAATCTCATACAAATGTGTTTCTTAGATTGCATTATTTTGTCAAGTAGGATAGAGAGAATATGCCATCAACACAACAACATACATAGAAGAATAAGTCTTTACAAAAATTAGCACTATGTGTCTACTTGGCAAGGCAATGAAGCTGGAGAATTTCTCGATTGGCAAATAAACAAATATATGAAAATTCTGCAAGGCACTCTGCAAAGCGATAATTATACAGGATGCTGATTACTAAGGATTCCTGCAAAAACAAATAAGAGTAGAGAGTCCTATGTCAGTCTTTGATGGGCAGCAAATGGAAAGTTCAACACCTAGAAGAACTGAAGAAGATCTCTACTCTTATAATGGTACACAATAAATATGTGGGTCTACTTTCATTTTGTCTCTGCCTAGAACCTATCAACCTAACATGTCCCGGGTGAGGCAAAAATATTCATCCAAAGACCAACAAAAAATATGCATTAAAAGTAGATCACGAAGGCAAAGGAGGAGGAAACAATATAAGACTCACTTCATCAAGAATACCGGGGTTAGCACCAGCATCTAGTAAGCACTTCATGATACTAGGTTTTTTTAGGGTAAACTAGGGGCTTTATTCAGGACTCAAAAACTAAGGAATACAAGCAATGTCGGGTAAAACCCCTAGCCACACATGGCGACCCACCGCAAGAGACGCAGCTCCTTTAGCTAGTGAGTGGGCCTCAAAATTATTCTCCCTATATTTGAAACGGAAAATAACAGAAGTGAAAAAATTCCTACTAAATTGAATTTCCCTAAGGATAGGAGCATAGACCGGCGCCCCTCCATCTCTGATGTGTGATATCACCTCCTGACAGTCTGAGGCTACCTCCAAGTCTTGCAAGTTTAAATCCCGAGCAAGGGCGAGGGCTTTGCTACAAGCTAGCGCCTCCAGGCTCGCTCGGTCAATCATGCTATCATACTCCACTTCTAATGCTCCCATATAGGTTCCTGTCTTGTCCCTACATACCACTGCAGCAGCTCCCCTTTCTCCCAAGGTGGAAAGAGCTCTGTCACAATTTAGTTTTGCCGCCTCCCCCGTAGGTGGTAACCATGCTTTAGCACAGGGCCGATCCACCCACCCTAAGAATGGTCTTGGTGTCTTGACATCTGCAATCTGAAGGTCATCTAAATATCTCTTGATGAAGCACATCGTTGATAACGGACTCTGAAAATCATTGTCATGGATAGCCTTTCTCCGAGCCCACCATATCGCCCACATGGTCACCAGAACACGAGCAAGGTCCTGTTGTCTTGTGGTCTCGAAGAGCCAGAAAAGCCAGAGCCTGTCATCCTCATTTTGGTTCGATATCACATTCTCAAGCAACTCATCGTCTCCCAGCGCCCACACGCACCTATCCATTGTACAACTTAAAAGTGAATGCCTCCATGAGTCCTCCGCTGCATTGCATATAGAGCAGACAAGATTGTCTGCCATTTTCCTCTAGTGCCGGACCATCCCCGTGGGAAGCGAAGTGTGAGCGAGTCGCCACACAAAAACACGAATTTTGGATGGCACTTTCACCTTCCATACCTGTTGGGGATATTACTACTGGGTGTAAACCGGCCTATCTGGGCCGGGTTAACTTCATCAGCAGTTAAGTATGTTAAAGCCCATGAAGGTAGATGAGGGCTCAAGACTCATAATCGGTTGAGAGCCTGTAGCCGTAAACCGGCGTGAATATGTAACTTGTATTGTAAGTTAGGAATAAGTAGAGACCAAACCGGACACATCTACGAGCAGGTGTTGGGACTCTGTAAACCGACGGGCGTTACCCATGTATATAAGGGGACGACCCGGCGGCGGTTCAAGGACAACAGACAACAACTCAAGACATAGGCGAAGCTTGTTTGCTCCCTAGTCATCGAAACACCCATCAATTCCATCACAACTAGACGTAGGCTTTTACCTTCATTGAAGGGGCCGAACTAGTATAAACTCTCTTGCGTCCTTGTGTCCGCTTTAACCCCTTCAAGCTTAACCCGTCGCGATGGCTTCACGACTAAGTCCTTTCTCTAGGACATCTGTCGTGACAAAACCACGACAGTTGGCGCCCACCGTGGTGCCTGCGCACGGTGGTGTTGAGTTCTTGGAGGGATTTTCTTCAGGGATCGAGAAGCTCATGATGTGTTGAGTGAAAAAGAGTCGGCACAGAAGACGCCATCACCGACGAACAATCAAAGCAACATATACAAGATTTTCGGTCAAAGAGAAATTAGGGTTGCGGTGCGCGCCGTCGCGACTGGACAATCCATCAACTCTAGATTGATTTTCGCCGTGTCGCCGTTTGAAGCCGAGACGGACAAAAGTTTTCCATTGTAATAACTCACCCGCGGCCGCTGAGTCGCTACAGGTCGTATCCTCGTTATTAGTTTTTGGAAAGAAACTATGCGTGAGACAGATACGCATAAGTACGCCGCCGCACGGGTCTTTTGGTGATCCATCGAATCCGACCAAAGATCGAAATTCCGTTGTTGCGCTGTTGGAGAATTCAGTCAAACATGTGTCTGAGACTGATATCAGCTCGGAGTTGTATTGATTATGTACAGTCCTCAGGCGTGATCCTCTTGGGTACCTAGCGTTGGAGATTGATCTGGTTCAGCGCGCCTGCGCAAGATAATTGCAGCCATGTCCGAACCGTGTAAAAGCAATTTTCTTGCACCATCAAGTCCCGAGGCGTCTCGGCATACGTGGCTGCTACTACTTCATGGCGGGGAAACCAAAGGAAAAATACTAGTACGTAGTACCTCCAACTAGTACGTGACGTGAAGGGCGGTGAAGCTACACAACAAATTGTTTAATCTTCAATTACTATTTCTGACAAAGACATGCGACCAGAAGCGACGATGCAAGACCAGTGGGCATCCACAATCGCAGCATCTACCGCCTGTCACATGCAAGTCGCCACCCCGGCCTGACCGTGCCTCTGCCAGAGTCCACCATCATTGGTCTCTGTCTCAAGATGTCCTGGCCTCAGAGCCACCATGCCTCGACAGCCTCGTCTCACCTCTCCTGCAAGTCACCGATGAAGGCTGACATCCAAACACCTGTTGATTGTGATAGTTTTTTTAGTTACCGCAGCATCGATGGTTTCAAGGCGTACAAGGCCTGGAGGTTAGTATGCTGATGAAGGGTGCGGCGAAGGAGATACCCAGGGCAGTGCGTGCATATACGATGGATCAAAGGCCAATCTGCCTACAATAATGGAATAGGAGTCCAGCGGGAAAATACCAAACTAGTAAAAATTGCAACAGGATTCAATGTTCAATAATGGCTAAAGTGCCGCTCCCAGCGCGCCCTGACAGGAGAGATTAATCAACATCAACCAAGCTGGCTTGCACTGCGCCATCTATTCTCCTGTTCAGCGGGTTTTTTCGGCTACACATCTTCAAAAATTCCAGCTTGCGCCGCCGGCTCGAACCGTCAGCTGGGTTACCGATTTGGGACTCCTACGCGGGATCATCTACTGCCTCGTTGCGGTCGACCCCAGCGGTCCGCTGGCTTATGCCACATCATAAAAACAAGCTAAGTCACTTTTATATTTAAATTTCATTTTTTCAGTCAATTAAATATATCCGGCACCTTTGAGTTAATCTCGGGGGCTATCGTTTCTTCTCATAAAGTTGAGTCGTAAGGTTACCAAAGAGGACTATTTGCCACGATGCACAGTTCAAACATGGGTGCCTTACATATCAGCAAAATAATTTTATGTTCGTTCTTTACTAAGTCAGATGCAACTCGTAACCGACCAAGTAGTGGGTATGGTATTGTCAATCGACTCTGATGCCTATCATGGACTTTGTCGACCCTGAACATATCATATTCCATGAAAAAAGTCCACGTGAAAGCCTACTTAGTCGAGTCGAACGATTAACAACTTGAACACAAGTTGACAAATTCATCGAAATTATTATTTAATTTTGTTTTATACATCACGAACGATGTAATGCATTCATGTGTTTTATTTCAGGAACAAAGAGCCTCAAGACGACTCCTCGTGTCGCCTCGAGCCTCGGGGGCTATCAAGCCAGAATTTATGAAAAAACAGACTTTGTTCGTTACCAAAACACAAGTTCACAGACCACCGGATTGTTAAAGGCCTAAACAAACCCGGCACTCGGGGGCTACAGATGATATACATACTATTGGAGATGGAAAAAATTCGGAAAGACCTGGCTAGGGAAGACCCAGCTTGGAGACAGAATCCAGCCTGGGAGGACAACCCGACAACATCAACGTCGACGCTTCGTGACCCGGCAATCTCTTCATCCACATTTCGGCATCCATTACGTCAACGACCCGGAAAAAAGCTCCACGTTCAAGGAAGACAAAAGCATCAACATAATCAAGACCTTCCTCCCGACTCTTTGAGTCACCCAAAAAATCATAGTGGAGCACCTAACCCTAACCCAAACCGCCTGAACTATCTGCTAAGCCAGCCCTGTCCAAGACATGGGACGAAGGAGGAGCCAGCAAACCACCTTTGGAAGGATTGCTTTATTATGCAGGAGTTCAAGAATTCTAATAATTTTCGGTATGATCACGGATCTAGCGGTGGCTCAGGCTCCGGGCCGGGTTACGGTGGAGGAAGTTCCAGTTCAGGATTTAATGGTAATCCGGGCGGACATAATGGTCAAAATAGTCAGAACAACCAGGGTGGTTACAACCAACAGCAGCAACAGTCAGGTTACCAGAGCAACCCAAAGCAGTTGAGTAGTGGGCAGTACCATGTCTTTACCACTAGCTTGGACAAGCGAGACCAGAAGGTGCAGAGACGGGCAGTCAACTCTGTTGAACCGGCCACACCCCGTTATCTACATTGGTCCAAACAGCCAATCATATGGAGCAGAGAGGATCACCCACCCCCGGTCGATAATCCGGGTCAGTTGGCTCTGGTGGTGGCGCCTCAGGTGGGAGGTTATAAGTTCACCAAGGTGCTCATGGATGGAGGAAGCAGCATTAACATCCTGTACTATGAGACCTTCCGTCGTATGGGACTAACAGATAAGAATCTCAAACTGTCTAATACAGTATTCCACGGTGTAGTGCCTGGCAGATCAGCATATCCCGTTGGTAAGATAGCTCTCGAAGTGGCCTTTAGGGATGATCATGATTCCAGGTCGGAGACATTGACATTTGAAGTGGTGAAAATCCAAAGTCCATATCATGCCCTGTTTGGGCGACCGGCATATGCCAAGTTTATGGCTCGGCCCTGTTATGTGTATTTGCAGCTCAAGATGCCGGGTCACAAGGGGACAATAATGGTTCACGGAAGCCGCAAAATCGCTTTGGAATGCGAGGAAGGAGATGCGGCGTATGCAGAGTCGGTTTGTGCCACCGAGGAGTTGAAGTACTATAAAGACAATGTTGATCCGGCGGACATGACTCCGTTGAAGAAGCCAACTACGGAGCATGATCCGGCCCTGAAGTTCAAATCGGCAGCAGAAACTAAGCTTGTTGACTTCGTGCCTGGCGATTCGTCCAAGCAGTTCAGCATCAGTGCCAACTTGGATCCGAAATAGGAAAGCGCGCTCATCGAGTTCATCCGTGAGAATCGGGACATTTTTGCATGGAAGCCTTCTGACATGCCAGGTGTACCGAGGTAACTCGCTGAGCACACACTTAATGTGGATCCTAAATATAAACCGGTGAAACAGTTCCTCCGCCGGTTTAACGAAGAAAGACGCAAGGCGATTGGAGAAGAGGTGGCCAGGCTCTTAGCAGCTGGCTTTATTGTTGAAGTTTTTCACCCCGAGTGGCTTGCCAATCCGGTGCTAGTCCTTAAGAAAAACGGCACCTGGCGCATGTTTGTGGATTACACAGATCTTAATAAGGCTTGTCCAGCAGATCTTTTTGCCCTCCCCCGTGTTGATCAAATCATTGATGCTACGGCGGGTTGTGAGCGTTTAAGTTTTTTGGATGCATATTCTGGCTATCATCAGATCAAAATGGCAGTTAAGGACCAGGAGAAGACGACATTCATAACTCCCTTTGGAGCCTTCTGCTATGTGTCTATGCCCTTTGGGCTCAAAAGTGCCCAGGCAACTTATCAACGGTGTGTACAAAATTGTCTTCACAAGCAGATTGGCCGTAATGTACATGCTTACGTGGATGATATCGTGGTTAAATCCAGGGAGAAGGAGACTCTGGTTGACGATTTGAAGGGAACCTTTGATAACCTAAGGACGTACAAGATGATGCTTAATCCGGACAAGTGTGTCTTTGGTGTACCGGTGGGCAAGTTATTGGGTTTTCTGGTGTCCAATAGGGGAATTGAGGCTAATCCGGAGAAGATCACAGCCATCACCTCCCTGGCTAAACCAAAGTGTATCAATGATGTTCAACGCCTGGCAGGCTGGATTGCCGCGTTAAGCCGGTTTATCAGCCGCCTTGGTGAGAAGGCGATCCCTTTGTATCAGATGTTGAAAAAGACGGATCAGTTCATCTGGAGTTCTGCTGCTGATGAAGCATTTGAGGACTTAAAGCGGCAATTGGCCAATCCGCCTGTGCTCGCTGCTCCCATTAACAAGGAGCCGTTACTGCTATATGTTGCTGCTAATGCTTGTGCGGTCAGCGTGGCTATTGTGGTGGAGCGAAAGGAGGCAGGTAAGGAGCATCTGGTTCAACGTCCGGTCTATTATATCAGCGAGGTACTCACTGAGTCCAAGCAAAGGTATCCGCATTGGCAGAAGCTGGTGTACGGAGTTTTTATGGAAAGCCGGAAGCTTAAGCAATATTTCCAAGGGCACTCAATCACGGTAGTTAGTTCTGCTCCTTTGGGAGATATCATCCAGAACCGGGAAGCAACTGGCCGGATTGCAAAGTGGGCCATAGAGCTGGGGCCGTACAGTTTGAAGTATGTGCCTCGGACAGTGATTAAGTCTCAAGCACTTGTTGATTTCATTAATGATTGGACGGAAATGCAAGCACCTGAAGAAAAGCCGGATTGTACATATTGGACCATCCATTTTGACGGATCCAGGCAGTTGGAAGGCTCGGGGGCTGGAGTCGTATTAACTTCCCCACGAGGTGATAAGTTTTGTTATGTTCTCCGTTTAATGTTCCCTTGTACTAAGAATGCAGCTGAGTATGAAGCCTTGCTCCATGGTCTTCGGATGGCTAAGGAGATGAATCTAAGTTGAGTTAAGTGCTTCGGTGACTCGGACCTTGTGGCTCAGCAAGTGTCTGGCACTTGGGACTCCAAGGACCCACTCATGGCAGCATATCGTCGTGAGGTGGATATTGTTGCAGGTTATTTCAGAGGCTATCAGGTGGACCACGTGGACCGGCAGAAAAATGAAGCGGCGGACGCTTTAAGCCGGCTGGGCTCTCAGCGCAAACCGGTCCCGCCCAATGTTTTTTTGGATGTACTGCACAACCCGTCGGTGAAGATCCCTGGTGAAGAGGATTTGGCTATTCCTGATCCGGAGGCTCAATTGGTGGCAGTTCTTCATGTTATTCCGGATTGGACGCTTCCTTATCTGGCGTACAAGAACCGGGGCGAGTTGCCAGAAGATGAGATTCTGGCCCGGCAGATAATCCGGCGATCCAAGTCCATGGCTGTCATCAACGGTGTTTTGCATCATTGCAGTGTATCATGAGCTTTTCAACGTTGCGTGTCTCCTGAAGAAGGTCGTGAAATTTTGTGTGAGATCCACGAAGGAGATTGTGGTCACCACGCTGGTTCAAAGTCTCTGGTGGCTAAAGCATTTAGCCATGGTTTCTATTGGTTAACTGCTCATGCTGATGCGGAGGATCTGGTCAGGCGATGTGATGGTTGCCAAAGGTTTTCGAGACCTGCTCATGTACCGGCTCAAGAATTGAGAATGATTCATTACTTGGCCGTTTGCGACTTGGGGGCTGGATATGGTTGGGCCTTTCAAAAGGTCCAAAGATAAGAAGACCCACCTCCTGGTGGCGGTTGACAAGTTTACAAAGTGGGTGGAGGCAGAACCTGTTAGCAAGTGTGATGCGGCCACGGCGGTTCAGTTCATCAAAAAGGTGATTTTCCGGTTTGGCTTTCCGCACAGTATTATCACAGATAATGGTACCAATTTGTCCAAAGGTGCTATGAAGGAGTTCTGCGAACGGGAGCACGTCCGGCTCGACGTTTCATCAGTGGCACATCCACAGTCCAACGGTCAAGCAGAAAGAGCTAATCAAGAGATCTTGAGAGGCATCAAGCCCCGGCTCATGGTTCCTTTGCAGAGAACGCCGGGTTGTTGGGTAGAAGAATTACCATCTATGTTATGGAGCATCAATACAACACCCAACAGATCAACATGATACACACCGTTCTTCATGGTTTATGGAGCGGAGGCGGTTCTCCCCAGTGATATCCGTCATGATTCACCTCGTGTCACGGCTTATATTGAAGCGGACAATGAGACAGCACAGCAAGATGCTTTGGACCGGTTGGATGAAGAGCATGACATCGCAGCCGCCCGATCGGCGATTTACCAGCAGGATCTTCGTCGTTATCACAGTTGCCGGGTCAGAACCAGAGCTTTTCAGGAAGGAGATTTGGTGCTTCGGCTCATCCAAGATCAGACTGATATGCATAAGCTATCCCCACCTTGGGAGGGGCCTTTCGTGGTCAGCAAGAATCTGCACAACGGGCCGTACTATCCGATCGATATTCGAGAGCATAAGGATTCACGTACATCAGAGGAGGAGACTAACAGGCCATGGAATATAGCTCATCTTCGGCCTTACTATACCTGAGCCATTGGCTATACTTATGTACATATTATGACAATGTATTATGATTAAATAAACTGGAACCTCAGCTAAAGCGGGGTATCCGTTCTTTTACATCATGTGAGGTTACACGGAGTTGCTCTGAAGCGGCCTCCGGTTTACCCCTTGAGTTCGCTTTGCTAAAAGCATCGTGTTATATCACTTGGAGGATTGGTCGTGTCCGAACCAATACCATGCCTCTTGATAGGCGAAAGCCACCAGATCACTTGGGGACTTGGTCATGTCTGAACCAGTCATGCCTCTTGATCGGCCTAAGGCCACAACATCACTTGGGGGCTTGGTCGAACCCGAACCATGACCACACCATTTGGTCGGCATAAATGCCACAAGAATCACTTGAGGACCTGGCTAACTAGAACCATAGTTACACCTAACGGGAGCTTGGTCGTGTTTGGCCATGGTTACGCCATTTGATCAGCTTAAATAAATCTTTTTTGGCAAACGTTTTTGTCTTGCTTTTGCTTCATACTTTTCTTTGAAGGGGGGTTTTTGCTTTTTATTGTGTTCTTTAAACCGACAAAATGTTTTAACCAATCAATTGACGGAACACATTTCACGTCAATCCGGAGACTATTTGCCCGGTTTGATCCTTGTTGTTAACATCCTCTTATGGAGTAACACGGTGTTTATTATAACTCGGCACGGTTTACATGGTAACCAGCGTCATATACATATACAGGAGTTGTTATTTCCTCCAACGGTGTGGGTTTCCAAAACTCCGCTTCAAGGTTGGCCAGGCCAACTTCACACTCAACGGTGGCAGGTATTATGTATCTCAAATTTTTTGATCATATACTTAAAATTTTGTTTTGAATGTTTTGACTTTATATATACAGACATCATATTCCGCCTGACGGTACAACCACGGTGGCACTTAACGAATTTCTTATTTCAGAAAGTATTTTGGAAAGTTCATTACCACAGGAAGAACAAGTTATGCACGAAGGCATATCAACATCAAAGGTATCAGCTAGCCTATTACAAAGCAACATGGTGCCCATAATAACATAATTGTTTTTCACAAAGGAGAGACAGTTTTAAAACCGGCTTCCGGTTTAAGCTTGGCCACCAGCCTGGCCTGATGGTTGTGGGTCATCCTGCGCCGCTTCAGCTTCCGTTTCTCTACCCAGTGGCTGGAAATCCACAGTTGTCCAGTCGATTCCCATTAATGCTTGAAAAACAGCTTCATCATGGATTAGCGAAGGCGGGTCAATATCGGGAGCGTAAGTATTCTTACGGATTGGAGGGATCAGGTTTTCCGATTCATGGATTGGTGCAGCTATTCGCTTGTTCTGACTGTCATATTGGTCTTGATAATGAGACAAATCTGCTTCCTCAGCCAGTTGACAAGCTAGCGGACGTACCTCCCAGTTTATGGCTCGCAAATCCGCTTCACCAAATTCTGACCCGTCTTCCTTCAAGCTGGGATAACCCTGAGCCGCTTCAATAGGATCAAAATCCGGCACCCAGGCTTTTGCCCGGATTAAAGCATTGATTGCACCAGTTCAAGCAGCAGATTTCTTCAGCTCTTCAACCCGGGCAGGAAGCACTGACAGTTTCATCAGAGTATCTTGAATCAAACTGGGCGCCGGTTTGTTATGAGACGTGGTACAGATGATCCGCTGGGCACCAGTATACAATTGTTCAACCAAGGTATAGGCGGCTTTCAATTTCTTCCGCACATCTGACCCCAAGTGACCAATGTGTGTCCCTGAAATACCATAAAGGGTTAATAAACCGGCGACTCTGTAAGAAGGCAGAACCAATTCAGAAGGCAAGCTGGCTTACCAAAGATAGCAGTGGTCATGGCATGAACGTGCCGCTTTATGCTAGTCAGTTCATCCATCACTGGTTTTAGTGCAGCCTCGGCATCCTCTGCTCGTTTGATCAAAGCGGACTTTTCAGTGGCCCAATCCGCCCGTTTCTTCTTGAAGTTCTCCTTAAGTTGTTCCATGGCGCTTAAGGCACTGGCCAATTCCTCTTTTGCTTTGGAGGTTTCAGCCTGTTGGGTTTTCAGGTTTTCTTGCAGATCGATGACTTGGTTTTCTTTCGCCTTCAGCTCCGCCTGCAGGCATACAGATATATGTTTCAACAAATCAGTAGAAGGATTCAAGTACCAACCACATAACAAGTTATGCGCTTAGCACTTGGGGGCTAATGCATATTCGATCTTCATCTTTCAATTGTTTACAAAGTCCATCAATGCAAGCATTCAACTTGGCACTTGGGGGCTAATGGCTATTTGATCATATGTATTCTGATGCGGCAGTTTCAATTACTTAAAGTACCGGTTTAACTATGCTAAGTTGAACCGGCCCTTGGGGGCTACATCAGCAAATTTCAAAGCATCAAGATTTATATTATTAAGTCCCGGTTTGAAAGAATAGTTCAAACCGGCCCTTGGGGGCTAGGAGAGTCAGCTAGAATAAAAGCATACAAGCAGGAAGGAGCATATGGAAGTTACCTCATATTTATCTTTCATCATATTAACCAGATCGGCTTCGTAGTCACAGTTGGTATACAGCCGGTTCAGATAGCCGGAATGGATATCTTGGGCGTTCAGAGCAGCGTAAGCCGTCAGATCAGCGTTCCACATGCCTTTGCAAAAAGTAGCAAATTCTTCCTTGGTAGAATGTTTGGATAAAGCGACAGGATTGCTTGGTTCAGTATGGCCAGTGCCAGTAATGACAACCTCATCATCCTTGGTACCGCCGGTTTGCACTGGAGCTGTTGGCTTCTCAGTAGGTTTTGCTGGACCGGTGGAGCTTTCAATCCGGATGGAACCCGTGGGATGTTGGATAGGGCCTGAGGTATCAACAGGCCTCTCTTCAGCAATAAGATCATCATCTGGCTGCGGTGGATTGTTGGGAATATCCTTCGAGATAGCCGCTTCAAGAATGACATCTTCTTTGGCCGCTTTGTTCAGGTGGGCCTTCTTGCTTGGCCTAGGTTTGGCCCTGAGAAGAATAACCAAATTAAATACACCATGTGTTCTAAGGCAATGTACTGCAAACATCACAATAAATATAGCTTACCCAAGCACCGTTTTGAGCGGCGGGAGCTGAGTGGCCGATGACTCGCCAGAAGATGAGTGGGAAATAACCTGGTAATCGGAGTCAGACGGATTAAGAGGTTGACGAAAGCAGCCCGCTTTAGGACAAGCACTGACAAGCAAATTAGAGACCTCCGGTAAACCGGCGGAGGTAACTACCTGTCCGCTGTGCCGGGTGGTGCGGCGAGCTTCGTGTTGTTGAGTCTTCATAAGAAGTTTAGGATCCAAATAAGCAAGAGGATGAGAAAATTTAACTTTCTGGTTTGCCTGACGGATTTTTTGTGAAGGCAAAGTTTCTAAATCGGAAGAGAGAATAATTACCTCTGCAACATCCGCGTGGCTGGCTTCGGCATCATCCTGACAAATATCATCATCAATAAGACGCATGAAAAATAAACCAAGTGAGTCAAGCTCTACCTCAAAGTCCAGATTATCCACCTCATCATCAGGGGCCCGATTATAAGATGCAGTGGTTCTTTTCCGGCGGGCAGTCTTCTTCACAGCCTTAGTCTTTTGCCGGGTTGCTCTTTCCGGTTTATCTGTTTTCTCTGGTTTCTCCTGCGGCAGTTTTTTGCTCCAAAACGGATCATCGCCCTGATTATGCAGACACTGATATTAAAAACAATAACCAGACATATCAATAACAGATTCAGCAAAGAGAAAAATCAAAGTCTTACAGCTGGCGGTTTGTTGGTAGCACAGAAGGGAAGCAGTCCGGTTCTAGCACAGTAGTGTTCTAGTTCATTTAGTATTTTACGCACAGCCTCTGTGATTTCTTCATGGGAGAGCTGGAGTTGTGGGTCATCAACACTATCAGTATACTCGCACATCAAACCGGAGCGCTGACTAAGGGGCAGTATGCTCCATGATATCCAGCAGCGAGCGAGATCAACCCCTGTCAAACCGTTGTCCATAAAGGCTCTGAGCTTTGACAGTTGGGGAGCATATTTGCTTCTCTCCTGGGCAGTCAATCTTTGAGGAAAAGGGTGTGTATTGCTGAGCCGCTCCGGACGAAAGCCAGGCAAGGGATTCTCACCAGTAGGGGAGGTGTCTTTGCAGTAGAACCATGTCTGATTCCACTCCTTGGGGTGACTGTGCAGCTTGGCGTGAGGGTATGTGACCTCTTTCCTTTTATGAATCGCCATGCCACCCAACTCCGTATTGGAGCCATCAGTAAACTCAGTACGGCGGTTTAGATGGAAAAGATCTCTGAATAATTCCACTGTTGGCTCCTCTTGAAAGAACACCTCACAGAGCACTTGGAAGTGGCACATATTTGTAACAGAGTTGGGGCCAGTGTCTTGCGGATGGAGTTGGAAATCAGCTAAAACATCCCGATAAAATTTAGAACCGGGCGGTTTAAAGCCCCGGGCTAGGTGATCTACGAAAACAACAACCTCTCCTTCTCGAGGTGTGGGGGGGCATTCTTTGCCAGGAGCCCTCCAATGGATGGTATCTTTGCTGCCCAAGGCGTCAATCAGGACTAAATCGTCCAGTTGATCCTCTGTGACGCGAGAAGGGACCCAATTGCACTCATACACTTGCTTGGCCATGATGGAATCTACAAGGTAGAAGATCCCGGTTCAAAAATGCATTTGATCAAGGTACGTTGGTATGGGCACTATTAAACTGGAGACAGAACTATCTGAACTGGAGTTTCAAGAAGCAACCAACATCTGGCGGTTCAACAAGAGGACTAATGGTATATACCGGTTTGTCAAAATTTTCTACAAAGTTAAACCGCCTGATCTAAGCATTGAACAGTCAAGACTGCAGATGAGTAAGTACGCAAAAACAGATTTCACAAGATTATACTACAGCTTTGGATCTGGAACATGTTTATAAAGGAGATAAATATTCAAGGCCCAAAAGGAGCAGTGCGGAATCAATAATCAAAGGTACGGATAAGATCTATGGTCTTAATATGCGAAAGTGAAGACGGAGGATAAAAACTACTGCTACACATAGCGAAGATTCACAGACTCGTCTAAGGATCTATCATATGAACAAGAAACAAGCGACGAACGCTACAGAACATGGAAACCCTAGAACAGATCTATGATGAAAAGGATAGAAGACTTACCAGAGCTGAGGAAGGAGCGTAAGGTCGCCGCGGTGCTCTGGTACGCTCAGGTTGATGCAGCGGCCAAAGCTAGTGCAGAGGTCGACGGCGGCGGCGAAGGTCTGAAGCTGGGCGATGTGAGGAAGAAGAAGCAGAAGGGCACGAAGGGGAAAAAGAAATGACCCTTCGGTCCTATTTATAAAGCAAGGACATGGGTCAGGCGCGAAAATCAAGGGGCCACAAGTTTGGAAACAGAGCTATCGCCTCGATTATCGTAGATCTATTAAACAAGAAGGTATCATGGATAGTTTCTTGATGACAGATGACATCACGTCGGTTTACAGCAATCAGAGAAGATGACATCACGGCGGTTCACCAAACTACAAGAAGATGTTGAAGCTGAAATTTTTGCTAAGGATTGACATGAACCTGTTCAAATCAATCTGGGGCCTAATGTTGGGGATATTACTACTGGGCATAAACCGGCCTATCTGGGCCGGGTTAACTTCATCAGCAGTTAAGTATGTTAAAGACCATGAAGGTAGATGAGGGCTCAAGACCCATAATCGGTTGAGAGCATGTAACCGTAAACCGGCGTGAATATGTAACTTGTATTCTAAGTTAGGAATAAGTAGAGACCAAACCGAACACATCTACGAGCCGGTGTTGGGACTCTGTAAACCGACAGGCGTCACCCATGTATATAAGGGGACGACTCGGCGGCGGTTCAAGGACAACAGACAACAACTCGAGACATAGGCGAAGCTTGTTTGCTCCCTAGTCATCGAAACACCCATCAATTCCATCACAACTAGACGTAGGCTTTTACCTTCATTGAAGGGGCGAACTAGTATAAACTCTCTTGCATCCTTGTGTCCGCTTTAACCCCTTCAAGCTTAACCCGTCGCGATGGCTTCACGACTAAGTCCTTTCTCTAGGACATCTGCCGTGACAAAACCACGACAATACCTGTGTCCATGATCTCCTGTCAGCTGCAACGTTTGAGTGCCCCGATCTCAAGAAAACGTTTTTAAGTGACGCTTAAGAGCGATTAAGCGCTGAGAGATGGCAAAGCGCTTCGCTTTTTCCCTAAGCGGTAGATTAAGCATTTT
The DNA here is from genome assembly GCF_002162155.2 of Triticum dicoccoides. Classification (NCBI taxonomy): domain Eukaryota; kingdom Viridiplantae; phylum Streptophyta; class Magnoliopsida; order Poales; family Poaceae; genus Triticum; species Triticum dicoccoides. The sequence goes on along the minus strand of NC_041382.1, from coordinate 75,392,433 downwards.
TTATTTAAATTTGACCAAATTTTGGCAATTTTGTACTTCTTCTGCTGGTCTGCTTGCGTAATGATGGCAATATGCTATTTATCTTATTACTAGGCTATGTTCAAGAACTATTTCCTTCATATTTTGGCAAAATTTTGTCCACATGATATCTGTTAGGTTATGTCTATTTGAACTGAACTGCATTTTAGTTGTTATTTTGCTTGCTATGCTAACCTGATATGTATTTGCTATTGTGTGAACTATACTTCAGATGCTACTTCAATAAACCATGTGCCATGCTTCCTATTTTCATGTGTATATCATTCAAAATCTGTCAAATTCTAGCCAATTTCAAAAAACGCTTAAGTGCGATTAAGTTGCGCTTAAGCGCTCATTGCTCTAAGTTGTGGCCTTCCGCTTCGCTTACGCTTTCCGCTTTCTTGAATATTGGAGCTTTAATAGCCGTAATCATCCGGTATGCTGAATGAACTGAAAAAACACCACGCCGATCATAGTGCCAGGCCCAGAAGTCATCTTGCATGCGGTTACTGATGGGTATATTGATGATCATCTCAATATCCAGTGCTATGAAATTATCCGAGAGCATTTGCCTGTCCCAAGAGCGAGTCACGGGATTGATAAGCTCCGCCACCGAAGTTGGTGGGTTAGCTGTTAAAGCGCAAATCGGTCGTAGTTTATAGTCCCTCGGTATCCAATTGTCAGTCCAAATCCGGGTAGTGGAACCATCACCTATTCTCTTGATCAGCCCTAAAGACAGCACATCCCTCCCTTCCAAAATCGATCACCAAACCTGGGACGGGGCCTGACCCAGGGTAACGTCGAGGATATTTGCATCGGGGTAATAGCAGGCTCGAAGAACTCTTGCGCTCAACGTCTCAGGCTCCTGTAACAGCCTCCAGGCTTGGCGAGCAAGCGATGCCAGGTTGAACAATTCAATGTCTCGAAAGCCTAAACCTCCCATGTATTTCGGTTTAGTCATTGTACTCCATGAGACCCATGCTATTTTCCTTTATCCATTCTTACTTCCCCACCAGAATTTCCGAATTATGCCATTGATATGCTCACAGAGACCCCGTGGTAATTTGAAACACGCCATCGAATATGTAGGGATGGATTGGGCCACGGATTTAATGAGCACTTCTTTACCCCCCGCTGATAAGCACTTCTCCATCCACCCTTGAACTCGCTTCCAGATTCTGTCCTTGAGATATCTAAAGGATCCTTCCTTTGCTCTACCCACATCCGAGGGTAAGCCTAGGTATTTCTCTGATAAAGATTCATTATGAACATTCAAAGTTTGCTTGATCGACTCTTTTGTCAAAACAGGCACTCCTTTACTGAAGAAGATGGAAGACTTTTCCTGATTTATCCTTTGGCCAGAGGCATTGCAATATGTTGTTAGTATATCTCTGACTCTTGTAGCACTCTCATCGGAGGCCTCAAAAAATAGCGAATTGTCGTTGACAAAAAGCAAGTGGTTAACTGTAAGAGCATTTGAAGCAACCTCTATCCCACGCACTGCCCCTTGCGCCTTCAATAGACACGATAATCCCTCGGCCGCTAGCAAGAACAGCTAAGGCAATATAGGGTCTCCTTGCCGCAAGCCCCGGGAAGGCCTGAAAACATCCAAGATCCCTCCATTGAAGAGAACAGAGAAAGAGACCGAGGACACACACCTCATTACAGTAGCAATGAACCTAGGGCTGAATCCCATCTTAGTCATCACTACCTCGAGATATGAGCACTCCAAATGATCATATGCCTTCATCATATCTAATTTTAGAGCACAATATCAGTTACCTTTGACCCTCCTAGTTTTCATGTAATGCAAGCACTCATAGGCTGTTATGAAGTTATCCGTTATAAGGCGTCCAGGAACGAAAGCCGACTGCTCTTCAGAGATGATATCGGGGAGAATGGATTTCAGCCGATTTGCTAAGACCTTTGAGGCTATCTTGTAGATCACATTACAAAGGCTTATTGGCCGAAATTGTCCTAAAACTTTTGGACTCGCTATCTTGGGAATTAAAACAATGAACATGTTGTTAATCTCCTCCAGTGAATCTACTCCATCGAGCACTCGAATGATCATTCTTGTTACCTCATCCCCACAAAGTTCCCAATGCTTCTGAAAGAAGTGGGCAGGGAAACCGTCCGGGCCCGGTGCTTTGGTCGGAAACATTTGGAAGAGGGCCTCCTTTACTTCCTCTTTGCTGTAAGTTTCATTCAACTTTGAGTTCATTATGCCATCTACTTGCACCGGTATATGTGATAGCACCTCTTCCATGCCAATAGTGCCCTCCGATGTATACAAGTTTGCATAAAATTCCGTTGCCATGCTGGCTAGCTCATCCCTGTCTGTACAAGCGGAGCCATCCTCCCGGTTCAACTGTATTATTCTGTTCTTAGACCTACTCGCGCTTGCTTTCCTCTGAAAAAATTATGTGTTCCGATCACCTTCAGAAAGCCAGGTGATGCGGGATCGCTGCCTCGGCATTATCTCCTCCCGATAGGATAATTCTATCATTCGATCCTCAATAGCTTTCTCTTCCCAACTGGGACCCATGCGTGGAGGTTCCTCTCGTAGCAAAGCTAGTTGGCGGCGAAGAGAACGCAACTCCATACGAACATAACCAAAAGTGTGCCGCCCCCATCGCGTCATGGCCGAAGAAATAGAAAGCAACTTGTTTGCCAGCTCGGACACCGAACCTGCAGGGCCGTCTTCATTCCATGCAGCTTCCACAGTTGCTGCAAAGCGATTGTCTGTCTCCCATGCGCACTCATAACGAAACGGTTTATTTATGTTCATTCTCTGGTCCCCAACCTCCAAGTCATTCAACAGTAGGATGGGACTATGATCACTCTTCGCTGCTGTCAGGTGCTCCACGCTAGCAAATGGAAACAAGCTCGACCAACTAGATGTTGCCAATGCTCTATCCAGCCTGACCCTGCAGTATTGTTCCCCCATCACCCGCTTCTCAAATGTCCAATCCAAACCCTTATAACCCAGGTCCGACAAGCCACAAACATCAACAGCCTCCCGAAACCCAGCGATCCGCGAGCTGTCTCGGGTGTTTGGGCCCATCTGCTCTTCTTGGTGCAAAATCTCATTAAAGTTGCTGATGGAAACCCAAGGCAGGGTACTCTCTCCTCGCAATCTCCTCATCGTGTCCCAAGTTTTATATCTCAGGCTCCTATTTGCCTCCCCATAGAAACATGTCAAACGCCATTGCGCGGCGCCTGGTTCAGAATGTTGGGGAATGTAGTAATTTCAAAAAAAATTCCTACGCACACGCAAGATCATGGTGATGCACAGCAACGAGAGGGGAGAGTGTTGTCTACGTACCCTCGTAGACCAGAAGCGGAAGCGTTATAACAACGCGGTTGATGTAGTCATACGTCTTCACGGCCCGACCGATCAAGCACCGAAACTACGACACCTCCAAGTTCTAGCACACGTTCAGCTCGATGACGATCCCCGGACTCCGATCTAGCAAAGTGTCGGGGAAGAGTTCCGTCAGCACGACGGCGTGGTGATGATCTTGATGTTCTACCGTCGCAGGGCTTCGCCTAAGCACCGCTACAATATTATCGAGGATTATGGTGGAGGGGGGCACCGCACACGGCTAAGAGAACGATCACGAAGATCAACTTGTGTCTAGAGGTGCCCCCTGCCCCCGTATATAAAGGAGCAAGGGAGAGTGGCCGGCCGGCCCTTGGGGCACGCCAAGGAGGGGGGAGTCCTCCTCCTAGTAGGAGTAGGACTCCCCTTTCCTAGTCCAACTAGGAAGAGAGAAGGGGGAAGGAAAGAGAGGGAGAGGGAGAGGGAAAGAGGGGCCGCGCCCCCTTCCCCTAGTCCAATTCGGACTCCCCATGGGAGGGGGCGCGCCACCTCCTGGGCTGCTGCCCTCTCTCTCCCCTCAGGCCCACAAAGGCCCAATACTTCCCCGGGGGGTTCTGGTAACCCTTCCGGCACTCCGGTTTTCTCCGAAATCACCCGAAACACTTCCGGTGTCCGAATATAGCCGTCCAATATATCGATCTTTATGTCTCGACCATTTCGAGACTCCTCGTCATGTCCGTGATCATATCCGGGACTCCGAACAACCTTCGGTACATCAAAATATATAAACTCATAATGAAACTGTCATCGTAACGTTAAGCGTGCGGACCCTACGGGTTCGAGAACAATGTAGACATGACCGAGACACGTCTCCGGTCAATAACCAATAGCGGAACCTGGATGCTCATATTGGCTCCTACATATTCTACGAAGATCTTTATCGGTCAGACCGTATAACAACATACGTTGTTCCCTTTGTCATCGGTATGTTACTTGCCCGAGATTCGATCGTTGGTATCTCAATACCTAGTTCAATCTCGTTACCGGCAAGTCTCTTTACTCGTTCCATAATACATCATCCTGCAACTAACTCATTAGTTGCAATGCTTGCAAGGCTTAAGTGATGTGCATTACCGAGAGGGCCCAGAGATACCTCTCCGACAATCGGAGTGACAAATCCTAATCTCGAAATACGCCAACCCAACAAGTACCTTCGGAGACACCTGTAGAGCACCTTTATAATCACCCGGTTACGTTGTGACGTTTGGTAGCACACAAAGTGTTCCTCCGGTAAACGGGAGTTTCATAATCTCGTAGTCATAGGAACATGTATAAGTCATGAAGAAAGCAATATCAACAAACTAAACGATCAACTGCTATGCTAACGGAATGGGTCAAGTCAATCACATCATTCTCCTAATGATGTGATCCTGTTAATCAAATGACAACTCATGTCTATGGTTAGGAAACATAACCATATTTGATCAACGAGCTAGTCAAGTAGAGGCATACTAGTGACACTTTGTTTGTCTATGTATTCACACATGTATTATGTTTCCGGTTAATAGAATTCTAGAATGAATAATAAACATTTATCATGATATAAGGAAATAAATAATAACTTTATTATTGCCTCTAGGGCATATTTCCTTCAGTCTCCCACTTGCACTAGAGTCAATAATCTAGTTCACATCGCCATGTGATTTAACACCAATAGTTCACATCGTCATGTGACCAACACCCGAAAGGTTTACTAGAGTCAATAATCTAGTTCACATCACTATGTGATTAATACCCAAAGAGTACTAAGGTGTGATCATGTTTATCTTGTGAGGGAAGTTTAGTCAACGGGTCTGCCACATTCAGATCCGTATGTATTTTGCAAATTTCTATGTCAACAATGCTGTGCATGGAGCTACTCTAGCTAATTGCTCCCACTTTCAATATGTATCCAGATTGAGACTTTGAGTCATCTAGATCAGTGTCAAAACTTGCATCGACGTAACCCTTTACGACGAACCTTTTGTCACCTCCATAATCGAGAAACATATCCTTATTCCACTAAGGATAATTTTGACCAATGTCCAGTGATCTACTCCTAGATCACTATTGTACTCCCTTGCCAAACACAGGGCAGGGTATACAATAGGTCTGGTACACAACATGGCATACTTTATAGAACCTATGGCTGAGGCATAGGGAATGACTTTCATTCTCTCTCTATCTTCTGCTGTGGTCGGGTTTTGAGTCTTACTCAACTTCACACCTTGTAACACAGGCAAGGACTCTTTCTTTGACTGTTCTATTTTGAACTACTTCAAAATCTTGTCAAGGTATGTACTCATTGAAAAACTTATCAAGCGTCTTGCTCTATCTCTATAGATCTTGATGCTCAATATGTAAGCAGCTTCACTGAGGTCTTTCTTTGAAAAACTCCTTTCAAACACTCCTTTATGCTTTGCAGAATAATTCTACATTATCTCCGATCAACAATACGTTATTCACATACACTTATCAGAAATGCTGTAGTGCTCCCACTCACTTTCTTGTAAATACAGACTTCACTGCAAGTCTGTATAAAACTATATGCTTTGATCAACTTATCAAAGCATATATTCCAACTCCGAGATGCTTGCACCAGTCCAAAGATGGATCGCTAGAGCTTGCATATTTTGTTAGCACCTTTAGGATTGACAAAACTTTCTTGTTGCATCATATACAACTCTTCTTTAATAAATCTATTAAGGAATGCAGTTTTGTTTATCCACTTGCTAGATTTCATAAAATGCGGCAATTGCTAACATGATTCGGACAGACTTAAGCATAGATACGAGTGAGAAACTCTCATCGTAGTCAACACCTTGAACTTGTCGAAACCCTTTTTGTGACAATTCTAGCTTTTGTAGATAGTGACACTACTATCAGCATCCGTCTTCCTCTTGAAGATCCATTTAATATCAATGGCTCACCGATCAATGGGCAAGTCAATCAAAGTCCATACTTTGTTCTCATACATGGATCTCATCTCAGATTTCATGGCCTCAAGCCATTTCGCGGAATCTGGGCTCATCATTGCTTCCTCATAGTTTGTAGGCTCGTCATGGTCAAGTAACATGACCCCCAGAACAGGATTACCATACCACTCTGGTGCGGATCTCACTCTGGTTTACCTACGAGGTTCGGTAGTAACTTGATCTGAAGTTACATGATCATCATCATTAGCTTCCTCACTAATTGGTGTAGTAATCACAGGAACAGATTTCTGTGGTGAACTACTTTCCAATAAGGGAGCAGGTACAGTTACCTCATCAAGTTCTACTTTCCTCCCACTCACTTCTTTCGAGAGAAACTCCTTTTCTAGAAAGGATCCATTCAAAGCAACGAATATACTGCCTTCGGATATGTGATAAAAGGTGTACCCAACATTTTATTTTGGGTATCCTATGAAGACGCACTTCTCCGATTTGGGTTAGAGCTTATCAGGTTGAAACTTTTTCACATAAGCATTGCAACCTCAAACTTTAAGAAACGACAGCTTAGGTTTCTTGCCAAACCATAGTTCATACGGTGTCGTCTCAACGGATTTAGATGGTGCCCTATTTAACGTGAATGCAGCTGTCTCTAATGCATAACCCCAAAACAATAGTGGTAGATCGGTAAGAGACATCATAGATCGCACCATATCTAATAAAGTACGGTTATGACGTTCGGACACACCATTATGCTGTGGTGTTCCAGGTGGCGTGAGTAGTGAAACTATTTCACATTGTTTTTAACTGAAGGCCAAACTCGTAACTCAAATATTTTACTTCTGCGATCATATCGTAGAAACTTTTATTTTTGTTACGATGATTCTCCACTTCACTCTGAAATTCTTTGAACTTTTTAAATGTTTCAGACTGGTGTTTCATCAAGTAGATATACTCATATCTGCTCAAATCATCTGTGAAGATCAGAAAATAATGATACCTGCCGCGAGCTTCAATATTCATCGGACCACATACATCAGTATGCATGATTTCCAACAAATCTGTTGCTTGCTGCATTGTTCCAGAGAACGGAGTCTTAGTCATCTTGCCCATGAGGCATGGTTCACAAGCATCAACTGATTCATAATCAAGTGATTCCAAAAGTCCATCAGCATGGAGTTTCTTCATGCGCTTTACACCAATATGACCTAAACGGCAGTGCCACAAATAAGTTGCACTATCATTATTAACTTTGCATCTTTTGGTTTCAATATTATGAATATGTGTATCACTACGATCGAGATCCAACGAACCATTTTCATTGGGTGTGTAACCATATATGTAAACAGAATAACAATTTATTCTCTTACTTAAATGAATAACCGTATTGCAATAAACATGATCAAATCATATTCATGCTCAATGCAAACACCAAATAACACTTATTTAGGTTTAACACTAATCCTGAAAGTATATGGAGTGTGCGATGATGATCATATCAATCTTGGAACCACTTCCAACACACATCGTCACTTCACCCTTAACTAGTCTCTGTTCATTCTGCAACTCCCGTTTCGAGTTACTACTCTTAGCAACTGAACCAGTATCAAATACCGAGGGGTTGCTACGAACACTAGTAAAATACACATCAATAATCTGTATATCAAATATACCTTTGTTCACTTTGCCATCCTTATTATCCGCCAAATACTTGGGGCAGTTCCGCTTCCAGTGACCAGTCCCTTTGCAGTAGAAGCACTTAGTCTCAGGCTTAGGATCAGACTTGGGCTTCTTCACTTGAGCAGCAACTTGCTTGCCGTTCTTCTTCAAGTTCCCCTTCTTCCCTTTGCCCTTTTCTTGAAACTAGTGGCCTTGTCTACCATCAACACTTGATATTTTTCTTGATTTCTACCTTTGTCAATTTCAGCATTACGAAGAGCTTGGGAATCGTTTCCGTTATCCCTTGCATATCATAGTTCATCACGAAGTTCTACTAACTTGGTGATGGTGACTAGAGAATTCTGTCAATCACTATTTTATCTAGAAGATTAACTCCCACTTGATTCAAGCGATTGTAGTACCCAGACAATCTGAGCACATGCTCACTGCTTGAGCTATTCTCCTCCATCTTTTAGCTATAGAACTTGTTGGAGACTTCAAATATCTCAACTCGGGTATTTACTTGAAATATTAACTTCAACTCCTGGAACATCTCATATGGTCCATGACGTTCAAAACGTCTTTGAAATCCCGATTCTAAGCTGTTAAGCATGGTGCACTAAACTATCAAGTAGTCATCATATTGAGCTAGCCAATAAGGATAAACCTAGAGGTGCATCTGCTCCTGCAATAGGTCAGTCACCTAGAGGTGCATCAAGGACATAATTCTTCTGTGCAGCAATAAGGATAAACCTCAGATCACAGATCCAATCCGCATCATTGCTACTAACATTTTTCAACTTAGTTTTCTCTAGGAACATATAAAAATTAAACGGGGAGCAAGATCGCGAGCTATTGATCTACAACATAGATATGCTAATACTACCAAGACTAAGTTCATGATAAATTAAAGTTCAATTAATCATATTACTTAAGAACTCCCACTTAGATAGACATCCCTCTAATCATCTTAGTGATCACGTGATCCAAATCAACTAAACCATAACCGATCATCACATGAAATGGACTAGCTTTCAATGGTGAACATCATTATGTTGATCATATCTACTATATGATTCACGCTCGACCTTTCGGTCTCCAGTGTTCTGAGGCCATATCTGCATATGCTAGGCTTGTCAAGTTTAACCCGAGTATTCTGCGTGTGCAAAACTGGCTTGCACCTGTTGTAGATGGACGTAGAGCTTATCACACCCGGTCATCAAGTGGTGTCTAGGCACGGCGAACTTTGGCAACGGTGCATACTCAGGGAGAATACTTTTATCTTGAAATTTAGTGAGAGATCATCTTATAATGCTACCGTCAATTAAAGCAAGATAAGATGCATAAAAGATAAACATCACATGCAATCATAATATGTGACATGATATGGCCATCGTCATCTTGTGCCTTTGATCTCCATCTCCAAAACATCGTCATGATTTCCATCGTCACCAGCATGACACCATGATCTCCATCATCTTGATCTATATCAATGTGTTGTCATATGGTTGTCTCGCCAACAATTGCTCTTGCAACTATTGCTATCACATAGCGATAAAGTAAAGTAATAATTTGGCGTGCATCTTATGCAATAGAGAGATAACCATGAGGCTTTTGCCAGTTGCCGATAACTTCAACAAAACATGATCATCTTATACAACAACTTATATCTCATCATGTCTTAACCATATCACATCACAACATGCCCTGCAAAAACAAGTTAGACGTCCTCTACTTTGTTGTTGCAAGTTTTACGTGGCTGCTACGGGCGTTCTTACCTACGCATCAAAACCACAACGATAGTTTGTCAAGTTGGTGTTGTTTTAACCTTCTCAAGGACCGGGCGTAGCCACACTCGGTTCAACTAAAGTTGGAGAAACTGACACCCGCTAGTCACCTGTGTGCATAGCACGGCGGTAAAACCAGTCTCGCGTAAGCGTACGCGTAATGTCGGTCTGGGCCGCTTCATCCAACAATACCGTCGAACCAAAGTGTGACATGCTGTTAAGCAGTATGACTTATATCGCCCACAACTCACTTGTGTTCTACTCGTGCATATAACATCAACACATAAAACCTGGCTCTGATACCACTGTTGGGGAACGTAGTAATTCAAAAAATTTCCTACGCACACGCAAGATCATGGTGATGCACAGCAACAAGAGGGGAGAGTGTTGTCTACGTACCCTCATAGACCGGAAGCGGAAGCGTTATAACAACACGGTTGATGTAGTCGTACGTCTTCACGGCCCGACCGATCAAGCATCGAAACTACGACACCTCCGAGTTCTAGCACACGTTCTGCTCGATGACGAGTCCCGGACTCCGATCCACCAAAGTGTCGGGGAAGAGTTCCGTCAAAACGACGGCGTGGTGATGATCTTGATGTACTACCGTCGCAAGGCTTCGCCTAAGCACCGCTACAATATTATCGAGGATTATGGTGGAGGGGGGCACCGCACACGGCTAAGAGAACGATCACGAAGATCAACTTGTGTCTAGAGGTGCCCCCTGCCCCCGTATATAAAGGATCAAGGGAGAGAGGCCAGCCGGCCCTTGGGGCGCGCCAAGGAGGGGGGAGTCCTCCTCCTAGTAGGAGTAGGACTCCCCTTTCCTAGTCCAACTAGGAAGAGAGAAGGGGGAAGGAAAGAGAGGGAGAGGGAGAGGGAAAGAGGGGCCGCGCCCCCTTCCCCTAGTCCAATTCGGACTCCCCATGGGAGGGGCGCGCCACCTCCTGGGCTGCTGCCCTCTCTCTCCCCTCAGGCCCACAAAGGCCCAATACTTCCCCGGGGGGTTCCGGTAACCCTTCCGGCACTCCGGTTTTCTCCGAAATCACCCGAAACACTTCCGGTGTCCGAATATAGCTGTCCAATGTATCGATCTTTATGTCTCGACCATTTTGAGACTCCTCGTCATGTCCGTGATCATATCCGGGACTCCGAACAACCTTCGGTACATCAAAATATATAAACTCATAATGAAACTGTCATCGTAATGTTAAGCATGCGGACCCTACGGGTTCAAGAACAATGTAGACATGAGCGAGACACGTCTCCGGTCAATAAACAATAGCGGAACCTGGATGCTCATATTGGCTCCTACATATTCTACGAAGATCTTTATCGGTCAGACCGTATAACAACATACGTTGTTCCCTTTGTCATCGGTATGTTACTTGCCCGAGATTCGATCGTTGGTATCTCAATACCTAGTTCAATATCGTTACCGGCAAGTCTCTTTACTCGTTCCGTAATACATCATCCTGCAACTAACTCATTAGTTGCAATGCTTGCAAGGCTTAAGTGATGTGCATTACCGAGAGGGCCCAGAGATACCTCTCCGACAATCGGAGTGACAAATCCTAATCTCGAAATATGCCAACCCAACAAGTACCTTCAGAGACACCTGTAGAGCACCTTTATAATCACCCAGTTACGTTGTGACGTTTGGTATCACACAAAGTGTTCCTCCGGTAAACGGGAGTTGCATAATCTCATAGTCATAGGAACATGTATAAGTCATGAAGAAAGCAATATCAACAAACTAAACGATCAAGTGCTATCCTAACGGAATGGGTCAAGTCAATCACATCATTATCCTAATGATGTGATCCCGTTTATCAAATGACAACTCATGTCTATGGTTAGGAAACATAACCATCTTTGATCAACGAGCTAGTCAAGTAGAGGCATACTAGTGACACTTTGTTTGTCTATGTATTCACACATGTATTATGTTTCCGGTTAATACAATTCTAGCATGAATAATAAACATTTATCATGATATAAGGAAATAAATAATAACTTTATTATTGCCTCTAGGGCATATTTCCTTCACAGAAACCCATGAGTCAATGTGGTATTGAGAAAAGTTTCTTATTGCAAGATCGACAGTTGATTTCCAGAAAATACATAATCCTCCACTCCTTCCAGTACTTGCTGCTGCAAAGCTACTACCAAAACCTAACGAAGCCGCCAAACCCTCCACTCGGTTCTTTGCTATCTGTGTCTCCACTATACAAGGCACCGACGGCGCACTAGCCTCCACTATACAAGGCAGGGTGCTGGAACGGGTCTAGATTGGTTTTCGGTGGCTACGAAGGCTTCTGGCGGCGAAACTCCCGATCTATTGTGCTCCCGAATGTTTTTAGGGTATATGGATATATAGGCGGAAGAAGTATGTCAGGGGAGCCACGAGGGGCCCACGAGGGTGGAGGGCGCGCCCAGGGGGGTAGGTGCCCCCTACCTCGTGGCTTCCTCGTTGATCCCCGGACGTGCACTCCAAGTCTTCTAGATTGCTTTTGTTCCAAAAATAAGTTCCGTGAAGTTCCAGGTCAATTGGACTCCGTTTGATTTTCCTTTTCTACGATACTCTAAAACAAGGAAAAAACAGAAACTGGCACTGGGCTCTAGGTTAATAGGTTAGTCCCAAAAATCATATAAAATAGCATATAAATGCATATAAAACATGCAAGGTTGATAATATAATAGCATGGAACAATTAAAAATTATAGATACGTTGGAGACGTATCACCCCTCCTTGACGACGCTTCTTTATGGTGTGATTTTTCTCTGGCGTAGTAACTTCATGATACTGGGTAAGAAAATATCCGCTGCTACCATCAAGATGACGGGCCATTATGGTTGGCCCATGCATGCGTGCATGCAGAAAAGCTGCATAGCGTTAGGCGCGCAGTACAGGCGGCCAACCTAAAAACTTGGCCGAAGCCAGACAACCTTCCTAATTGTCTCCTAAATCGATGGATTCTGGCTTGGACCGGTGGATTGTGGGATTTGACAAGCTTTGCTATTTTTTTACCTAAATCTGGGAATTTTTTAGGTAGAACCCACACATGCTTGGCTTCATATGCGTGAAACCTGGCTAGTACCTCTATCAACTTATGGGCTTGGTTGGGCCTGGCCTTGGCAGGATTGAGTTGGTTGAAGCTTTCCTTGTTCGTCGACGCCGCGATATACTTGCATAGGCCATGTCAAAGTTAACTTGTGGGATTGAAGAGATGTTTAGCTAACATGCATCGAGTGCATGAACGAGTATGCATGCAATGCTTGCATCATGTGTTTTAAGAAAGCTAAGCTAACCTTGCCTTGGTGAGGACGGTGGTCTTTGACTATTTTATAAGTTCCAAACATAATCTTAATCAGGGTTTTTGTTGTTTCGACATATTATTTCTTGGGATCAATCACCATAAATAAAAACTAAATGAACGATTGTTTGATGTATATCAGTTATATAGTGAAAAAACCATAGTTCTATTGGAAGCAGGTCCAACCCGTAAGTGGTGGGGTGAGTGGTTGTAACGCCTGGATAATTAGGCTCCAGTAATCACACCCTAATGGTGCCATGTCATCACAATTATTTTTCTAAACCTCACTTTGTTCCAAACCGAATTCAAATTCAAATTAACAATGTCAATTTATTATTTCTTCAAACGGTAAAATAAAAATGTTCGCTGGGTTGCCAAATTTCACTAACTAATTTTCGTGAATAAACAAACATTATTTTAAATATTAAATTGCCTCTAACCTATTTAAGACAGTAGCAAAAAAATTCCCAAATTAAGTCGTTTCTATTTAAACAAATTTGAAATGGATTCAAATAATCCTCAAACTTTTTATGGCAGTGAAGTTTATTGCATAGTATCTATGTGGGTTAGTTCCACTTTCAACAAAAAGCAAGTGAGGCCAAATAAATTACAAAACATTGGAGAAATACAAAAAAACAGAAAATAAAACAATAGGAAATGTTAAGACAGAAGAAGGAAGGCCCAAGCGTGGACTAGGCGAGGCCCAGCCCACACAACCCCCCGCACTCATCCCCAACCTCCAGCTACAGGGAGACGGGGGGTCATGGCGGGCAGCCACGCCATGGCCGCGCTCCTGGGCGACGTGCCGGCGATCCCACTACTTCCTGGGACGACAAGGCGTCGCCCCGTGCCCCTCCTCGAACCCTAGCTTCTTCTCCCCCTCTCCCCGCTCTCCCTCTCCCGTTACAGAAGCCGCCCGACGCCACCATCGCCGCCATCTCGTCGATCCGGTGGCCACCGACCTCCCCGGCACCTAAGGAGACATACAACAGCCTCCTCGCGGTCGTCTCCGTCCTCTCCACCGAGGAAATCGATACGGGACGCTCCGTACGCTCGCCATCACCGTCGTCTTCGCCCACGGCCGCCACATCTCGTCGACGGTTACCGCTGCTCCAATCCATCCCCGCGGCAACTGAGGTGTCCACAAGCCCTGGGGTGAGATCCTCGACCGATTCCCTTCGTTTTCCCCTTCGATCCGTAGCCGTAATCTTCGCCTTGTGCTCGCTGTAGTCGCCATGGCCGTAGCTTTGCGTCCGCGTACGAGCTCTCTAGCTCCTGGCCGCGCCCTCGCGGGCCACCCGCGCCCGCGCCCTTGGTACTCGCGTGCGCCCACGCCCCCTGCCTGCTGCTGCGCTGCCCTGATGCGGCTGCTGCTGCTCATGCCGATGCTGCTTGCTGCTGCGCTGCTCCCCGGCCGTCGATGATTGTTTCTGTCGCTCCGCTGGTCCGCTACTGCGCTGCTTTGTTGTTGCCTGCGCGCGCTGCTGCTGGTATTGTTTGCTTGCCGCTGCTACTAGCTACCTCATGCTGCTGCTGCTCTAGCCGCTAAAAATGACCATGGCCGAGGCCACACTGGCCGCCCGTGCAAATTAGATTAGGACTAATTGGTAGTACTAGTTAGGTTAGTTGCTACACTATGACGCATGGACCCCATTTGATTAAGTTAGTCTTTTATTAGATTAGATATAGCCTTAAGACAGGTGGGCCACCCTTTAATAAGCCTAATTAGAAATTAACTAAACACTGTTAAAATATTACAGGGTATGACAACCGGGTCCCACGGGACCTTTGACTGGTCAACTATGGACCAGTCAACTGCTTAGTCAGCAGTTGACCGGACCCACTGGTCAGCCTCACTGGTGCACTGCACCGGGTGCACCTAGTTTTTAACTGCCGATTTTCGAAATTAAAAACAAATAAAACTTTTTAGAAAATCATTTAAAACTTTGAAAAATTATAGAAAATAAATCGTAGCTCGGATGAAAATGTTTTCTACATGAAAGTTGCTCAGAACGACGAGGCGAATCCGGATACGCATCCCGTTCGTCCGCCACATATCCCTAGCATAGCAAACTCGCAATTTTTCCCCTCCGATTCATTTGTCCGAAAACGCGAAACATCGGGGATATTTCCCCGGATGTTTCCCCCCTTCACCGGATATCATCTCCTACTGCGTTAGGGCACTCCTAGCACCGTTACTTGTCATATCATGCATCGATATGCATCTGTTTGCATTATATTCATTGTTTCTTCCCCCTCTTCTCTCCGGTAGACTACGAGACTGACGCCGCTCCTGGTGCCCCGATCGACTACGTTGTTGACGACTCCTACTTGCCAGAGCAATCGGGCAAGCCCCCCCCTTGATCGCCAGATATCGCCTATTGTTCTCTCTACTGCTTGCATTAGAGTAGTATATCATGTTACTGCTTTCCGTTAATCCTATCCTGATGCATAGCCTGTCTTTGCTACTACTGTTGTTGCCTTTACCTGCAATCATAAATGCTTATATAGGATGCTAGTATTTCATCAGTGGTCCTACATTCTTGTCTGTCTGCCATGCTATATTATCGGGCCGTGATCACTCGGGAGGTGATCACGGGTATATACTTATACATAATATATGATATTTTTGGTGACTAAAGTCGGGTCGGCTCGTAGAGTACCCGCGAGTGATTCACGTGTTGGGACCGAAAGGACGTTTGTCCTGACGGCCCTCTGAGTGAACCTTTGTGGCGGAGCGACAGGGTAGGTTGAGACCACCTAGGAGAGAGGTGGGCCTGGCCTTGGTCGGCGTCCGCGGTTACTTCAAAATAGCACGCTTCACGAGATCTTGCTATTTGATCTGAGTCTGGCCAATGGCCTATACACACTAACCAACTACGCGGGAACAATTATGGGAAGTCGACGTTGTGGTATCAGCCGAAGCCTTCTTGATGTCAGCGACTGAGCGGCACGCGTCGGATTGGACTAGAACACCTGCTCTTGTATTAGGGAGCTAGGTCTGCTTACCGGCCGCGTTCGCAACAAGCAGGTGTGCAATGGGCGATTGGCCCAGACCCCTGCGCCATAGGATTTAGACTGGCGTGTTGACCTCTCTGTTGTGCCTAGGTAGGCTGCAACGTGTTGATCTCCCAAGGCCGGGCATGACCCAGAAAAGTGTGTCCGGCCAAAGGGGATCGAGCGTGTTGGGAAATGTGGTGCACCCCTGCAGGGAAGTTTATCTATTTGAATAGCCGTGTCCCTCGGTTAAAGGACGACCCGGAGCTGTACCTTGACCTTATGACAACTAGAACCGGATACTTAATAAAACACACCCTTTCAAGTGCCAGATACAACCCGGCGATCGCTCTCTAACAGGGCGACGAGGAGAGGATCGCCGGATAGGATTATGCTATGTGATGATACTTGGTGAACTTACCATCTACTCTCTTCTACATGCTACAAGATGGAGGTCGCCAGAACATAGTCTTCGACAGGACTAGCTATCCCCCTCTTATTCTGACATTCTGCAGTTCAGTCCACATATACTACCCCTTTCATTGATACCAATGCATATATAATGTAGCTCCTTGTTTGCGAGTACTTTGGATGAGTACTCACGGTTGCTTTGCTCCCCCTTTTCCCCTTTCTATACCCGGTTATTGCGACCGGACGTTGGAGTCCAGGAGCCAGACGCCACCGTCGACGACGACTCATACTACACTGGAGGTGCCTACTACTATGTGCAGGCCGCTGATGACGACCAAGAGTAGTTTAGGAGGATCCCAGGCAGGAGGCATCGCCTTTTTGATCGTTGCTAATTTTGTGCTAGCCTTCTTAAGGAAAACTTGTTTAACTTATGTATGTACTCAGATATTGTTGTTTCCGCTGGCTCGTCTATGATCGAGCTCTTGTATTCGAGCCCCCGAGGCCCCTGGCTTATAATATGATGCTTGTATAACTTATTTTATTTTTAGAGTTGTGTTGTGATATCTTTCCGTGAGTCCCTGATCTTGATCGTACACGTTTGCGTGTATGATTAGTGTACGATTGAATCGGGGGCGTCACAGTGGTACGCATGAGTGGTGGGGTGCCTACGCAAGCACGGGTGGCAACAGCTGGCTACACGCGTGGTACGATATGAAGTGGTAGGGCCAAGTCGTGCGGAATTTTTTAGCTTTCTCTTTTCCCGTGTAAGGTAAAAAATGAAGATCAAAAGAAAACACTCCTTCACTGTTTAATGCACCCGCACTGGGTAGCGTTGTTGGAACGTGCTTTTTCAGGGAACGCTTGTCATGGTGGGGACCAGCACGTGGAAGGCGCGGGGAGGCGGTGTCTTACGTGAGAGTGGTGGGGTGCCCATGCAAGCACGGGTGACAACAGTTGACTACACGCGTGGTACGCGATGAAGAAGTATGGCCCACCCGCGCGACATTCGTTTAGCTTTCCCTTTTTCCGTCTAAAGTTAAAAATAATGAAAGTTAAAAGAAATCACAAGTCAGACTTTTGAGAGTTCAAGTTTTGAAAATTCTCAACTTCAATATTTTTAGCATTAAACATATTTTTTAGTTCCAACACATATCTATTGGTGATGTATACAAAATAAGAAACAAACATATTAATGCACCTTTTCGACATATTATTACATAAAGCAATGTATATGTAGAAATATTGTCATGTTTTTTCGAAGAATGTGTGTAAATGAGTTTTTTTGGTAACTTGACTACGTGGACCTTCGAGCACGAAAACGCTCCTCCACTGTTTAATGCACCCGCACTGGATAGGGTTGTGGGGACGCGCTTTTTCTATGGTACAGTCGTCATGGTGGGGCCAGGTACGTGGAAGGCACCGGAAGCTGTCGTCGTACGCGGGAGTGGTGGGGTATAGGGCACGTTAGTAATAGTTGGCAACACACATGGTACCGGAATAAGAGGTGGCGCCTACCTGCATGGCATTTTCCAGTTTTCCCTTTTCTTTTGTAAAGTATTAAAAATGAAGTTGAAAGATATGACAAGTCTGAATTTTGAAAGTCCAAGTTTCAAAAAATCACAACTTTAAATTTATTTAACATCAATATTTGTGAGCTTTTGTGTCAAAACACATATCTATTTGTGATGTACTCCTTCCGTAAACTATAGTAATCTAAACCCTCTTATAATTAGTAGTATCACTTATAGGAGGCACACAAGTACTACCACTTATAGAAATTTAAAAACTAACACGTGCAGGCTTGGCAAATTTTTTGTGTGACTAGAAAAGATGACGCTAAGGTTGTTGGGCCATTATGGTTGGCCCATGCATGCATGCATGCTGAATAGCTGCGTAGCTCTAGGCATGCAGGTACAGGCGGCCGGCCTGAAAACTTGGCCAAAGCCAGAGAACCCGCCTACTTTTCGCCTAAAACGATGAATTCTGGCCTAGAAGGGAGGATTGTGGGATTTGACGCTCAAAAGAAAACATTCCTCCACTGTTTAGTGCACCCACACTTGGTAGGGTTGTTGGGACGCGCTTTATCGGGGAACACTCGTCATGGTGGGGGCCAGACACGCGGGAGGCGCGGGCAGGCTGTTGGAAATATGCCCTAGAGGCAATAATAAAATGGTTATTATTATATTTCCTTGTTCATGATAATTGTCTATTGTTCATGCTATAATTGTGTTATCCGGAAATCGTAATACATGTGTGAATACATAGACCAAAACATGTCCCTAGTGAGCCTCTAGTTGACTGATGACAGACAAGTATAGTGGATCTATCGTAGTCCTTTCGATAAGTAAGAGTATCGAAGCCAACGAGGAGCAGAAGGAAATGATAAGCGGTTTTCAGCAAGGTATTCTCTGCAAGTACTGAAATAAGTCCTAACAGATAGTTTTGTGATAAGATAATTTGTAACAAGCAACAAGTAACAAAAGTAAATAAAGTGCAGCAAGGTGGCCCAATCCTTTTTGTAGCAAAGGACAAGCCTGGACAAACTCTTATATAAGGAAAAGCGCTCCCGAGGACACATGGGAATATCGTCAAGCTAGTTTTCATCACGTTCATATGATTCACGTTCGGTACTTTGATAATTTGACATGTGGGTGGACCGGTGCTTGGGTGCTGTTCTTACTTGAACAAGCATCCCACTTATGATTAACCTCTATTGCAAGCATCCGCAACTACAACAAAAGTATTAAGCTAAACCTAACCATATCATGAAACATATGGATCCAAATCAGCCCCTTACGAAGCAACGCATAAACTAGGGTTTAAGATTCTGTCACTCTAGCAACCCATCATCTACTTATTACTTCTCAATGCCTTCCTCTAGGCCCAAATAATGGTGAAGTGTTATGTAGTCGACGTTCAAATAACACCACTAGAGGCTAGACAACATACATCTCATCAAAATATCGAACGAATACCAAATTCACATGACTACTAATAGCAAGACTTCTCCCTTGTCCTCAGGAACAAACGTAACTACTCACAAAGCATATTCATGTTCATAATCAGAGGGGTAATAATATGCATAAAGGATCTGAACATATGATCTTCCACCAATTAAACCAACTAGCATCAACTACAAGGAGTAATTAACACTACTAGCAACCTACTAGCACCAATCCCGGACTTGGAGACAAGAATTGGATACAAGAGATGAACTAGGGTTTTGAGATGAGATGGTGCTGATGAAGATGTTGATGGAGATTGCCCTCTCCCGATGAGAGGAGCGTTGGTGATGATGATGGCGATGATTTCCCCCTCCGGGAGGGAAGTTTCCCCGACAGAACAGCTCTGCCGGAGCCCTAGATTGGTTCCGCCAAGGTTCCGCCTCGTGGCGGCGGAGTTTCGTCCCGAAAGGTTGCTTCTGGTTTTTTCTCGACGAAAGACTTCATATATCAGAAGATGGTCATCAGAGAGCCACCAGGGGGCCCACGAGGTAGGGGGGCGCGCCCTGGGGGGGCGCCCCCCACCCTCGTGGACAGGGTGTGGGCCTCCTGGTCTTCATCTTTGGCGAGGATTTTTCATTATTTATTACCTTCCGTGGAGTTTCAGGACTTTTGGAGTTGTGCAGAATAAGTCTCTAATATTTGCTCCTTTTCCAGCCCAGAATTCCAGCTGCCGGCATTCTCCCTCCTTATGTAAACCCTGTAAAATAAGAGAGAATAGCCATAAGTATTGTGACATAATGTGAAATAACAGCCCATAGTGCAATAAATATCGATATAAAAGCATGATGCAAAATGGACGTATCAACTCCCCCAAGCTTAGACCTCGCTTTTCCTCAAGCGAAAGCCGATAACAATAAATATGTCCCCATGTTTAGAGGTAGAGGCGTCGATAAAAATAAAATATGGACATGAAGGCATCATGATTATTCTCATGACAGCAACATATATAGATATTTTCATATGATTACTTATGTTCAAGTGATGATCTATTCACAGTGCAAAAGTATGAATCAGAAACCTTATTGAGAACCAACAAACTATAACCTTAGTCATTGAAGCAATTGCAATTTATCATAACATCAGAAAGAGTTTATGTCAGAGCTAAAAAGCAAGTCCACATACTCAACTATCATCTAGTCCTTCATAATTGCTAACACTCACACAATACTTGTGGTTACTGAGTTTTAATCGGACACAGAGAAAGATAGGGGCTTATAGTTTTGCCCCACAACCTTTTACCTCGAGGGTAA